>NC_081330.1:87949200-88265336 GCF_026419965.1 Kogia breviceps | reverse complement strand
GGCAGCATTAGAGTGCTCTGCTGCTGTGGCTATCAGCTCCAGAGACTCTGTGGGCAGAGTGGGAGGTCAGATGGGGGGGCTAGCAGAGAAAAGGCTCTTGGGAGCTTCTTTGCTCCCTGAATACCTCCTCCTGGCCTGACCACACCCTCCCCATTCCAGAAAGTGCCAGCCTCAACGATGTCCATAGCAACATCACTTAAAATCAGAAACTAATGCCACAATAGAATCATAGGACATGAAATAGCTGGCAGCCAATAAAATGCAAGCTTAAGATTATTATTACCATTAAAAAAGCAACAATAGTTACACATGTAACTGGAAGGAAATATACCCATGTTTAACAAGTTGTCTCTGGATGATGGGACTATGAGTGATTTTTATTGTCTTCTTTTTCCATATTTTTGACAGAGAACATGTATTACTTTTATAATCAGAAAAAAGTCAGATAAAGAAGCAAAGAGATGATCCTATTCTTTGTCTCAATAATTCTGAATATAGGAATCTATACTAAGAAAATACACGTTTTATGTACAAATACACTTTCATTGCAGTGGTGTTTACAACAGTGTCAAACCAGAAACAACCCAGTTAAATAAATGTGCATTCATATAATGCAATACTAAACAGCCTTTGCAAATGATGCTTTGGTAGGGTTTTTCATAATCTGTGAAATGCTCAGGATATTTTAAGAAAAGGAAAGGATACAAACTTGTATATACCGAATGATCTCAATTTCACAAATATACGTGTATAAAAAAACACCAGGAAGAAAATATGTCAAAATGTTCCTCACGCTTATTCTCTGGAGTCTCGTATCATAGGTGATTTTCTTCCCTGCCTCTTTCAGCTTTCCTGTATTTCCATATTTCCTATTGTGACCAGGTATCAGAAAAAAAACGAAATAAGTCCCTATGCATCTCCACACACTAACAAATCTTGCCCATGCTTGAGGCCCAGCTGCACTGCACCCCTCTCTTGTCTGCATGGTGCTGTATTTTCCCACTCAGAAAATATGCCTGTAATGGAGGAGCACAGGTGCTTCTGAAGAGGGTCCACATGGTTGGCAAACCAAGTGTTATTTTCCTAGGGGAAAATGACCAAGGAAAATGACCATGGAAAATGACCTCCATGACCAAGTCTTGGTGTTCAAGATCTGTGGCCCCTAACCCAGTTCAGGCCTTTCAGGTGCCAGTCTCCAAGCTCCCATCCCTTTTCCATCCTAGCTGCCAGAGGGAGCGTTCTCACACACAGCTTGCTGTCACTCCTCTGTTCAAATCTGTTGGTGGTTTCCCTTTGCCTGCAGGGTAAAGACCCAGTCCTTTAGCCTGGCATTCAAGGCCCTTGGTGATCTGGCTTCTGTTGACCTCTCCAGCTTTCTCCACTTGCACCTCTCTAAACATGTCCTGTCTTGCTTCACCTGGCCAACCCAGTCTTCTGAATTCAGCTCACCTCCTCCAATAAGCCTGCCCTGAGTTCCCAGGCTGGATTAGGATACTGTCTGGGTTTCCATCTTCCCCTTTGCTCCTCTCTGTCCCACCAGTCACACTACGTATTCATTGTGTATTTATATATCTGCATCCCTCAGCAGACTAGGAGCTCCCTAGGATGGGGCCAAGGTCCTACCGTCCTCTCCTGGGCTCCTGAACAGATGCTATGCATGCCATCATTTAATTGTCACAACAACCCTATGTGCCCTGTTTGTTCAATGAGGAAATTGAGACTCAGAGAAAAGAGGTGCTGGCCCTAGGCTATCTGCCTGGGAGGCAGCAGAGCTGACATCAGAGCTGCCCTTTCTCTCACACATTCTGCATCTCCCCCACCCCAGGACAAGAGGCATGCTGGGTCGTGGAGGTAGGCAGTGCCCAGGAAAGGGGACAGGAAGAAGACTCTGGCAAACTGTGGGCATATAAGTTCAGGCCTGTGGAGGCTGCTGGGCTCAGATCGCTTTGCTATCAGAGTGTATTGTGTGAGGTACAGACTGGCATTTCCAGGGGTCCAGTGTATGTAGGCTCTGTCTGGGGATTCAGTGTGAGGACTTCAGTCGAGGATTTCATTTGGGGGTTCAGGCTAGGGCGTGTGCTTTGGGGAGCTTTGTGTAGGAGCTTGGTCTGGAAGCTCTGGTGGGCCTGGTCTGGGCTTGGCAGTCTGGGATCTTGGTTTGAGTTCAGTCTTGGGCTCAGGGTAGGCTGCTCAGGCCAGGAGTTCCAGCTGGCCTGGTTTGGGGAGTCTAGGGTCCAGGCTCCAGAGTTCAGTCTGGGAAGTAGAAAGTGGAGGAGTCAGTCTGGGGAACCAGGATTCAGTGGGGGCTCAGACCTGGAGGTACTTTCTGGGGCTCCACCTGGGGATTTTAGTCTTGAGGGGTAAAAAAAAATAGGGAGGTCAGCTTAAGATCTTGGGCTGGGGAGCTTAGTGAGCACATCTCAGGCTGGCTCTCATGCAGAGATTTTCATTTTGAGCAGCTCAGAAAAATGGACTGGGAAGTTCTTTCTGGGGGGTTCATCTTTGGGCTCAATGTGGGGAGCTCAGCTGGCCAAGCTCAAGCTCTGAGGTTCATTCTAGGGACTCAGATAGGGCTGAGATTGGTATAAAACAGGAACCTAAGTTAGGTGAACTCAATCTGGGGGCTGATTTTAGGGGCGTTCAGTATGGAGGGCATCAGTCAGGGCATTCAGTAATAAAAACAACTTAACATTTATTGAGTCTTTACCATGTGCCAGGTACTGTGCTAATAGCTTCACCTGGATCATCTCATTTATCCTCAAAACAATTCTATGAGGTAGGTATCATCATCATCTGGAGAGTCATTCTTTTGGGGTCAAGCTAGAAGTCTCAGTCTGAGCGACAGTAAATGGGGGGGTAATCTAAGGTGCTCAGTTTGGCAATACCTGTCTATAAAATGGTGGCTAAGGAGATGAGACTGGGAAGCTCTTTTGGGGGAATCTCCCTCTGGGACCTCAGGCTGAGGGCTGTGACTGGGAACCCACTCTCAGCACCCCGGGTGGGGAGAGCATTTTGGACACTTAGTCTGAGGATGTTAGTTTGGGGAAACCAGTGTGGGGGATCTATAACTGGGACCTCAAACTGGGTTCAGCCTGAGGGCTCAGGTTGGAGATGTCAGTCTATGGGGCTCATCCCAGGTAGTCAGTCTGGAAGGCTTTTTCTAGAGGTTTAGGTTTTATAGTTCAACCTGATACCTCAGTGGGGATTCTCATTCGGGGAAAGGACTAAGGCACTTAGTCTGCAGAGGTCTGTTTGTAGAGTTCAGCTATCAAATTTTCTAGTATTCTAGCTCTTTCTAGAAGTCCAGGCTCGGTAGCAAAGTGCCCCATCTGGTGGGGTGGAAGGGGCTCAGTTTAGGAAGTGGACACAGCAGTGGACACAACTGTCTGCTCCCGACCCTTGTGGCTTCTAGGACCCCACATTTTCTTGGTTTTCCTCCTACCTTTAGGGCTATTCCTTCTAAGTCTCCTTTGCTGATTCCACCTCCCTCAGCTTTGTCCTTGGCCCCCTTTTCTTCTGCATTTACACTCAATCCCTTGGTGACTATGGCCAGCCTCATGGCTTTGCATACTATCCCTGTGTTAGTGACATCCAAATCTCTCTCCCTGGGATTCTAGGCTCATCTAACTCCAAATCAAAGTCCTAAACTCATCTCAGGAACCATCACCACCAGCCAAAAATATGCATGCAAGTCATTCTTGACTCTTTCTCCCAAGCCCCACACCCATTCACCCTAGTTCTTTCAGTGCTACTTTCAAATATAATATATTCTGAATCCAACCATTTCTCACTACTTCCACTGCTAACATTCTCATCAAGCCAACCTTTCCCACTTAGATTATTGCAAAAGGCTTCTAACTTGTCTCTCGGCTCCCTTTCTAGCTTCTCAAGTGATCCTAATCAAAACCTTGCCATGGCTACCCACTGCACTCAGAATAAAATCCATCTCCTCATCTTGGCCTTCAAAGTCTTGCTCCTGTCTCCAGCCCTATTTCTTCCACCATTCTACCTTCACTGGTCATGCTCAGGTCACACTGGTCCTCTTGTTGGTCCAGAGATATGCAAGCTGCCCCCCCTCCGCCTTAGGAACTCTGCACCTGCTGTTGCCTCTGCCTGGAACGTGCTCCTCCCTACTCAGCACGTGTCTCCCTTCTTCTTATTCAGATTTGACTCAAATATCCTCTATTTTGAGAGGCCACCCAATCTAAAGTTGACCCCCCAGTCACTGTCACATTACCCTCTTATTCTCTGAATCACACATAGCACCTATCTAATGTTCTCCAGCGTATTTATGACTTTTGTCTACTGTCTATCTCCTCGAGTATAATACACACTCCCTGAGATCAAGGACCTTGTCTGTCTTGTTCACCTCCATGTCCCCTGTGCCTAGGACAATGCACAGAACACCGAGGTGCTCAGTAAATAGCTGTTATATTAATGAAGGAATGAATGGAAGTAACAGTCTGGGGAGAGAAAGTTGGGGAGACTCTGGGCAGCACTCTTTGGGTTGTGACCCTGAGGAGTGGGTCTCATACTGAAGAAATAAGAATGAAACACGTTTCTAGTGGTTCAATGTGTGAGTGCTTGTCTAAGGAGGTGGTATCTCAGCCTAGAGATCCAAATCTGGGAGGCAGAAAATATGGAGTCCAGTCTGAGGTTCTCAGTTCTGGAAAGGTGATTCTGTGGGGCTCTGATCAGACATGGGGGTTCTTTTGGGAGGGTCATTCTGGGTAGTGGCTGGTGGATACGGAGTGAAGCTCTAATGTGGAGGATGGAAAGTCAGGGGCTTGATGAAACAAGCCTCTTTCTGGGGAGTTCAGCTGTGGAGATTCAGTAAAGAGGACTTGGCCTGAGAGGGTCAGTCTGAGCTCTTAGCCTGGTGGCTCAGTCCCTGGGGGTTTAGACTCAGTTTCATTTTGGACTTGGGACAACTTCATTTGAGGATAAGTCAAGGGGTCAGCCTTGGGGTCTCAACCTAGGAAACAGATGGCTCCCTTTAGGGGATCTTTCTGGGTATGCTCCTCAAACTCTGGAGTTCCAGTTGGGAAATTCAGACTGGCGGGGACTCCTGAATGTTCTGTCTGGGTGCTCAGGTAGAGATCTCAACCTGAGGTTCATCCTGGGGTCTCATTCCAGACCCTCAAGGTGGGCCTTTCAGTTTGGCGGTCCTGTTCTGAGATCTCAATTAAGTGGCAATGGAAGGCTGACCCTGTGAGTTAAGTCTTGGGGTCGGGGGGCAGGGCCCGTTGTGTGCACTCACTTTGGGCATCCTTGCTGTCCGGGGAGCCATGGGGCAGCTTTAACAGATAGTCCTTGAGAAGCAGCTCATAACGGGGGATGCGCTGCACAGGCTCCAACATGTGGTGCTGCAAGGTCAGGTTGCCACAGGCTTCCTCCTTCTGTGACAGGCAGAAGCAGGAGGGTTCAGGTCTGGCCAAAGACCCCTGACTGGGTCCCTGCAGACCTGTCCACCCCAGTCAGCCCCATCCAGCTTCACTGCTTACCTGCACCTCATGGATGATCACTTTAAACTGGGTAGAGCGCTCTGTCCAGGTGTTGACCAGCTCCACGGCCCGGTCGAAGTTCTTCACATACTCGCCATACATCTTGAGGAAGGGTGCCAGCTTCTGCAGGATGTCTCCAATGCGTGGGTAGCGGTCCCTAGGGGGAAACAGGGGCTGATGTGGTCCTGCTGATCCTTGGCCCCCACAATGCCCCCACTCTGTAGGCTGGTCTTATCTCAGTCCTGGAAATCTACCTCTCAGCCAGTCTGCTCCTTTGGAAATGCTGCTTATATTATACACAAAGTAGGCCAAAAGGCTCAGTTTGGCCTGAGACCACGGCCTGGGCTGCCACCCACCCCAACTCTGCCCTGCCTTGAGCACAAGGGATGACATGTCCTGGAATACCCGCTCTGACCTTACTGCAAGGGCCACTTCATACACTGCTTTTTGATTCTGTGTCCAGCCTTGTGCTGGGTGATTCTGGGGACACAAATGAGTCACACTTAGCTGAGCCCTGAGAGGGTCACTGTCAGGTAGGGGAGGACAAAGTAACCAGGCCTGGTTGCACTCCTCAGGAATCACAGTCTACTGAAGGACACAGAGGACCAAACCTGGTCCTCTGTGAAGGTCCCAGTCTTCATTCCCAGCCTGGTCCCAGTCACAGTCTGCTGGGGGAGACACAAGAACCAGCCCTGCTTCAGCCCTCAGGGGTTATAGTAGTTGGGGAGATGTAGGAAGTGACTTCATGCCAGCCGTCTGTGGTCACACAGACACGCTTTATCCTGTGGGTGTGGGGAGCATGGAGATGATTTAATCAGGAAGTGACATGGTCTGATTATTGTTCAGAAAGACCATTATGGCAGGTGGTATAGATGCAAAAGGATGAACTGGAAGAGGAGAGCTTGGAAGCCAGGAGACTGCCTATGAACCTTGCCCTTCTACCTCAGGACTCAGCTCAGATCTCACCTCCTCCCAGAATCCTTCTTTAACCCCCAGGCTAGTTTTGGTCCCTTTATCTGGATTCCCACAGCCTCCCATTCTCAGCTCTATCATAGCACTGATAAAAACAAACAAAACAACAACAAAAAAACAATAGCTCACATTCATTTAGCACTTATTACATACCAGGTACTGTTTTAAGCTCTCTACATGTATCAACTCATTTAATCCTTAAAGTAACCCTATAAGGTAGGCTATTACTATTACCCTCATTTCACAGCTGAGGAAACTGAAGCAGAGTAATTTAAGAAACTCGCTTAACATCATAAAGCTAGCAAGAGGCAGAACTGGAATTTGACCCCAGCCAATTTGGCTCCTAACCTCATACTCTTTAGAGCTTTGCTATTATTCTGTTGTAATTTTCTGAGTCCTGATGTGTCTTTCATTATAGATTGGGAGGGCCTAGAAAGCAGAGCTTAGGCCTGATTCTTTCTGTGATAGGTGGTGAGGGGAGAGGGCAGGCAGGAACGAACTCTCGTGCACACATCTGGCCTGGGCTCGGCAGGCAAGTGGACAGGAAGGCGGGCAGCCTAGGTGTGGGGCCCCTCACCATTCCTCCATGCGCTTCTCTAGCTCAGGCAGCAGGAACTGCTGGTGGAAGCAATAGATGGAGCAGATGTTAGAGAAGATGCCATGGACGACGTCAGCCGGGAAGGAACTGCGGTTCCGAGCTTCTTCCAGCAGCCGGGCGCAGAACACCTATGGGGCAGGGCAGGAGAGATCAGCCCAGTGGGGCCTGGGGCTTGGCTGGTGAAGGGGCAACTGGCAGGTGAGGGCAGTGTTTGTGGGCAGCTCTGTGGAGTTTTGGGATCAGCACTGATCTTGAGACTGAGGAGTGAGGGAATGGAGTTAGGCTTATAATGTGGGGTTGGATTTCAGGTTGTCAAGGTTAGGATCTGAAGGTAGGCATTAGAACAATGAGAAGTCAGGATAAGGGTCAGGGTCAGAGAGAAGTTTGTAATTAGATCCATTCATTTAACAAATATTTTTGAGTGTCTACTGTGTGCCAGGCAGTGAACAAAGCAGATAAAAATTCCTACCCTTAGGGATTCTAGTGGGTTTGGGGGTCAGGAATAGGTCCAGGGTTAGAATGAGGTTCAGAGTGTGGTTCACAGCCAGGGGTTAATTCAGGATCTGGGTCAGAGTTGCAGTCAGGGCTGGTATACCTACCCAGGTTTAGGAATGAGGGCTGATACAAAGATCAAGCTTGGGGTCATGAATCAGAGTTGGCTTCTGGGATAGGATGGGGGTCAAGGTCAGAGGGGAGCCTTACCAAACTCTAGATTCTGGCCCCAATGGTAGGGTTGGGCTCAGGTCCTATCACTTCCTCCTTGGCACCCACCTACCAGGTCCTGGTGCCCTGGCACCCCTGAGGGACCATTCACCTGATCCAGGAGGTGGAGCCTGGAAACATAGGCTTTCTCGGTTTGCAGGAGCTCATTGGCAATGTGGAACACCTTCTGCTGCACAGTCAACTGGAGAGAGAAGAGGCAACTGCTGGTCCATCATCCTGTACCCTAATCTTCACCAAACCCCCAGAATTCTCAGATAGTGCAAATGCTACTCTAAGCCTAATGCCACCCCGAGATAACCCTACCTCCCATCCCTGAACCCATAAGCCCCACAGGTTCACCCCTAACTCCCCCGTGTTTCGTAAAGGTCACCCCTCAATTCTGATGCCATGCACTCCTCATTCGGTCACTAATTCACTCAGCCATGTGCTCCCTCTATTCACTCAGTATAGTGTAGTGGTTAAGGTGTGGGCTGGGAAGTCAGACTTCCTGGGTTCAAATCCTAGCTCTGACATATACTAGCCTGCATAAGTTGTATAAATGCTCTGTATTTAAGTCTCTTCATCTACATATACAGATAATCATAGGACCTAAGTCCATTTGTAATTGAGACAACAAAATGATTTAATATAAATAAAACATATTAGACTATGGATTAAGTAGACTATACATGTTATTTATTCACCCACTCAGTTCACTGTCAGCAAAGGCTTACTGAGTACCTGGGGTGTGAGGAAAACCCAAAAGTATAAAAATGTATAAAACTCATTGCCTGTTGGCCCACTTGCCTGTTCACTGGACACATATTTGCTGAATCCCAGATCTCGGCCCTCACATTTGAGCCAGGTTCTGGTGGAGCAGGTATTCTGGCTGCGACCTAATTAAGTGCAAGGATGCCTTTGGAAGCAGTGTTAGGCTGCTGGGGCACAGAAAGGGATTCCTGCTGCCGAGAGCCTTTGTCCCACAGCCTCAGGTTCCTAGGGGGCTCTAAGCTCTTGTGGCCCTCCAGAGGCCAGCTGTCTGGAAGTCTCTCTGGATGTGAGACTTTCCATTTTACAAATAAGGAAACTGAGGCTGTGGTGGGGCAGCAGAGACTTGCCCAACGTCACACAGCTACTGAATCTGGGGATTTTCCAGTTGGAATAGGACTTTAAAGATCCCCAACCATGATGCCAATCTTTAAGATGGAAAAACTGAGGTCCAGCTAGTAGTTCTTGGATGAGGGTAGAACAATTTTCCTAGTGGGCATTTGGAACTGTTCATGGTCATTTTTGTATTTACAGTGATGGGGGACAGCATACAGGTCTGCTACTGATATTTAGTACCAGGAGACCAGGGAAGCCAAACATTCCAAGTGGAAACAATGCCCTGTTTCAAGAAATACTTAGCTGGGGGAAGAATCAAGTGTAAAAGCCAGGCTCCTGATTTCTCCACACAGTCCTGCCTCTCGGTGAACGTGGGTCAGTACCTCCACAGACTCTTGTCTCTCCATCGGGGGCACTGGGATTTCTCTGTCCTTCTCATCTTCCTCCTCGTCATCCTCCTCCTCCAGGTCACTATCAACCTCCTGGGAGCTCGGTCGGTGGGGGTCGGCCAAAGCAACAGGGACACTGGCCAGGGCAGGGAGCCCGGGACAGAGGCTGTGGCTGGGGGGCCCATCATCACTGATGAAGCAGGTCTCCTCGCTGTTGGATGGTGAGCTGATGCTGTCAATACCGCTGTCCCGATTGGGCACCTTCTCACCGTCCCGGGGCCCAGGAGCCAGCAGGAACAGGCAGCGGGAGGCCTCGCCCTCGGGGAGCTGGGGCACTGGTGGCTGCAGGGGTGGCTGTGGCAACATGGCTGGCTCTGCGGGACCTGGGCTGGGGCCAGGGGCTGGCCTATCCGAGGCGACAATCACAGGCTCTCTGAGGTGGGTGGTGGACACACATGAAGGCAGGGTATGAGCTTGACTGAGAGGCCTGTCTTACAACTGTCCTTTCTATCCCAGGCCCACCCTACCCCCACAGGGTCCCCCGGGGACCAGACTCACCTTTCAAACTTCTCAATCAGTGAGGATACTGCTGCAGAACTGAGGCTGGCCTCTGCCCTGGAGGCCAGGCCCTTGGCTACTCGGGGGTCTGCAGGCAGTGGGCGTGATGGCGGTGGTGGGATGGGCTCAGGTGGTGGGGGCATCCGGGGCATCTGCAGGTAGCTGGGCTTTGGGGGGACTAAAGAGATGGATGGGAAAAAGAGGGGAGATCCCAATGGGCTGAGTTTGGAGTTGGCTGTCATAGCCAGACCACAGGCCCCTCCACAAACCCCCAGTCTGTACCTTTGCCTGAGGTAGGCACAGAGCAGGCCTGAGGTGAGATGCCAGTATGCACATGTTAGCCCCAGGTCACAGCCCTTTGCCCCTAGACCACAGTGCTTCCTGTCCTTCTAACAAGCCCTCTCCTCTCCCACTGGCCAACCTTTTCCCTCCTCTGTCCCCTCTCATGGGCCATGCCTCTGCCCCTCTCTGGACCCACTTACCCTGTGGCTTTGGGCCCGGTGCCCGCTTCAGTGGTGAAGGACGCTGGCTAGGGGTTTCAGTGGGGGGGCCTGGGTCTGAGCGAAGTCGCTGTGGACCTTCTGGATGAGGCTCAAGGCTCTGGCCAGGGTCAAGGGACAAACTTTTAACCAGGATACGGTTTCCCTGGTGCAGCCCTGCAGAAAGGGAGAAACTGGGTGTGAAGCAACTGATTACCCCAAAGGAGACTGGGAAGTTGTACGTCTTAGCAGGTACCTGTGGTATTGGGTTTTCCTGAGCCCCTTTCCTGGCCACACTGCCTTTCTGGGAAGCCTTTACCTCAGCTGTCAGACGGGGAGCCAGGCCCAGGGTTGTGGCTGGCTGTTTTCAGTAAGAGACGAGAGTTCTTTGTGATTAGTACACTGATTTCTTGTATGTCAGCAGGTATTATTAAGGAGTTTAACCAGGCTGGGGGGAGCACGAGCAGCCTATGGTTTGTGTACATGCTTTGCACTCTTGTTTATTTAGCCACAGTGAGATGTTGAGCCTAAACCATTCTTCACCTTTTTTCTTAAGGTCCTGAGGATCTCTGGACTTCCTTTTCTATGGTTTTATATAGCTGAAAATGATGAAATTATATTTCATGAACAAAAGTTTTGCTTCTTAAAATGCCAGCTTCTCACTAATCTGTACTATCCTCTATTTCCACACCTACACACACAAACACACAGCCAGCACCCAGAGTTCAGGTCACGGGAACAGCTTTAAACAGGCAAAAAAATTCAGAAAAGGGAGGCCTTTTTGCACTGTCTCTCTTCTTTCACTGTGGGCTCCCTACCTACCTTTGTCTTTGGGCCTGGGGGAGATGATGGTCACACTGGGGAGAGAAGATTCAGTCTGGGAGGTGTGAGGGACACCCCCCCCACCAAGGGATGGCATGTCCTAAGGGAAGGAGTGTGGCCTGGATGGGCAGGGAGCTGTGGTGGGTCTCAGATGATAGAGAAGAAGGGGAGGCAGAAGAGTAGAGAGGGCAAGCCCTGGATGGCAGTCTGAGGAGCTGGGTGACCATCCTGTGGACAGAAGGGAGCCATGAAAAGCTGTTGTAGGGAAGGATGCAGGCAAACAGGTGTGAGGACGAGAGGGTGAGTGGCAGCCAAGAGCCCCCAGAGCTCCCACCCACATATGGTGCCAGTTTTGCTGTGCCACAGCCACGTGGCCTCTCATAGCCACAGAGCGTCTGTTAACCTGTGTCACACAGTGTCATACATGACCAGTCACAAGTGGGCCCACTCAGTCACAGAGACACATGGGGTTATTTACAGTGTTTCACTTAACTTTGGGGCCGCACAAAGTCAAACATCCAATCACGTGCCATCACGCTTCTGAAAGCCTGGTCACACATAGTCACAAAGACCCACAGTCACAACTTCACATATTATCACACAGCCTCATGGTATCACATGCACCGGCAAACGTGGCCATGCACAGTCACAAAGATGCAAGTCACACAGTGGCAAATCTACAATTTCACACATAGCCTCATACAACAATCACCCAACCACTTACCATCATATACCCACTTACATACTCTTCAAATTTGGTTCCACTGAGTCACAAAGATATACAGTGCCATTTATGCTGTACCTCACAATTGCAGGGCCACAGGGTATCATAAACACTAGGATATGGTGTTGCAGGTTCACACACCTGCAAACGGTTCACACAGTGACAAGACTACAGCCACACAGGGTCATTATACCATGTTAGACACAACCGTGCACAGTGGCAAAACAGCACAAAGTCACATGCCACCATGTACCCACTCAGAAACACAGACACACAATCACAGACACATAGCATAATTTACTATGTCATACTCATGAAACAAACATGTCCATGGAGTCCCTGGGTCTTAGGGGCTCAGGTATAGACACCCACATGACACTTGCCTTGTGGTCTAAATAATCATGGTTTCACATGTGGCCTCTGTTGCAAAAACATGCAGCTACAACACAGAGATACCCTACCAGGTCACAGGCAGAAAGAGCAGCAGGGAATTTTAGCTCTCCCAGTCCTGGAGGGAAGGGAGTAGCCCAACCCACAGGGTTACAGCAGCTTCCCAGGGTCTCTGACTCCATCCAGGCCACAATCTAGTCGCAAAGGCCCCAGGGGCCTCAGGCCATGGTCCCCTCCCAGCCCTGAAGGAACAAGGTGCCCCAGGCCACAGGCTGAGGCCCCCACCCCCATTCTGTACCTGGCTTTGGGTGCAGTTTCCTTACTTCCTTTCCCACCTGAGCAGGCAGGGCCCTGGCTAGGAGGGAGAAGGTGCTCCTCTCAGCTCAGCTGGGCTGCTTACCCTGCCTTCCTTGCTCAGCACATCCTGGCCTGGTCCTGCCCTGCCCCCGCCCTGGGCTTGGGGTTGAGGGGGATGAATCACCTGGAGGGCAGCACATGCAGAGACATAGATCAAGAGACAATATGGCTAGAGAAAGTGAGAGACACAGAGAACAGCTGAAAGGACCAGAGATGTAGAGAGCAAAGCCAGGCACCCCACCATGCAGAGACCCCCTCTCAGAGTTACACACATAGATGCCAGGGTCCCAGGTGCCCCTTGTCTGCCTCCTTGGACCTGGCGGTACCCACCTGGCCCTGTCTCCACACCTCAAAGCAGGCAGGCCTAACTGGGCAAGCCCTCCCATCCAGTCAGTACAGGGCAGTGGGGCTCCTAGTTGGGGCCTCTCCCTCTCTCCACTGCTTGTCACAGGGATAGGGTGACCATGCCATCCTCTGTGGCCTTGCTCTGGCCCACTCTCTGCTCCCTCTTCACCCACCTCACCTGGGAGCACACAGATGGGCCTGCCCCTCCTTTCTCTCTGCCTCCTTGCAGGCAGCCATGCAGAATGGGATTCAAATATTCGGGGACACCCTGGATTCCCAGGTGAGAGGGGCAGGGACTGTCAGCCCAGTTTCTAATGAAGAGATGAAGGCAGTGAGAGGGGCAGTGACTTGCCCAAGGTCACACAGCAAGTCAGTGACAGACTTGTAGCAGACTGATCTGAGACTGGACTTCTTAACCCTGTTCTCCAAGAGGAAGCTCGGAAAGAGGGAAATCTAGAGGGGCAGAGGGGCGCATCAGTGCTTCCGAAAGTCATGAGCTAGTGCGGCTAGTAAGAGCAACACTCCCAAGCCTGCCCACAGATTATGACAACAGGGCTTCAGTTCAGGAGCCTAGGCCTGGCCAAGAACCAGGCAGGGCTCCACTGAGGAAAGAAGATTCAAGATCCATCTCTCTCCTATTGCAATGCTGCCCCTCCCTGTCCCTCTGCCTACATTTCCCTGTTTCCTCCTATGTTTCCCCTTAGTGGCCCCCTTGGCCCCAGGTCTTGCTCCCTTCAGGTGGCTAGATGGACCTCCAGCTCAGGTCATGCCACTTATCTGTGCAAGAACCTTCCATGACTCCCCATTGCCCATGGGGAAAATAGAAGCTTCCCAGCTAGTTCTCTATGGCCCCTCAAGACCCTGCTGAACTCCCTGGCTTCCCTCAGCTTAGTTTAGTCACCCCAATACTTCTGAGCTCTGCTCTGAGCCTGATAGGATTTTCAACTCCTATCTCTGCCCTCAGGGAGATCCGAAGGGAGGTCCTTCCCCTCCCCTAGATATCACAGTGCTTCCCACTTGCCCATCCCATCCCCACCCCCCTTAAGTCCTGCACTGATTTTCTCCAGTCCATTCTTTTACATTTAATTTAATTTTTTTGGCCAAGCATGTGGGATCTTAGTTCCCTGACCAGGGATGGAACCTGTGCCCCCGGCAGTGGAAGTGTGGAGTCTTAACCACTGGACCACCAGGGAAGTCCTCCAGTCCATTTTTTATGGTTGATAATCCACAACATTCTCTCTTACACATGCACGCACATCCACACTCATACCCACACACCTGACAAGGTCCTCCACCAGCACTGCCCCCTTGACCACTGGCATTAGAACAGAGGCCACAAAGGGCATCCCCATCCTCCGCCACGAAAGTCACACCACCAAATGCTTCCAATGCAGGGGGCACGGGTTTGATCCCTGGTGTGCGGGGGGAGGTGGAGAAAACCACAAAGACCTGGTGAGAACCACAAAGCTGCTCACATGTCCACATGCAACACGCTTGGCACAGGGTGTGCCTACACAGCCATACTCAGGCGTCTCTTGTCACTGATGGGAAACACGCCCTGGGCACCCCAGGATGCCTGGGTGTGGCCCTGGCTCTGCTGTGGGCATGGGGTGCGCCCTCCCACAGGCCCCTCAGCAGGCTGAAGGGCAATCTTGATCCTGACCCTGAGGGAGCTCCCAATCTCAAAGACAAGAAACTCTCATTCAGGAAAAGCTAAGTGCGGCTCAGGAAGTGCAAGGGGGTCAGCCTGTCGGGACTGGGGAAGCTCAGGGGAGGGACAGTCCAGGGACAGGATGGCCAGATAAAATACAGGATGCTCAGTTATGTTTGACTTTCAGATAAGCAATGAATAATTTCTTAGTATAAGCATGCCTCATGCATACTAAAAATGTATTATGCTATACTAAAATTTTTTTGTTGTTCATCTGAAATTAAAATCTGGGCTTCCCTGGTGGCGCAGTGGTTGGGAGTCCGCCTGCCGATGTGGGGGACACGGGTTCTTGCCCCTGTCCGGGAAGATCCCACGTGCCGCAGAGCGGCTGGGCCTGTGAGCCATGGCCGCTGAGCCTGCATGTCCGGAGCCTGTGCTCCGCAATGGGAGGGGCCACAGCAGTGGGAGGCCCGCGTACCGCAAACAAACAAACAAACAAACAAACAAAATTTAACCGTACTTTTTTGGGGGTGAACTCCAGAAGTCCTAGTCAAGAAGGGATTCTAGTGAATGAGGTGGAGCCAGGCCTCCGAGGTGGCACCAGGCAAGCTGTGGGCTCTACCCAATTTCCTGCAATGGGCACCTTAATGCTTATGACAGTGACATTATTTCAGGGATTACCTTGAATCTGGTCTTATTTATTAAAAAAAACAAAGTCAATAATGAAAAACCTGTGGTACTTGAGCATTCCAAAGAAGGGTGGCATGATCACACTTGCTGACCAGATTGCATGGGTTAAGGGTGTGAAGCCTTCCTTCACCAGGAACATCTGGCTCAGGAGTAACACAGACCTCAGTTAAATCCCAACACCCTCACTTACTAGCTGTGTGAC
Source organism: Kogia breviceps (assembly GCF_026419965.1). Classification (NCBI taxonomy): domain Eukaryota; kingdom Metazoa; phylum Chordata; class Mammalia; order Artiodactyla; family Physeteridae; genus Kogia; species Kogia breviceps. The sequence goes on along the minus strand of NC_081330.1, from coordinate 88,249,849 downwards.
CCTGGGCAAGCCTCTCCATCTATCTGAGCCTCAGTTTCCTTGTGTGGAAAATAGGGTAATAATCACAGCTCCCTGGTTTTGAGGAGTCCATGAGACAAAGAAGGGAAAGAGCATAGTGCTCCCCCACCCACAGAGCAATGTGGCTTGAACTTGAAAGCCAACAGAACCGCACATCCACAAAGACACAAAACTACACACACAGATACATAAACCCACAGACCACAGGCTGCAACCCAACACAAAGCTATCAACACACTGAGAAACGTGTGCAAACCCAGCCAGAGATGGACACAGAATCCAGCCCCACTCTCCTTGGCAGCTTCTCAAATCAGGGCGGGATTCCTCCTAGAGGCAGAATGGCAGAGAAAAGACAATGGTACCCCATCCCCCATTCAAATTCAGTTCAAATATAGAAACCAAACAAAACCATAAGTGTCAAGAAGTATAACAGAGTTTGGAATTTTCCCATGACAACTTACTGTTAGTGAAATAGCAAACTCATTCCAAAAATTGTTTCTGGTAGCTTCATGCCCCTGCTTGGCAGGTGCCCTGAGCATGTGCTTCTGGGCTTACTGGCAGAGTAGGTCTACCGTCTACCTGAGTTTGAGGACAATGACTTTACCACTGGAACTGGGCCCTTACCTCTTTCTGGGAATTTCAGCTCCCAGCTCTCCCCACCCCTGGCCAGCAGCACCCCCTCTCCCTTCTCCCAGCTTTAGTCTTTGCTTAATCTCAAGACAGCTAATAGGACCCCAGACTGGACCTCAGCCACTAATGCCCTGGTGATGTGGGGAATCGCTTCACAACTCTGGATTTCCCCCATCTGCAAAATGGGGAGAATATGTGTGTGCTTCTCATTGTGAGGACTGGTGAGATGCTATTGTGGGCAGAAGCCAGCACTAGCACTCAGGCCTCCTGACCCCCAGTGCATGGTTCTCCCAGCAGCCCTCAGCTTCCAGGCTGAGAGGTAGGCCCCAGGGACAACTGAATTCCTGGGGGTGGGGTGGGGTGGGGAAAGGGAGCAGAGGGGGTGGAGAAGAAAGAAGAGCAAATAAGAAAGTGTCCTTTGGGCAGCCAGCTCCGTGGGGGGGCGGGGGGAAGGGGAATCCCTTAGCTTGAGAAAAAAACAGAGGATAAAGGTGGAGTAGTTGCCCCACCTCTTCCCACCTGCCCCTTGAATGTGAGGTCCAGCCCAGCTGCCCTGCTCCACCTTTGCAGCCAAACTTGCTTGGCCTGGCAGATGTTCTTTCTGAATATTTAAACACAAAGCTCTGTCAAGTATGAGAAGTGCAGGGGGAGCTGTCTATAGGAACCCTGTGGCTAGCCCGAAGATCCCTTCCTTGAAGTGGACTGGTCTTGTGAACATAAGGACTCTGCAGAAAAATGGAGGCACCTTTTGCAGAGTGAAGGCATTTTTGGAAAGTGGGAGCCATTCTGGCAAGTAAGGAGCTTCCTAGAGTGTTCCCTCTTGAAAACTGGAGAAACTTTCTGTAAAATGAAGGTCTTTTTGATAAAAAGAAGGCTCCTTCTGCAAAGGGAAGAAGTTTCTGCAATATGGAGGTGCTTTCTTCAAAGTGGAGGGACATTCTGTAAAGTGAGGAGAGTTCTATAAAGACCCTTTTGTAAAATGGATGATGTCTGTAAATGAAGGACTCTGACAAAATACAAGACTGTTCTGTAAAACGGAGGAACTCTTGTAAAATGAGGCTCCTCTGTAAAGTGAAGAACGTTTTTGTTAAGTGTGGACCCTTGTGTAAAGTGAAGAACGTTTTTGTGAAGTGTGGACCCTTGTGTAAAGTGAGGACCTTTTTGTAAAATGGGACAATACAATGCAATTAGGGGATGGTGATGACGGGGGTAAACTGGAGAGCACATGCCTCACTTAAAGTAGGGATGGCAGCTTCTCCCCTCTATCTAATTGTCACCTTGCAGTAATGGGGGCCCTGCATTTTCAGGTCTTCCAATATTTCAAGAGAATCAGAAATCCAGGTTTTATGTGAAATCCCCTAATTTTAAAAACAGTGAGTAGGCCAAATGAAACTTGTGAGTCAAATTAAACTTTTGGGCCACCAGTTTGCAATACCTGAGTTAGATGGTCCTTAAGGTCACTTCCACCTCTGCCATTTACCTCCTGCTCTATCTGATATGCTCTGGCCCTAGGGCAGCAGCTTTCGAGTCCCTCCTCTACCCCCTGGAAGGGCCCAGTCTCTTCTGGGCCTGAAGACACTCAGGGAGCTGGCGCGTGCAATAATTGTCAGCAGTTCCCTGAACTGGAATCTGCCTTTCGTTCTGTCTGGCCTTCTGCTTTGTGCAGGATGCCTGTTGAAAAAAGCAGGAGACTGCAAGAACTTTTAGAACTCTCTGGAACTCAAGGTGTTCAGTTTTTTGTGGAGGATATAAGTTATGAGGTGTCAACTCTTTGTTGAGCTCCTACTCTGCACGAGGCATTTTGTTGATGCTTTCCTGCAGGGCATCCTCCTAATAACCCTGTATGCTATTAGCTCCATTTTACAGATGAGGAAATGGAGGCACAGAGAAACAAAATAACTTGCCTGAGGATACACGGCTAGAAGTGGTTGAACTGAGACTGGATCCCAAGTGTGTCTGTGTCCAGAGTCACAGAGCACATCCTCAGTCAATGTTTGCTGAATTGCGAAAGAAATCACATTGGGGGTGGTTGGGGGGAGGTCAGAGAACTTTCTAAAGGAAATGGTTTTTGAGTTTGGCCATCCAGGTTGTGTTTTTTCAGGTGCAGATAGACTGGGCACAGTCCTGCAGGCAAGGGAAGAAAAGTGAGCAAAGGTGTGGATACTAGGGGTGGGGAGGTGAAGAGTGTGTTTGAAGGGCACAGTGACCAGAGTCTTGGGTTTGTAAGAACAAGAGGAAGGGGCAGTAAAAGCCAAAAGACAGGCAGGCACCCTCCTTCTCCATCAACCACTACCACCAAGATACAGACCCATAGGGGCCATGCAGAGGCAGGCACTGGCACAGAAACACAAACACACACAGAGTCTACATACAGAGACCCACACGCAGAAACATCTGGAAATGCCCCAGGGGCTTAAAGCCAAGGTGTCATAACACAGGAACACATAACATATACAGACCCAAAGACACACATAGACACACATGGATATATAATGACACACACTCAAACATACACATGGATATACAGAAACAAGAACATTAAGATATACACAAAACAGACCCATGGGGACAAAGACAGCGAGGCAGCCAGGCACATGTGCATGCATGCGCGCGCACACACACACACACACACACACACACACCCCACAGCCACATGGGAGCATAGACAGCCCATCTCTCTTCCAGTTGCTTGATTGCTGTGAGGGCCTGGCCACCTCCTCCCAGCATCTCTGGACCTGAGGCCAGAGAAGGCTGGGGGTGGTAGCTCCACCCCCAGGGAGGGGCTGGAGACTTCAGAGGACAGGAAGGGAAGGGAGTGGAGCTGCAGCTGGGAGCACTGGGGGCAGTAATTACCCAGTGCTGGGGCTGCCACGCTGGCTGTGATTTCCCTCCCCTTGAGGACAAAGCCGCTAGGGGATGGCCCCTCTGACCCCTGCTGTGTGTGACTCCAGAGCCCCCAACACCCACCCATCCCCACCCCCACCGAGGCCTGGTCAAAACTGAGAGTTGGCAACATAGAAAGATCATGAAGGAAAAGGACAGAGAGAGACTGGGACAAAAACAAGGAGGAAGAAGACAGGAAAACTACAGAGACCCAGAAAATCGGACAGCTAGAGAGGGAGACAGGAAAAAATGGGCGGGGGTGAGTCAGAAGGGAGACAGAGACAGTGAGGGATGCAGGCCCAGAGAGGCAAAGGGGACAAAAAGAGCAGACCAGGGCCACTTGTTGAACATGGCTACAATGTGCCACGCCGAGTGTTCTGCTCTACCTGTGGCATTTAATCCTCACAACCCTAGGAGGTGGGGATGCTAACCCCATTTTGTAGATGAGAAAACCGAGGCTCAGAGGGGTGAGGTGATTCGCTCAGGATCACATGAAACTAGAAAGTGGCAGAGCTGGGTCTGGGGGGCTCTCACCACTGCCTGCCCCTGACAGGGACATGGGGCCCAAACAGAGATCCCTGAAGGAATTCTCCGGAGACAGAAGCTGTCGGAGGTATCTGGAGACTTGGAGCCCCTAAGAGATGCAGAGTGAAAGAGCCCAGCACCTTCCCTGCCCCCTCCCCTGCGCCCCGGTGGGGGAGGGGGCCCGCAGCTACACCTGGAATGCATTAGGCAGGGAGGCCCCGCCTGGGGAGCAGGGAAGAAGCTGGAAGGGGTGCAGAGAAGGTGAAGGTGAAGTTGAAGGCAGCGGCGTGGGCGGCGGTGAGGGCCTAGCAGGCCCAGGCAGAAGGGCTTCTATGCCAGCTTGAGCTCCTTGGGGCCAGCACTGCCAGTCCTGCCTTTCCCGCTTTCTACAGGCGCCTTCCCTCCCTGACTTAACCCCTTCTCTGCATGGGCCACGGGGAGGTGCTGCGGAGGGCTGAAAGCCTCCAGCAACAGGAAAAGCCTTCAGTTCCCTCTCTGGGCCTCAGCCACACACCTGTGCCCCTCACCCTCCTGTCCTTAGTCTGGGGCCCAGATGGACACACTTGACAACTACTGGGCACTACCCCTTTTTCAGGCTCCTCAGACTCAGTGCATCTTAAAACCCAGCTCTATCCCAGCCCCTAGTGGCTCTTCCTCCTGTTTCCCCTCCCCAGGAATGGCACCTCCAGCCACCCAGTTCCCTAAGCCAGAGGCTGGGCTTTCTCCAGGACTCCCCCTGTTCCCTTAACTCACACGTCCAGCCAGACCCCAAGTCCTACAGACTCAAATTCTTAGGAAGGCAGGAATCCATAGACTATTTTTCCCACTCCAGCCTCCTAACTGGTCTCCCTCCCATCCTCAGGGCCCTCTACAAGGTATTCTCCACACCACAACCAGGTTATGAAAACACAATCCCCTTCAATTTCTGTAGCCCGGTGAAGGGCTCCCCTTGCCTCCGGGGTGAACTCCAAACTCCTGAGCACAGGGACAAGTAAAGCCCAGCTTGAAAACACTTCCCCACCCCCACCCCCACCCCCACCCTCCAGCCACAAAGGCCTCTTGTCTGTTCCTCGAAAGTGTTCTCCTCTGCCTGGGGCTTTGGCACATGTCATTCTCATGGGCCTGAACAGCTTTTCTGCTTCTCCTTACCTCTGGACTATTTATCCGTCGGATCTCAGCTCAAGTGTCCTCTTTTCCCTGCCTGCCCCCTCCTCATCTGTTCCTTCAGCATCTGTGCTTAGAATTACCTGTCATGTATGTCTTCCCTGCTAGAAAGGAGCTTCACGAGGACAGGGACTGAGCCTGCCTTTTGTTGCCCACCCAGCAATTCACACATGGCCAAGCACAAAGTAGGTACTCAATAAACATTTGTAAAATGAAGAAATGTCCTCCTTCTTCCCCTCTTTCACTCTCCCTTATCTGCTCACCAAATACTTATGGATGCCCTACTATATGCCAGACAAATGCGATGAACAGGTCCTTGATGTTACAAATGGGGAAACGAAGGCCTTGAGGTGGGAAGGGAAGCCTGAGGGCACAGTGAACCAAGGGCTGAGTCAGGAGTGCAGAGGTGCCTTCTGCTATTGCCCTCATCCTTGTCTCCAGCCCTCTGTGTTTTGAGGTACCTTTTGGAGGTATGATGCCTTCCAGGTCCAAGGAACTGGGTACTGGAGCCTGGAGAGGCTGGACTCACTGCTCCAAGGATATCTGCTCTCTCCACATGAGGGCACTTAACACTTCCGGGCTGGGCAACGGCAGAGTGCACTTCCTGTCCTCATTCCAGACAGGTCCTAGCCCCACCCAGCCAGTGTCTGGCCAGCTCCACATCTGCCTAAGGCATTTAGCTAACTGGTCCCCAGAATGCCATGGTTGGCATCTGTCTGGGGCACTGGTAGCTGCCGCTCACCCTTGAAGAAGCAAGTAGCCCCACCCAGGCTGTCCCCTAGGGGCAGAGGCACGTGAAAGCGCCCGAGGAACGGGGGTGCCAACCATCTGCAACTGAAAACTTCAATTCTTTTAGTCCTGTCTGGAGAAGTCCTTTTTGCAGCTACCCAGTCTTTACACTTTGTTGTGTTTGTTTGGGAAGCCCCAGCTGACTAGAAACCAAATCTGGGTCTTTTCCCAGACACTCCCCTGGAATCTCAAACTGCTGCTCTCCAAAAATCACCAGCAGAGCCCACCACCCCCTCCTGTCATGAGTCCCCTCTTCTCCTTTCCATGAGCAACCTCCCTCTATGGCCTCTCAGGATGCCCTCAACAGGGAAAACACGGAAGGAGCCACAGGAATTTACTTCACCAATGTTTGATTTGCTTTTCAGGAGTACTCCCTCTGTTCTTTGCAGCAGCCACTACCCTGGGTATATGTGAAATGGGTCTCAGCTTTATGCAAATATACTTTAAAAACGGCTCCTCCCCCTACACCACCCCCAAATGACATTTCTAAGGCAAAGTTTGGGTGACTCTGCTGACCTCACTATCTATGTCTTCAAGGATGGGATTGGGGCTTCCCTGGTGGTGCAGTGGTTAAGAATCCACCTGCCAATGCAAGGGACACAGGTTCGAGCCCTGGCCCAGGAAGATCCCACATGCCTCAGAGCAACTGAGCCCGTGAGCCACAACTACTGAGCCTGTACTCTAGAGCCCGCGAGCCACAACTACTGAGCCAGCGAGCCACAATTACTGAAGCCCATGCGCCCTAGAGCCTGTGCTCTGCAACAAGAGAAGACAGAGCAATGAGAAGCCTGCGCACCACAACGAAGAATAGCCCCCGCTCGCCACCCAGATGTCCTCCCAGGCCTCTCAAATGCAACAGGTTTCAAACGTACATCAGTGTCTCCCCCCAAACCTGCTCCTTCTCTTGAAGTAGGTGGCCACACCACCATCCACCAGGTCACCGTAGTTGGTTTCAGAAAACAACCCAGACTCATCCTGGACTTTTCCTTCTTCCTCAGCCTCTACGTCCAAGACACCACCAAGATCTGTCCATGTTAGCACCAAAATATCTCTCAGATCTTACCTTCCTCACCTGCCATCACTCTAACCCAAGCTACTATCACCTCTTGCTGGGATGACTGCGACCCCTACCTGTCGGTCTCTGACTCCACTCTTGTGCCCCTACCATCCACTCTCCACATACAGCCGTGAGGATTTCTCAAACACCCATATCTGAGCACATCATTCCCCTTCAAAGGTTCCCCTTTGCCCTCAGGATAAAGTCCCTTCGCCAGCCTTATCTCTCTACTTCTCCCAATACCAGCCCCTGTCCGAGGATGCCTCATGTCTCAGTGCCTTTGCTCCCACTGAACTTCCTACCTGAACTGCTCTCTATGTTCCTCCTGGCTCTGCAAACCTTGCTGGCACCCCTCTAGAGCCCTTCCTTTGGGCCAGGCCCTGTGCTGGGTGCTACTGATGCCAGCATTTCCTCTGCCTAGAGTCCCAGAACTGTAACTGCCTTCTAGCTTAAATTGCCAAGTGGCAGCCATACATAAGAGTTAGGCATAAAGGGTAAACTGAGGCTGCCAGTGTTTGTGTGTATGTGGGTGAGAGATTGACTCACTCCTTTAGCTTAGATCCCATGCCTCCCTTCAGGTTTTGGGAGTTATGGTGGGAGGCCCACACAAGGCCCCGGGGAGAAGGCCTCAGAGTGGAGGCTGATGTGGTATCCTAATGATGCTGACTCACTGTAGGACCGCAGCTAAACTGCCTCTCAGAGACTCCACTGTTCCAGCTCAAGGATGGTTCCCACTCTAGGCTATACATCAGAATGACCTGAGGAGCTTTCAAAATAGATTCCCAGGTTGCAACCCTAAGATCCTGGAGCTTTGAGGTAGAGTCTGGGAATCACATTTATTTTTTCAAAGTCGACAAGGGGGATTCTGATGTTCATCCAGTATAGGAAACCCAGGACCAGACGGTGACTAGGGGCCTTTCCAGCTCCAATTCTTACTCTCAGAGTGTCAGATGATGGCCCAGGCTCCAAATCAGAAGGAGCCAGCCCCTCTTGCTGCCCCCCTCAACAGGCTGAGTCCTTCCACTACCCATGAAAAGGCTTTAACAGCAGGTGCAACTCCTTTGACTGAGCTAGGGTCAAGCCCCAAGCTATCCCCCAATCAGCATCTGGAAAGATATTCCCAAAGCTGAGGAAGAGGGCAGGGCTCCCCCCAAATCTCTGTGAGCAAACCTACGCTTGGGAACTCCTTTCTGACTCTCTCAAAGCCCTCTCTGGTATCTCAGAGAAGTTTAGTTATCTCAGTAACCCAATAAGGCCTTAGGTTTTATCAAACCGGGAAATGGGCATAAAAACAATCAACCAACCCCCCACTAGGAATCAGGGTAACTAAAAGAGAAAGCACTTTGAAGCAATTCAAAGCTTTCACATGGATAAGATATATTATTTTAAAAACCATCCCCCCCACCAGGATGGGCCACTGCCCCTAAGGATGGTGATTCTGTAAAGGCCTCAGCTGTCTGAGGGAGGAAGCGGGGAGGCACACGGAAATCTTAACATGTGGACTAAAATGTTTCAACCCTTTAATTGACTCTCTCTCTCTCTCTCTCTCTCTCTCTCTCTCTCACACACACACACACACACACACACACACACACACACACACACACCCTACAACTACCAACCCTGCCCTCTTTGGGCCAATTATAGGCAAGTCTTGTGGAGAGAGAAGCAAGTCACTTGTGCCTACCCCTGGGCTGGCTGGGCAGTGGGGGAGGCGGGCTCTCACACCCCATGCTGCTGTGAATCACATGGCCCAGCACTTGTCTTGCCAGGGCCTGAGTAATTCCTCCGCCTCTTCTTCAGAAGCTTTTTCTCTTATTTTATTTTTAAATTTTATTTCATTCTGCAGGCTTTGCAACCAGTATCTCATAGACTTCTCATGGCATTCTCTAGATGAGGAAATTGAGGCTCAGAGAAGGGAAGTCACTCCCCCAGCGTTCCACAGTGAGTCAGTTAGGAATGGATGGATGGGAGGCCAGGTCCTTCCCTGACACCCTTATTCCCACTCCTTAACTTGAAGTGAAAGAAAGAAAAAGACACCCGCCAATTAGAGAGGCAGGGACTTCATTGGGAAAAAGGATTGTAGGAACTTTGTGCTGCTTTTGGGGGGGAGGAGGGGAGTGGTTCAGGATGGGTATTTTGATTGTAATTTGGAAGGACTGATGGAGTGGGAAGAATCACTGCTGTGTATTGATCAGAGGCCAGAGACCAGGGGCCTAGATGCTGCCCAGCTACTGATTCCCATACCAAGAGTATCTGGAGGGCAGGAGCTCAGTTGTCCTTCTCTTAGACAATGGTTACTGAGGGCCTACTATGTGGTCCCTTCGTATCTGTTCAGGCATTTGTTCAAGGATTTATTGAGCACCTACTGTGTGCTAGGCACTATGCTAGTTGCTGGGGATACAACGGTGAACAAAACAGATATAATCCCCTTGCCCTCACGGAGCTCACATTCTAGTTGAGGAAGACAGGCAATAAATAAGTAGACACATAGAATAAGATAACTGCATATGTACTAAGCACAAGGATGGAAGTGTGGTGGCAATTTTGATGGAGACCCACAAGGGTCCCTACCTAAAGTGATCAGGGAAGGTCTCTCAGAGGAGGTGACATCTGATCTGAGACCTGAAAGATAAGAAACAAGCCAGGTAGAGAGCAGGGGGAAGAGCTGCCAGGCAGAGGGAAAAGCAGATGCAAAAGCCCTGAGGTGGGAGTGCTTGTGGCATGTTTTGGGATCTGAAAGAAGGTGCTGCACTAAAGTGGGTGAGTAACTGCTCCACATAGTGTCTGTCAAGGGGAGTTTGGAAAGTCAGCAGGAGCAACATGCAGGGCAGGGCGTTAAAGGCCTGTTGTCAGCTGGTTATCTCCAGCCCACACCGAGGGAGCCCCTGAGAACTCCCAGAGGTTCCACAACTAGCCCAAGGTCACAAGAGCAGCAAGTGGCACATGTTGCCCATACTTTTATGCTTTACTAATGCTACCTGGTACTGGGCCACAGTCCCCCCAAACCTGAGAAGCCTGGGATGTGGGCCCTGGGAGGTCCCAAAGGCTCAACAGCTAATTCAAGTGTTGCCCAGTGGAAGGTACTGCTCTTCCTCCATGGCTCCCGGGCTCAGGTCCACATGGGAAGTCCCCAGACAGGGATGCCCTGCTGGACTCCTCAGACACTCACTTCTGTGAAGTGCAAAGGTCTCTCCAGGCAGTGGTCTGTGGCCCCAGCCTGACATAGAGCTGCTCGACCTCTGCAAATCCAAGTTCAAGGATCCTGACTTCGCCTCACAAACAACCTTATAGCCCTGCACCTCTGCAGCTCTGCTACAACTGGCTTCTGCCTCCCCCCATCACCACCTTTTTGCTGTCTCCTTACCTACCAGCCCCTCCAGCCCTTCCCTCCAACTTGACCCCCAAGGCCCACCTCTTCCACCTTTCTCTCTCATCAGCACCTTCTACTCCCTCCTTCCCTTGTCCTCCTGCCACATACACCTGGCAAAACCCCAACCTTGGATCAATCCACCATCCCTCTTTTTTTTTTCCACTCATACTCCAGAGCTGCTGAACAGTACAGGAGAAAATCACATAAGCAGAAGGCTTGGCTTTACTTTCATGGTCTCCAACCTCAGTTTGGGAAGCAGAAAGACCATAGACTTTGGACTCAAATAGATCTGGTTTGGAATCCTGTCTCTATACTAGCTGTGTGACCTTGGGCAAGTTACTTAATTTCTTTGAGCCTCAGTTTCCTCCAGTACAAAATGGATCTAATGATACTTACTTCACAGGAGGTTCCTGAAGATGAAATGAAAACCCATGTAAAGCACCCAGTGCCTGGCACAATGTAGGCGCTTGGCAAATGGGAGACTCCTTCTTTCCTCCCATTCCCCAAACAAACCCCCCTTATTGCCTTGCAATCCAGCCCCTTTTTCTTAGAGTGCTCCCTCTCCCATTAGCCTCAGCAGATAGAAGAGAAGAGGGTCGGAAGGGTTGAGGGGGCACAGGGGACAGAGAGGAGGAGGGAGGTGGGGGGGGACAGGGGTTGAAAGAATTAGACGAAGGCCGAGGAACGAGGGAAGGGGTTGCGGGTTGAGAAGAGACGAAGGGCTGGGGTAAGCGGGCCGGCCCAGAGGTGGGGCTTAAAGGGCCCGAGAACAAGAACCCGCTCCCAGGCCCATGGCTCAGGCTCCCATGCTTTCTTGATCACTCACCAGGCCGGGGTTGCGAGCCCTCCAGGTGGTAGGAGAAGCGCAGGGCCCGGTGGTGCTGTGGACTGGGGCCGCAGGGCAAGACCCGGGGGCCTGGAGCGACGCCCAGACTGGCGTCCGAGGGTCCAGCAAACTGGGGATCCAAGAGGCTTCCGAGAGCCGAGCCTGATCCCCTGGGCACCGGCAGTCCAGGCTCTGAGGCTCCAGGGTCCGAGTCGGCATAGGCCGGTGGGGCGGCGCTGGGGGAGTTCGCGGTTGGGTGTTCGGGCTCGGAAGGCCCGGCGCCCCCCGGGGCTCGGTGGCCGTGCATGGTCCGGGCCTGGGCGCGGGGCCCGGGCTCCCCGCTTGGCTCCAGCTCCTGGGGCGTAGGCGCGGGCGGAGGAGGCCCGGCGCCCGGCGGAGCAGCGGCCTCAGGCTCGGGGGGCGGGGCTGCGGGCTCAGCCCCACTGCGGAGACTCGAGCCCCCGGCCCGGGCCCGGGCCAGCAGCCGTGGCAGCGGTGGCAGTACCAGCAGCAGCCGCGGCCACCGCCGCTGCGGTGCCAGGCATCGCCGGCCCGGGCCCCGCGCGGGGAGTGGGCTCGGCGGGGCCGGGGGCCCGCTGGGGAGCGCTGTCTATGCGGCAGCGGCTGGGTGAGGGTCGGGGGGTAGCGCTCGGCGCGGGCTCTCTCGTGAGCGGCGAGCCACTTCCGTGGCCCCGGGGCGAGCGGCCGGTCTGTTCCGAGTGCGTGTTCTCTTCTTTCTCCCCAGATGGGAATCGATCTGGGCTCTCCTGGCTGGTCGGAAAACGTTCTTCCTCCCGCCGCAGCGGAGGCTGGGGGGCGGAGGGGAGGAGAGGAGAGGGAAGGGGAGGGAAGGAGGGAGGAGAGGATGGCGGTGGAGGGGGGCGCGCGTGTGCGCCGCGCGCTCGGGCTGGGGGTTTCCCCCTCAGCCAATGCCTCCGGACGATGCTCCAGCGGCGGGGCCAGGGGAACAGCCTGGGCCCGGCTCCGCCGTCCTCCCCAGCCTCGGCCTGGGTCTCCGCGGCGGCGGGCGGGAAGGAGCCCGGGGAAGGGGGGTGGGGAGGCGGGAGTAGTCGCTGAGGCAGCCGCAGCCACAGCGGCGCTGGGACCCAGTTGCCCGGGCCCCGCCCCCTCGCCCGGGATTTGCGCCTGGCCACGCCTCCTCACTTCGGCCGGCCTCAATTCTCGCTGCGACCGCCTTCAAGGCACTCCTTCTTAAAAATTCCCCCTCAGCCTGTCCTCCCCATCTCCCCCTGGTCCCGCACAGTCAGGTCTACGGTCTCAAACCCCCAAATCTGCCTTTCTGTCCCATCTCAGTTCTGCCTCCCTCTGCCCATAGTTCAACCTCTTTTCCAGCAACCTTTCAACATGTTCCAGAGTTTCCCTAGGGCTTGGCTCATAGGGGACTTGCCTTTGATACTCTTCACGCAGCTCAGACCAGACCGCATGGTTCTTTACTTCGCCACTCTTTGGCCAATAGCCTCAGTTCCCAGGATTGTCGCATCTGCCTGGCAACATTCCAACCTTGAATCAGTCCAACTGTCCGCCTTTTCCATGCCTGTGCCCAGGCAGCTAAACACTGCTGGAGAAAACTATTCAACCTCACAGATTTGTGCCACTATAAACTCATGGTCCCCAGCTTCTACCAGGCCCTCGGTGCTGACCCACAACCCTACTGTGTGTTCCCGGGTAGCCTTCTCTCTCATGCTCTGCAACAGCCATTTCTAACCTCCCTTCTCCTCAAACCCCCAACTTCTCCATCTGTCCCCTGGCCCTCAGCAGATGACCCCACCTCCTACTTCACAGAGTAAACAGAAGTCACCAAAAAGGAAGTTCTTTCCTTCTTGCCACCAAACCTACAGAATCTGTCCCTTGTTCCTTCCCAACAGCATTTAAACATACTCAGGTCTCTTCCATCTAAAAATTACCCCAAAATCTCCCTCTCCAACCACCTCCCTCTCTTCCCTCTATAAATGTCTCAAGAGTCGCCTACACTTAACTGTCTTAATTTTCCCACTTCCCACTTATCTTTCAACCCACTCCAATCTGCCTCTACTATTTGCCTGACACTGCTTTCTTATCAAGGTCTGCCATGGCCCATGTCACTAAATCCAATAGAATCTATTCAGAGGTTATCTTACCTGACTTCTTGGTAGCATTTGGCACTAGTGACCACTCCCTCCTCCTTAAACCACTTCCATGACACCACACCTTCAGTTTTCTCCTGCTTCCTTGGTGACTCCTTTTTACTTTCCAGATTCCTCCTTGTCCAACTCTTAAATGCTGATGTTCTCTAGGTTTTGGCCTGAGCTCTCTTCTCTCTCTCTCTCTGCTCTTTCCTATGATTATTACATTCGTTCTCATGGTTTCAACTATCATTTCTTTGCTGATGACTCCCAAATTGATACAAGTCCAGGTACTTCTCCTGACCTATGCGTTCAGTGGGTTAATAGACAGATAGCTCTACCTGAATACCCTGGAGACACCTAAAGCCTCAGCTTCTCTCCAACTCAGGGTATCCTCCTCCCAGCCTTTTTGTCCTTCTTTGTGCCTTACCTTAGCGAATGACCCCAGTCAAGGCAGAAACCTGAGCTATACCCCTCTTCTTTCTCCTCCACTCCCATGCAATCACTAAGTCCTGTCATTTTTATCTCCTGAATATCTCCCAAATTTATTTATGTAGTCTCTTTTATTTCTGCTGCTACTACCCTAATCTAGGCCAGCACCATTTCTAACCTGAATACTGTCACAACCTCCCTGTTTCAGTCTTTTTTTTTTTTTTTTCCGGTATGCGGGCCTCACACCGTTGTGGCCTCTCCCGTTGCGGAGCGCAGGCTCTGGACGCGCAGGCTCGGTGGCCATGGCTCACGGGCCCCCTGTTTCAGTCTTATTCCCTAGAATCTAGTCTCTTCACTGTAGGCAGTATAATCTTTTGAAAAGGTAAACCAAAATCATATCACTCTCACGTTTAGAATCCTTCAATGAGTCCCCCACTTGCTCAAAAGGAAAACGTTAAACTACCTTCCTCAACAGGCAAAGTTAAGCTGGGCTCTTCATGATTTGACCACCACCAGCCTTTCCAGACTCCGTGCTTGAGTCAAAGCTGAAATTATTAGACTGTTCCTTAGTCTGTCTAGCTTTGGAGTCTTTGCATATGCTGTTGCATCTGCAAGAAATTCTGTCCACATATCCCCAGTTCCATTTCATTTGTTCTTCAGATCTCTGCTCATTTGATGAATGCCTTTTCAGCACACACTTTGGGCCAGGCACCATATGAGGCACTACTTATGCAGTGGTGAATAAGACAGACACGAACAAGATCATGGAAAACAAACTTGGCCCTCAGAATTTCAGTCTGGTGCTGGAGAGGACTTGAGGTAAACAAATACATAATTAAACATATAAACACACAAAATTACAAATTGTGATAAGGCTATAAAGAGTTGGAACAGGGTGATAGGAAAGAGAATAATAGGTGGGGGCAATTTAGCCTGAGATTCAGGCAAGGCCGATATTTAAGGTGAGTAAAGGAATGGGAGTTAGTTCATGAAGAGTGGAGGCAAAAGTATCCCAGGCAGAGGCCACGGCAAGTGAGAAGGCCCTAGGAAGAAAGGGAAAGGGTATACTTAGGAACTGCAGGAAGGCCAGTATGGCTGGAGCATAGTGAGCTGAGGGCAAGAGGTATGGGATGTGAGGTTGAGGAGGTAGGCAGGCAGAAGCCAGCTTATGTCGGGCTTTATAGGCCATGGTAAGGAGAATAGATCTTATTCTATGAGCAATAAAAAGGTACTGAAGCAGTGCTTTTAAATGTGGGTCAAACTGCAGAAGGTACTGAAATCAATTTGAGAAAAGAATAAAAAATATCAGAACGTATCATAGGATTATGTAGGAAGGGTAATCATGTCTCAGTTTGCATCATATATGATCATGATGAAATAGTATCTTTTGTAGATACTTCCTATCCCCCAAATGCTGAAATACACTACATTGAAAGGTTTTAAGCTTGGAATTGACATGGTATAGTTAATGCTTAAAGAGATTACTTTGGCTGTTGTGGATTGGATTGGAGGTGGACAAGATTAGGAGTCTACTGCAATCAGAGATGATGGTGAGTGGACTAAGGTGGCAGAGGTGGAGATGAAGAGAGGTAGATTGAAAGATATTTAGAATTGAAAGGGCTTGGTGTGGTGGCTTGCAGGTGGGAGGGAGAGGGAGGAATCAAGGATACCTCCCAAGGACCTGGTGATGTGAGGCCAGATCATTCATCCAGATGAGGAAGACAGAAAGAGGAAAAGGTTTTCAGGGGACGATCAAGAGTTCAGTTTTACATGCCCTTGAAATAGCCAAAGGAAGAAGTCAAGTAGATAGTGGTATATATTATACATCCCAGAGAGGTCTGGTTTCAGATATAAATGAGAGTTGGCAGTATAGAGACAGCATTAAAAAACCACGAGAGAAGAATTCAGTCTAAGACAGAACAAAGAGAAAGGAAGAGGATCCATGACTGAGCTCTGAGAAATTTCAAGTTTAGAGGTTGGATGAAGGAGTAGGAGGTGGCAAAGAGACTGAAAAGAGGTAAAGAGATAGGGACATAACTAGTGATGTGTCAGGGATTTTTTTTGCAGGCCTCTCACTGTTGTGGGCTCTCCCATTGCGGGGCACAGGCTCCGGACGCGCAGGCTCCGCGGCATGTGGGATCTTCCCGGACCGGGGCACGAACCCGTGTCCCCTGCATCAGCAGGGGGATTCTCAACCACTGCGCCACCAGGGAAGCCCAGGGATGTTTTAAGAGTGCTGAGAAGTCAACTAAAATGAGGATTGAAAAGGGTCTATTGGATACGGCAATATGGGTGTTGGTAGTGACCTTGATATAAGTAGTTTTGGAGGAGTGGTGGGGTGAAAACTAGACTGGATGAAGAGTGAATGGATACACCATTGGTAGGAGTGTAAACTGATACAACCACTCTAGAAAATGTTGGCCGTTTTATAGTAAAGCTGAACTACGCACATACTCTAGGTCCAGCAATTTTAGGTGTCTATACTAGAGCGGTAGTTCCCACAATGTGGTCTGGGGATCCTGAAGGCAGGGATGGGGGGTGGGGGAGCCAAAACCATAATACTAGAAAGATGTTATTTGCTCCTTTTACTCTAATTCTCTCAAGTACGTAGAGTGGAGTTTTCCAGAGGCTACATGACATGTAATATCACAACAGATTGAATGCAGAAGCAGATATGAGAATCCAGCTGTCTTCTATTAAGCCATACAGTAAAGAGATTTGCAAAAATGTAAAACAATGCCACTCTTCTCACTATATTCTTTTTGTTTTGGAAAATATAGTTATTTTTCATAAAAATGTTACTTTTGTTAAATGTAATTGGCTTATTATTTTAAAATTAATATATTTAAGCTTTCTCAGTTTTAATTTCTAATACAGCAAGTATCAATTGGTATAACCCACATACGCCAAAGCTTTTTAGGGTCTGCAGTGATTTTTAAGAATGTAAAGGAAGTCCTGAGACCAGAAAGTTTGAGAATCACTCCCCTAGAGAAATCCTCACATGTGTGTACTGGGAGACACTACAAGAGTGTTCACCAAAGCCTGTTTGAAACAGCAAGAAACAGAAACAAAAAAATAAGATGAATAAATTGAGACATATTTATACAATGGAATACTATAATTAAATAAATGAATGAACTCCAGCTACATGTATCAACATGGATAAAACTCAGGAAACCTAATACTGATTCAAAAAAGTCATGAAAGAATATGTTTATATAAAGTTGAACAACATTCAAAATTATACAATATATGGTTGCAGTAATATGTTGTAAAACCATACAAAAAAGCAAGGCATGAAAAATGACACTGGTTACCTCAGGGAGGGGAAGGAGATGTGACCGGGGAGGGCTACATGGTGGGTTTTGTCATTCAGAAATGATTTGTTTTTGAAGCTGAGTGATGGGTACAGGTACATAGGTATTTGTTTTATAATTTATTCAAACTGTAAAGATATGTATATTATAAAATTTATAATGTATTATCATGAAAAATAAACAAAATTTTAAAAGCAGGAATAATTGGATAGAGTGCTGGTGGGAGGGTAGATTGTTACATGACCCTCCCTGAGGTCAGAGGGAATAAAACACTGCCCCCCATCCTGCTGAAGTGGAGCTAGGTGTGTAGGCGATTTCCTTGTGAAACATGGCTGTGAATGGGAACAGAGCCCAGAGAGCTAAGGTGATGGTAGGAGGAGGGGCAAAGAATGATTTTTCTAAGATGGGAGATACTAGACTATGCTTGTTTGCTGCTGGGAAAGACTCAGAGACCATAGAGAGGGACCTGATGGGAACACAGAAGAGAAAGGGAATAATGGAAGGGAAAGGGGAGGCTGGGGTCTGGGGCACTTGACCTCAGAGAGAAGGAGAGGTCCTCAGGCCCTTCATTGTAACAGGAAGGAATGAAACAAAGATGAACACAGATACTGGGAGGTTTAGAGATTCAGTGGTTGGAAGATGAAAGTCCTTGAACAATTCTCCCATGTCTGATGGCTTTTATTTTATCACTGAAGCATGAGATAAGATCATTTTTCTGTAGAGAGAATAGAAATATTAGTCAGTCTTTCTTAATAGCATGGTTGACAGAAATTTTTTACTATTGATAGTTTAGAAAAGTTTCAGCTTTACAATAATGTACATTTTTAGGACTATTGTCAAATTTGGGAAAAACCTGTTTAGTTTCTTTCATATATGAGCTGTAAGATGTCAGGGCATTTCAATTTTCTTATAGAGTGAAGAGTACACATCTTCAGTACTCTTTGATTTTTTCACTGATTGTTAAGAGGGCCTTGGAAGAGACAAATGAGGGACCTTCAAGCTTCACTGACCTCTCTGTAAATCTGTCTTTGGCCTCTTTGAACTACTTTCTCCTCCAGGAAGCATTCTCTGATTTTCTCTGGCCGAGGTTCTCCCACAGGGCTTTATTCCTGTCACTCACAGGACTTTTCTCCTCTCTCTGAGGTAGCCAGGTTATCCTCCTTCACTAGATAGAGGGAGCTCCAGAGGGTAAGGAGTCAGGACACACTTACCTTGGTTAAGCAGTCTTCCATCAGTCTGTGAGTGAGTCTTCACTGGAGCAGTGTGGAATGGTGGTCAAACATGTAGGCCTTGGAGGCAGGCAGACTGGAATTTGATTTTTTGCACCTTGGGTGTACAGAAAGAACAGGGTTCATCCTAATCCTTGGTTCATGACATACTCTCACCATTGGTCCAGGCTGGGGCTTCACTCCTAGCTCTTCTGTGTGACCCTGGGTAAGTTACTCATTGCTCTAAGTCTCAGTTTCCCCATCTATAAATTGGGGATGATAATAATACCTATCACATCAGAGTTGTGAGGATTCAAGATTCAATAACATAATCCATGAAACGCATGCACAGTCCCCAGTACCTAATGTTTAATAAATGGTAGCCCTCCACATGATTGGGAGTATACTGTAGGTGGAGGATACAGTATTGCATAACAAAGGTCCAGGCCCTGCCTTCCTGAGCTCACAGCCTATTGGGTACCACACAGCCCAGTGCCAGCCCTGATATATGAGACTTGTGAGTGGTTGTTGAATCAAAATTACTTAATTCTGTGCCTCTATTTATTTTTTACTGTCACCCCAGTTCACCATCACTGTCGCCACCTTTCAGATGTCTCCCATCTCTCTTATTTTGCCCTCTCTTGTATTTCTGTTTACATCTCTCTGGTGGTTTCTCTTTCCTCTCTTATTCTCTGTCAATCTCTCCCCTTCTTGCTCTTGCTCTCACTCTCTCTCCATTGCCTCTCCATTGGGGGTTGCCTTGTCTCCATCCTGTCCCCATCTAACTTATGGTTCTCTTGGTCTGTGTCTCCATCCTCACATATATAATACCATATTACCCTACCTCATCTGTTTCTGAATTTTTGTTCCAAAATTTGTCTTTTCTGTTTCTTTTTCAATTTCCTTTGGCTCCTTGGCCTCTTTTCTGTCCACCCCTCTGTCTCCATCACTCTGTACCTATTTATCTTATCTCTGGCTGTCTCCCAGTTCTCATCCTTCTATTTATGTTGCTGCATTCATCTGTCTCTGTTCCCCACCTATCTTTCTCTATTTATATTCTCACCTTTCTGTTCCAGTCTCTGTCTTCACCCCAGTCTCCCACCCCCTCACAACTAACATTTACATTCTCTTTGTTTCTCTCTCGCACACATACCCCTATGTTGGTCTTCTTGCCCGTGTTTCCCTCTTTGAGTCTCTCCTCATCTATCACCCCTTTTCTACCTCTGTTACCATCTCTCTTGCTGGGTGGCTCTCCTCATGTGCCTGTCTCTTGTTTCCATCTTTCTGTCCCTATGTGTGTTTCATCTATTTGCCATCTTGTCCCCAGATCCCTGTCTGTATCTCTCTGTCACTGACAGAGTAGTCAAGAGTATGGCCTCTGGTGTTAGATTGTTTGGATTCCAATCCTAGTTGTGCTGCTGACTTGCTGTGCCTCAGTGTCCTCATCTGTAAAACAGGGCTGATAACAGTACCTGCTTCAGTGTTACCAAGAGCATTAAATGAACTAACACATGTACAGCTTGTAGAACCATGCCTCAAATATAACAAATGCTCAAAAATATTAGCTCCTAAAAATAAATAACAAGGACCTACTATAGCACAGGGAACTGTATTCAATATCTTGTAATAACCTATAATGGAAAAGAATATGAAAAAGACTATATATACCTATATATTTACATATATATATAATTGAATCACTTTGCTGTACACCTGAAACATTGTAAATCAACTATACTTCAATTAAAAAATATTAGCTTCTATATCATCAACCTCTTCCTCCTCCTCCTCCTCAACACCATCTCCATTTCTATCTTTATCTAACTAATCCCAGTCACTCTCTTTATCTACCTGGCTGTTATCACCTCTGTGTCTCTATCCTCATGTTTTATGTAACTGCCTTTCTGACCCCAATCTCTGTGTCTCTGTCCCCATCTCTCTCTCTCCCTACATTCCAGCCTCATTTCTGTCAGTTCCTCTTTTTCTACCCTGCCCATTCCATCTGTCTGTACATCTCTCTGTCCCCAACCTTCTTTGCTTCTTTATCACCATTTCTGACTATCTGTTCCTACCATTCAGGCCCTATTTCTTGGTCTCTGTCTCTTTATCTCCTTGTTCTCATTTCTCTATACTCCTGTTCCCATATCTATCTTTGTTTATCTATTTCTTTATAAAAATCTTATTCTGTTTCTTTCTCCTCATCTCCATGTGTCTTCTTCTGGCCTCTCTGGACAATTTAGATTGGAATTGGTCTGGTAGATAATGTGGAGCTATAAAAGGGTTTAGGAGGAAGCAGTAGGCCTGGCAAGAGGCAAGTGGCAGGGTGTGGAATTTCATGGCTCTGCCAAATCCTCCTGAACGACGTGGCCTCTGAGGTCAAGGTTAGCATAAACCCCCTTAACTCAGCCTCTTCAAGAAAGACAAAGAATGCTGCAGTTATTGGGAGGACCAGGAAGGGGTATTTTTCTGAGTGAAATTCCATCCGGAAGCTGGAATCCAGAGCATTTCCTGTTGTAATGTTTCTTCCAGACTTGGAGAGTCTGAACTTGCCACGTAGCATGTGCACTGCATACATATATTTCTACAGTAAAACACAGAGATGCATACATAATCCCCAACCCTCAGAGATGCAGACATGTGCAGAGACATAAAGATACACATAGAATCAAGAACTCTCACAGTTGCAGATACTCGAAGACATGGAAAAGCACACAGAATGAATTACCAGCTGGCAGAGATGCTGATGTACACAGGGACATTGAGAGAACCATGGAAATACCCCCATCACAGCTCACAGACCCATGCAAACAGATACAGAAAAATAACTACACAGAAAAATTGTTCTTTTTCAGCCTGACATTTTCATATAAACAGAACCACACCAGAGCATCATGTATAAAAACACACCTTTATAGAAGTGTGCACATTCATACATAATCACAAATATCCAAAGCAATGGAAAATCACATATAGCCATTGCTTTGCTGAAAGTGTAGAGGTAGCCAAACTTCCTCTGGCCCCCAAATGAGAGACATGCTGCTCCTCTTGTGCCCCCGTCTCTGTGAAGGCACCACCAAGTACTCAAGCCAGAAACCTGACTGCTAGGATGTAGACAGAAATAATTGGAAAGATCTAGGTAAAGTTTTTTTCCTAGAAAAATATAAAGTGATAAAAATGGCATAGGAAGTAGAGAACTTGAATAGACCACTAGGCATTAATGAAACTGAAATGGTAGGTAAGGACATCCCTTCTGCCCAAATCCAGGCCCAGATGGATTTACAGGTATAGTGTGCGGGATTCTCAGGAGTTACTTCTCTTCTTATACAACTTATTCCAGAAAATAGAAAAGGAGAGAAAGCTGCCTAGCTCATTTTATTTGGCTAGTAAAATCTTGAAGTCTTGATTTTAAAAACAAATAAGGACAATTAAAGAAAATTATAGGCTCATTTCACTTATGAATATAGATGCATAAAGCTTAAATAAAATATTAGCTAATAGAATTCAACAGTATTTAAAAAATACATGACAATCAAATGGAGTTAATTCCAAGAATGCAAGGAGAATGCATTCAAACTCAGAAAAATCTATCAATGTAATTTACCACATGAATAGACTAAGGGAGAATAATTGTAAAAGTATCTCAATTAATGTAGAAAAAGTATGTTACATGCCTACTTATGATGAAAACTCTTTAAAAAATACGAATAGAAGGCAAATTTCTTAACTTCATGAAGGTTACATACCAAAATTTTACAGCATATTTTGCAGTAAATGGAGAAACTTAAGATGCATTTCCTTGAAGATTAAGAATAAGACTAGATACTTACTCTCACCAACTACTGTTTAACATAGAACTGGAAGTCTTGTTTAATACTATAAAGGGAGAAAAAGAAATGAGATGTGTAAGACTGGAAGAGAAGAGATAAAACCAACAGATTCAACTAACATACTATTAGAATTAAAAAGAGTTCAGCAAGGTTGCCAGGTACAAAATCAACTTATAAAAATCAATAACATTTCTTTACATTAGCAATAAACAACTAGAAAAAACAAGATACCTAAAATTAATCACTAGACCAAAGTATAAACTTTTCTAAATGTCAGGCCAAAAAAAATCAGAAAAAAACACATTCACAGAAAGATAGACAAGATGAAAAGGCAGAGGGCTATGTACGAGATGAAGGAACAAGATAAAACCTCAGAAAAACAATTAAATGAAGTGGAGGTAGGAAAACTTCCAGAAAAAGAATTCAGAATAATGACAGTGAAGATGATCGAGGAACTCAGAAAAAGAACGGAGGCAAAGATAGAGAAGATGCAAGAAATGTTTAACAAAGACCTAGAAGAATTAAAAAACAAACACCTAGAAGAATTAAAGAACAAACAGAGATGAACAATACAATAACTGAAATGAAAAATACACTAGAAGGAATTAATAGCAGAATAACTGAGGCAGAAGAACAGATAAGTGACCTAGAAGACAGAATGGTGGAACTCACTGCCATGGAACAGAATAAAGAAAAAAGAATGAAAAGAAATGGAGACAGCCTAAGAGACCTCTGGGACAACATTAAACACAACAACATTCGCATTATAGAGGTCCCAGAAGGAGAAGAGAGAGAGAAAGGACCCGAGAAAATATTTGAAGAGATTATAGTAGAAAAATTACCTAACATGGAAAAGGAAATAGCTACCCAAGTCCAGGAAGCACAGAAAGTCCCAGGCAGGATAAACCCAAGGAGAAACACGCCAAACACATAGTAATCAGACTGAAGAAAACTAAAGACAAAGAAAAATTATTGAAAGCAACAAGGGAAAAATGACAACATACAAGGGAACTCCCATAAAGTTAACAGCTGATTTCTCAGTAGAAACTACAAGCCAGAAGGGACTGGCATGATATATTTAACATGATGAAAGGGAAGACTCTACAACCAAGATTACTCTACCTGGCAAGAATCTCATTCAGATTCGATGGAGAAATCAAAAGCTTTACAGACAAGCAAAAGCTAAGAGAATTCAGCACCACCAAACCAGCTCTGCAACAAATGCTAAAGGAACTTCTCTAAGTGGGAAACACAAGAGAAGAAAAGGACCTACAAAAACAAACCCATAACAATTAAGAAAATGGTCATAGGAATATATATATAGATAATTACCTTAAACATGAATGGATTAAATGCTCGAACCAAAAGACACAGGGTCCCTGAATGGATTCCAAAACAAAACCCATATATATGCTGTCTATAAGAGACCCACTTCAGACCTAGGGACACATACAGACTGAAAGTGAGGGGATGGAAAAAGATATTCCATGCAAACGGAAATCAAAAGAAAGCTGGAGTAGCAATACTCATATCAGATAAAATAGACTTTAAAATAAAAATGTTAGGGCTTCCCTGGTGGTGCAGTGGTTGAGAGTCTGCCTGCTGATGCTAGGGACACGGGTTTGTACCCCAGTCCGGGAAGATCACACATGCTGTGGAGAGGCTGGGCCCGTGAGCCATGGCCGCTGAGCCTGTGCGTCCAGAGCCTGTGCTCTGCAATCGGAGAGGCCACAACAGTGAGAAGCCCGCATACCGCAAAAAAAAAAAAAAATGTTATAAGAGACAAGGAAGGACACTACATAATGATCAAGGGATCAATCCAAGAAAAAGATATAACAATTATAAATATATATGCACCCAACATAGGAGCACCTCAATATATTAAGCAACTGCTAACAGCTCTAAAAGAGGAAATCAACAGTAACACAATAATAGTGGGGGACTTTAACACCTCACTTACACCAATGGACAGATCATCCAAACAGAAAATTAATAAGGAAATACAAGCTTTAAATGACATAACAGACCAGATAGATTTAATTGATATTTATAGGACATTCCATCCAAAAACAGCAGATTACACTTTTCAAGTACACATGGAACATTCTCCAGGATACATCATATCTTGGGTCACAAATCAAGCCTCAGTAAATATAAGAAAATTGAAATCATATCAAGCATCTTTTTTGACCACAACACTATGAGATTAGAAATGAATTACAGGGAAAAAACGTAAAAAACACAAACACATGGAGGTTAAACAATATGTTACTAAATAACCAAGAGATCACTGAAGAAATCAAAGAGGAAATCAAAAAATACCTAGAGACAAATTACAATGAAAACATGACGATCCAAAATCTATGGGACGCAGCAAAAGCAGTTCTAAGAGGGAAGTTTATAGCAATACTAGCCTACCTCAAGAAACAAGAAAAATCTCAAATAAACAACCTAACCTTACACCTAAAGGAACTAGAGAAAGAGAACAAACAAAACACAAAGTTAGTAGAAGGAAAGACATGATAAAGAACAGAACAGAAATAAATGAAATAGAAACAAAGAAAACAATAGCAAAGATCAATAAAACTAAAAGCTGGTTCTTTGAGATGATAAACAAAATTGATACACCATTAGCCAGTCTCATCAAGAAAAAAAGGGAGAGGACTCAAATCAATAAAATTAGAAATGAAAAAGAAGTAACAACAGACACTGCAGAAATACAAGGCATCCTAAGAGACTACTACAAGCAGCTCTATGCCAATAAATTGGACAACCTGGAAGAAATGGAGAAATTCTTAGAAAGGTATAACCTTACAAGACTGAACCAGGAAGAAATAGAAAATATGAACACACCAATCACAAGTAATGAAATTGAAACTGTGATTAAAAATCTTCCAACAAACAAAAGTCTAGGACCAGATACCTTCACGGGTGAAGTCTATCAAACATTTAGAGAAGAGCTAACACCCACCCTTCTCAAACTCTTCCAAAAAAACGGCAGAGGAAGGAACACTCCCAAACTCATTCTACGAGGCCACCATCACCCTGATACCAAAACCAGACAAAGACACTACAAAAAAAGAAACTTACAGACCAATATCACTGATGAATATAGATGCAAAAATCCTCAACAAAATACTAGCAAAGAGAATCCAACAACACATTAAAAGGATCATACACCATGATGAGGTGGGATTTATCCCAGGGATGCAAGGATTCTTCAATAAATGCAAATCAATCCATGTGATATACCATATTAACAAACTGAAGAATAAAAACCATATGATCATCTCAATAGATGCAGAAAAAGCTTTTGACAAAATTCAACACCCATTTATGGTAGAAATTCTCCAGAAAGTGGGCATAGAGGGAACCTACCTCAACATAATAAAGGCCATATTGACAAACCCACAGCCAACATCATTCTCAATGGTGAAAAACTGAAAGCATTTCCTCTAAGATCAGGAACAAGACAAGGATGTCCACTCTCGCCACTATTATTCAACATAGTTTTGGAAGTCCTAGCCATGGCAATCAGAGAAGAATAAGAAATAAAAGGAATACAAATTGGAAAAGAAGTAAAACTGTCACTGTTTGCAGATGACATGATACAAAATGCCACCAGAAAACTACTAGAGCTGATCAATGAATTTGGTAAAGTTGCAGGATACAAAATTAATGCACAGAAATCTCTTGCATTCCCATACACTAATGATGAAAAATATGAAAGAGAAATTACGGAAACTCTCCCATTTACCATTGCAACAAAAAGAATAAAATACCTAGGAATAAACCTACCTAGGGAGACAAAAGACCTGTATGCAGAAAAGTATAAGACACTGAGGAAAGAAATTAAAGATGATACCAACAGATGGTGAGATATACCATGTTCTTGGATTGGAAGAATTAATACTGTGAAAATGACTACACTACCGAAAGCAATCTACAGATTCAGTGCAATCCCTATCAAATTTCCAATGGCAGTTTTTACAGAACTAGAATAAAAAATCTTAAAACTTGTATGGAGACACAAAAGACCCCGAATAGCCAAAGCAGTCTTTTTTCTTTTTTAATTAATTTATTTTATTTTTGGCTGTGTTGGGTCTTTGTTCCTGTGCACGGGCTTTTCTCTAGTTGCAGCAAGTGGGGGTTACTCTTCCTTGTGGTGCACAGTGTTCTCATTGCAGTGGCGTCTCTTGTGGAGCACAGGCTCTAGGCGCGCAGGCTTCAGTAGTTGCAGCATGTGGGCTCAGTAGTTGTGGCTTGTAGCTCTGGAGCGCAGGCTTGGTAGTTGTGGTGCATGGGCTTAGGTGCTCTGTAGCAAGTGGGATCTTCCTGGACCAGGGCTCGAACCCATGTCCACTGCATTGGCAGGTGGATTCTTAACCACTGCACCACCAAGGAAGCCCTAGCCAAAGCAGTCTCGAGGGAAAAAAATGGAGCTGGAGGAATCAGACTCCCTGACTTCAGACTATAGTACAAAGCTACAGTAATCAAGACAATATGGTACTGGCACAAAAGCAGAAATATAGATCAATGGAACAGGATAGAAAGCCCAAAGATAAACCCACGCACCTGTGGTCAACTAATCTATGACAAAGGGGGCAAGGATATACAATGTTGAAAAGACAGTCTCTTCAATAAGTGGTGCTGGGAAAACTGGACAGCTATATGTAAAAGAATGAAATTAGAACACTCCAAAATATCACACACAAAAATAAACTCAAAATGGATTAGAGACCTAAATGTAAGACTAACACTATAAAACTGTTAGAGGAAAACATAGCTTCCTATGTTTATGTCAAACACTCTGACATAAATCACAGCACGATCTTTTTTGATCTACCTCCTAGAGTAATTGAAATAAAAACAAAAATAAACAAATGGAACCTTATGAAACTTAAAAGCTTTTGCAAAGCAAAGGAAACTACAAACAAGACGAAAAGACAACCCTCAGAATGGAAGAAAATATTTGCAAATGAATGAACTGACAAAGATTAATCTCCAAAATATATAAACAGCTCACGCAGCTCAATATTAAAAAAACAAAGAACCCAATCGAAATCTGGGCAGAAGACCTAAATAGACATTTCTCCAAAGAAGACATATAGATGGACAAGAAGCACATGAAAAGCTGCTCAACATCACTAATTATTAGAGAAATGCAAATCAAAACTACCATGAGGTATCATCTCACACCAGGTAGAATGGGCATCATCAGAAAATCTATAAACAACAAATGCTGGAGAGGGTGTAGAGAAAAGGGAACCCTCTTGCACTGCTGTGGGAATGTAAGTTGATATAGCCAGTATGGAGAACAGTATGGCGGTTCCTCAAAAAACTAAAAATAGAATTATCATATGACCCAGCAATCCCACTACTAGGCATATACTGAGAGAAAACCATAATTCAAAAAGACACATGCACCCCAATGTTCATTGCAGCACTATTTACAATAGCCAGGTCATGGAAGCAAGCTAAATGCCCATCGACAGACTAATGGATAAAGAAGATGTGGTACATATATACAAGGGAATATTACTCAGCCATAAAAAGGAACGAAATTGGGTCATTTGTAGTGAGGTGGATGGATCTAGAGACTGTCATACAGAGTTAAGTAAGTCAGAAAGAGAACGACAAATATCATATATTAACACGTATGTGTGGAATGTAGAAAAATGGTACAGATGAACTGGTTTGCAGGGCAGAAATAGAGACACAGATTTAGAGAACAAACATATGGACACCAAGGGGGCAAAGTGGCGGGGGCATGCTGGTGTTGTGATGAATAGGGAGATTGGGATTGACATATATACACTAGTATGTATAAAATGTATAACTAATAAGAACCTGCTGTGTGAAAGAATAAATAAAATTCATAAATTCAAAAATTAAAGAAAACAAAAAAATTGAGCGTTAACTGATAAAAAAATCAATAAAAATAGACTACATAGTAAATGATTTTAATATATAAAAATATAGCTAAAAATAAAACTTAAAATAATGTGACAATATTAACACGAAACATCTTTTGTATCAATAAATATAAATGGTCTTAGCTCATCTATTTAAAGAAAAACAGTTTTCTATTGGATCCCTGAGCAAAACCCAACTACTGTATTCAAGAGAGTCAACTAAAACAAATAGATTCAGAGAGGTTAAAAATACAAGAAGGGCAAAGGTATACCAGTCAAATGCAAATAAAGAAAGCAGAGGTTGTAATCTTAATCATCAGCCCAGTTAGAAAGTCAGAATGAAAGGCATTAATTGACTGTCAATGTCATGAAAAGGAAAGACTAAGGAACTGTCCACAGTTTGGAGGAGATATGATGACTAAATGCAATGTGGGATTCTGGTTTGGAGCCTGGAACAGAAAAAGTATATTAGTGGAAAAACTGGTGAAATCTGAATAAAGTCAGGAGTTTAATTGATAGCAATGTACTAATGCTAATCTCTTAGTTTTCACAGATGTAGTCATATAAGATATTAACATGAGGGGCAACTAGATGAAGGGTTCTATAAAACTAAAATTATTCTGAAATAAAAAGCTTATTACAAAAAAGCATTAATTGAGATAAAAAAGGCCACAATTCACAATGAAAATATAAAGTTATGAGTATTTTTGTATCAAATAACATAGCAACTTTCACAAAGCTGAAATATTAAGAGATACAAGGAGAAATAGATAATAGATTGAAACACACTAAAAACAGGAGAAATTTAACTCACCTTTCTCATTCCAGGACAGATCAAATGAACAACGACAGCAACAAAAACCCAGTAAGAATACAGAAAACCTAAACAACAAAATCAATATTAGGCCAAGAAGAAAATCTCAATAAATTCCAAAAGGCAGAACTAATATTGACAATGTTCTCTGATCACAACTGGATAAAAGTAGAAATGAATGTAAAAAAGATCTTCCATCTGAATATATAAAAACTCTCTGTCAAATAATTATTGGGTCAAAGGGCAAACTCAAACCAAAATTGCTGAATTTCTAGACAGTAATAATAATGAAAACATTACGTATCAGAATCTGTGGGTACAGATAAAGCAGCAGTCAGAGAAAAGTTCATTGCCTCAAAATACTTATACTAAAAACAAGGGAAAAAATTAAATGAACCCAACTCAGAAAGTTAGTGAAAGAGAAACAGAATAAACTTAAGGGGAACAGAAGGAAAGAATTAACAAAGAGAAAAGTTCAAATAAAGGAGTTAGAAAATAGGTAACAGTAGAACTAATAAATAAATAGATTAACCAATTCTGTGAAAAAGAAATATATAAGCCATTAAATAATAATCAAGAAAAGGAGAGAGCACAAAGACACAAACCAGGAAATGAAAAGTTGGACATAACTATAGTAAGAGGACATTTTAAACATTATAAAGGACTTCCTCATGTAACTCTATGCAAATCGTTTTAAAGACCTTGAAGAAATGGAAAACATCCTAGGAAAATATAATTTACCAAAAGTCTAAAAGAGAAAAGTCCATATAGACCAATTTCCATGGAAGAAATAGAAAAAGTTATAAAGAGCTACTTTTGCCCAAAAGCATTGGGCCATGATGATTTCACAGGGAAATTCTGCTAACACTGAAAAGCAGATCATTTGAATGTTATTTTTATTTTCCTGAGCCTAGATAAAGAAGGAACACTTTCATATTCTTTTTATGAAGTGAGTATAACATTGATATCAAGATCTAACAAAGATTTCACAAGAAAAAGAAAATGATATAAACCAATTTTCACTTATGAATATTGATGCAAAATCCTAAATAAAATATTAGCAAACAGAATCCCTGACTATGTGGAGTTTATTTCCAGGAAGGCAAAAATCATTCAATATCAGGAAATCCATTAATACAATCTAACATTGTTGAATCTAAGGAGAAAAATCATATCATCATTTTCAGAGATGCCAAAGAACCATTTGACAAAATTCAATACCCATCCTTTATAAAAATTCTTTATAAAAATTTCTTCCTTAATATAATTATGTCTGCCTATCTATCTATCTATCTATCTATCTATCTATCTATCTATCTATCTATCTATCTATTTATCTATCTATCCATCCATCCATCCATCCATCCCCAAATCCAGCAATCCAGCACTTCACTTAACCAGGAAACACTAGCAGCATTTATATGCTAAACTCACAAGGGTATCTACTCGCTCCACTACAATTTAACATTATATTGGAGGTAGCAAAAGCATTGTGATTAGAAAAGAAAAAGAAATTAGAAATTACAATTGGAATGGAGGAGGTAAAGCTATCATTACTTATAGATAAGACTGTAGAGCCAGAAAACCCAAGCAAACCAATAGAAAACTATTACAAACAAGAGAACTCAGAAAGGTAGCAGGATATAAAATTAATATACAGAAATCATTCAATTAGAAGATATATGGAAGAGAAGGGTCCATTTATCATAGCAACAAAAAAGACAAAATAATGTCTTAGTCTGTTGGGGCTGCTATAACAGAATACCACAGACCGGTTGGCTTATAAAAAACTGAAATTTATTATTCACAGTTCTAGAGTCTGGGAAGTCCAAGATCAAGACACTCAAAGGTTTTATGTCTGGGGAGGGCCCACTTCCTGGTTCACAGACAGCCATCTTCTGGCTGTGTCCTCACATGGCAGGAGGGGCAATGGAGCTCTCTTAGGTCTCTTTTATAAGGGCACTAATCCCAGTCATGAGGGCTCCAATCTCATGATCTAATCACCTGCCAAAGGTCCTACCTCCAAACACTATCAAACTGGGGGTTAGGTTTCAACGTAAAATTCGGGGGGTGGGGGAAGACACAAACATTCAGTCTACAGCAAATACCTAGAAACAAACTTAACAAGAAATGTCTAAATCCTTCAAGAGAAAACTTTTGTAACACTCTGAAGAAACAAATAGAAAGGCAACCCATTTCTTAAATAGGAAGACTCAAAATCATAAAGATGTAAAATTAATTTATAAATTTAGTATAAGCTAATTAAAAATACCACATTTTCTCTTTTTCTGAAACTAGACAAGCTGAATTAAAGATCAAATGTTAAAATAACAAACAAGCACAGCCAGAATATCTCTGAAAAGGAAGAACAATGATGGGGGACTATTGCTATAATAATTCTCTATAAAAAACCAAAATGAATATTTAGATACCCAAACTCAGACAGAGTCTATGGTCAGCTGAGAGGTTCTACGCACTGGATCAGGCTCTGTTGATCTCAACTCTGCCAGCTCATGTGTCTGCACTAAGTTGGTGGCTTGGCTGGAGGTTGGCTGCTATAGGATGCCTTGGCTGGGAGGACCAGGCTCATTTCTATATGTCTCTCACATCCCTCCAGCAGACTAGCCTGGGTATGTTCTCATAGCAGTGGCAGGGGTCCAAGAGAGGAAGCAGAATATGCAAGAGCTTTCTCAGGTCTCTACTTATATCAAATTTGCTACTATCCTGTTGGTTGAAGTAAGTTATATGGCCAAACTCAGTCAGTATGGGAGGGCACTACCAAAGGGTGTGGAGACACATAAAAAATTGGGATCATTAATGCAATCTATCACAAAAGTACAAATCAAAATCTAGAATCCATAAAAGAAAACATAGATAAATTTGTTTACATAAAAATAAAGTAAAATTTGCTTGGAAAAAAAATCCATTAGCAAAGTCAAAAGAACAAACTGGGAAAAAATACTGACAACTGATATCATTCACAAAGGTCTAATTTCTCTAATTATATAACAAGCTTGTAGAAATCGAGAAAATAAACAGAGCATATAAATAGACAACTCACAGGAAAAGACAAAAATGACCCTTAAACATATGAAAAGATGATCAACCTCACTCATCATAAGAGAAATGTCAATTAAAACTACAGTGAGATACTGTTTCTCACCTATCACATTGTCAAAAATCTGAAGGTCTTTAACGATACACTTTCTGAGTGAGGTGATGGTGAAACACATAAACTCATACATGGGTGGTAAGTGCAAAATGGTACACCTACGGAGGGAAATTTTGACAATATCTACCAAAGTTACAAATGTGATTCTTAGAATTTATCCTATAGAAATATTTGCATACATATGAAATGTCTATTCATTATGGCACCATTTGTAATACCAAAGGACTGAAAATACCCTGAACATCCATCAGTAGGGTATTGCAGTCATTAAATAAACTATTACACATCCACATAATGTAACGGTTTCTCAGTTTTCAACAGTTTCAAGTCATACTACATGACTTTCTATGTAGTGGAAACTTTCTAATGCTCTGATATGTAAGGACCTGCAGGATGTATCATGTGAAAAAAGCAACATGTACAACTGTATGTATAGTACGTCACCTTTTGTGTAAGAAAGAGGGAGATGGAATAGGATATACATTTATACTTGTTTGTATCTGCATAAAGAAACACTGGAAGAATAAAACTGGTAACTGTGGGCGGTGTGTATGGTGGCAACTGGGTAGAATGGACAAAGATGAGTGACAATTCTCAAAGTGTAATTTTTATATAGTTTTGCTATTCAAAATGCATGTATATTACCTATTCAAAAAATTAAAATATTCAGAATAGTAACAAAAACTGTAAAGCCACTAGGAATTAAATTAGTAAAAACACACAAAAATTCTAAAGAGAAAACTTTAAACTCTTAATAAAGAGCACAGATAGAAGGTGAACTGAACAAATGAGGAGACATTCCATGATCTTGGATGGGACAAGTTAATATTTTGATGGTGTCAACTCCCCCAAATTAATCTATAAATTCAGTGCAATCCTAATCAAAATTATAGTTGGTTTTTTGAAGAGCTTCATAAAATCTTTTTAAAATTTATTCAGAGATATAGTTAAGACAACCCAAAAGAAGACTAAAGATGAGGGGACTTGCCCTATCAGATTTAAGATACGTTACAAAATATTAAAAACAAGGTGGTATTAGTACAAGAACAGAAACAGACCTATGTGTGTATGTTTCATAATATATGACAAAGGTGGCATGGTAAATCAATGAAAAAGGGATTGTTTAGTATTTGGTGGTGGGAAATGTGGCTCACTATGTGGAAAAAATAAAATTGCATACCTACCTGTCACCACATATGAGCGTGGATTCTAAATGGATTAAAACCTAAAGGTGAAAGGTAAAACTATAAAGTTAATAGAAAAAAAAAAGAAGAATACCTTTGTGACCTAGGAGGAGGGAATTACTTTTTAAGTAAAACCCCGCAAACCAAAAACCATAAAGCAAAAATGTGATGCATTTGACTACATTAAAATTAACAGTTTCTGTTCAAAGATGGCTATCATGGGCAAAGTTAAAACAGGGAGAGAATCCTGTTGGTTTCAGGGGACTGAAACCAACAGGGGCCTAATAGCTAGACTATATAAGGAACTCTAGCAGATCAACAGGAAAGATAGGAACCCTAATAGAAAAAATGGCCCAACTATACAAGCAGGCAATTTACAGAAGAGGCGTTTGACACACATCTAAAGAGATGCTCAAAAATTAATTAGTGGGAATTCCCTGGTGGTCCGGTGGTTAGGACTCTGTGCTTTCACTGCTGAGGGAGCAGGTTCAATCCCTGGTCAGGGGACTAAGATCCCACAAGCCGCGAGACACGGCCAAAAAAAATTAATTAATAATCAGAGAAATGTAAACTAAAACAACGTAAGATATAGTAATACCTACTAAACCTATTAGACCAGTAAAAACTAGAAAGCTGGAAAATGTCAAGTGTCAGTGAGGATGTAGGGATCCAGGAATCTTTGTACACTGGTGGTAAAACTGGACTGGTGTAGCCATCCCAGAGAATCATTTAGAAGTATTAGTATTCTTAGTCAAACTAAGTATATGCACACTTTATGATGCAATCATTCTGTTCCTGGGTATATGTTTCAAAAGAAATTCTCATACAGACCAATAAGAAGACATGCACAAGGATGTTCATCACAGTATTACTTGTGGTGTCATGGAGCTGGAGGCAATCTTGCTGTCCATTATTGGGGGAATATTCAGGGAAAATGTGGTGAAGGCACACTGGTTAGCATGAGCAGTTAGAAGCAGTGGATTAGATGTATACACAGCAATATGGATAGGCTTTAAAAACAAAAGGCTGAATGAAAAAAGTAAGAAACAGATTGAGATACCATTTATATAAAACAAAAATGCACAGACACAAAACATTCTCCACAGTGGGACAACCTGGTGTTATGTGCCTCCTGAGGAGATACAATATGAAGTAAGCGGTATCCTCTAGGTACTGTTATGCTCAAATTATTTAACCTGAATCTAATCATGTGGAAAGAGCAGATGAATCCAGTTATTCTGTGTGACAGTCTACAAGAAACTGGCCTGGACTCTTGAAAAGTATCAGTGTAATCTCAAACACAAAAAAAATCTAGGGATACTATTTTAGATTAAAAGAGGTTAAAGTGCTACAACAACCAAACGTAATACACAAACCTTAATTAGATACTGGGATCAAAAAATCAGAGCAGGTCTAAGAACATTTTGGGCTCAATTGGAAAATTTGAATATAGGGTATCTTTGATGGTATTATTGAATTAGTAAGTTTTCTTAGGTGTGATAATGGTATTGTGGTTATGCAGGAGAATGTCCTTATTCTAGTAGATGTGTGCTGAAGCTTTTAGGGGTGAGCTGTTGTTATACTGCCTGCAAGAAGATGTATACATATACATATAAAGAGAAGTAGAACAAATTTGGCAAAATATTAAGAGTATATGGGCTTTCATTGTACTATTTTTTCAACTGTTCTGAATTTTGAAAAATGGAAAAATGAAAATTTTGGGGAACATGCATGTAAAACAACAATACATATTTTGCAAGAACACATATAAACAAAAAGATATGCATAAAACACTTTAAAATGCTTGCCTACATGAAGGAAATGAGAGTGGGAAGTAGAGATGAAAGAGAATTTAAAAAACAACAAAAACCTCTCCCTAAAGTAACACTCACTCATTGAATACATGGAAAACAAAGAAAAGCACAATGAAGAAAACTAAATTCATTGATAATTTCATTTTCTCTGTCAGCAGTTCTCAAAATGTGGTACCTGGACTAGCAGCAGCAGCAGCTTCATCATCATCATCATCATCACCACCATCATCACCACCACCACCACCACCACCTGGGAACTTGTTAGAAATGCAAATTCCTGGGCTCTACTACAGACTTAACTAAAACACAATTCTGGGTGTGGGGCCCAGCATATGGTATTTTAACAAGCTCTCCCAAGTGATTCTGCTGTAGCCCAAGTTTGAGAACCACTGATCTAGATTTAGACACCATTAATTTTGTTATAGATCCTCATAGTCTTTCTAAAAAATATGAAATACTTCAGGCATACAAATATGTATGAAGAATAATATAGCACACACCCATGTACCTATTACCCAGATAAAATATTAGACAAAGTCCCCTGTGTATTTCTCTCTCATTTTGTTCCCCAGACGTAATCACCATTTTGCATTTGGTGTTTAATTTGTTTAAAAAATATTGTTTACATATCTATGTAATTGATAAACAACATAGTGTATTGTTTTCTAGTTTAAAAAAAATCTATATAAATGGTCTCACACATCATATATCCTTCCACAACTTGCATTTTATCACAGCATTATCTTTCTGAAATTTATCTGGATTGATATACCTAATTCTGGTTCATTTTTTTCACTGTTGTATATAGTATTCTGTTGTGTGGCTATACCACTATTTATTTATTCTCCTTTTGGTGAACTTTTAGATTGTTGAGATTTTTTTCTCTATTACTAACAGTTCTGCAATGAATATTCTTTTGATTGTTTTATCTTTATTTTGCAATGAATATTCTTGCACATGCCTCCTTGTGCATATGTTTAAGAATTTCTCTAGGACTTAATACATATATATATGTGTGTGTGTGTGTGTGTGTGTGTGTATATATAAATATATATATATGCACATCTCTAAGAATTGCTGGGTCCCAGGGCCATCTTTAACTATTCTGATTACTTCTTAATTGTTTTCCAAAGTAGTAATACCAATTTTCATTCCTATCACAGACTTCATCACAAATCTTTTCCTCATGGTTTGTGCATTTGGGACTTTGTTTAAAAAGTCCTTCCACAGTCCTAGGTCACAAAGATATTCTCCACCCTCTCATGTGGAAATAAATAGGGATCCAGTTTTATTTTTCTCGTTATGGTGAGCCAAATTTCCCAGCACTATCTACTAAAATGTCCATTTCCCATTGATTTGTGGTGTAGGACTGTAAACTTACCCATTTAACAAACATTTGCTGAAGCGTGCCTTGTACCAGTCTTGTGCTGGGTCCTGCTGAGGGCGCGAAGATATATGGCCCCTAGTCTCAGGGAGTTCACTCTCCTGTGGAGATACAGCCACATAAATGATTACAGTACTAAATGATAAAGGCAACAAGGTGCTCTGAGTTTCTCACTCAGCTGGGAAAGTTCATAGAAGCGACAAGAGTTAGGTCTTAAAGAAAAAGGAAGAATTTGCTAATGCAGGGGGGGAAGGGGAAGGGGAAGGTGGCCAGGGCCGGTTTGGGGTCCAGAGGAGTTATGTTTCTCTAGGGTAAGAGTTTAGAAGCCTTCCATGGATGTAGGGGCAGTGAGTCCTTCGAATGTAAGAGGTAGTGAGTAGGCAGAGGGAGTCATTTTCTGCCTGGATATGCTAGAGGTTGATATCCTTGGGGTAGAGGGGCTCAGCCTCACTCCAAAGTTTAGGCTAGAGAAAGAGGAGTGGCTGGAACTAAATTATCAGGAAGAAGACATTTTCAGACTAATAATTACTTTTTTAAGGGGGAGACCTCATTCTCCAGCCAGGTCAGGAGCTCCCTGAGATGGCTTCTGAAGAAACCCTTACTTGCCCCGACTCCATAGGTAAATCCATTCCCTCCAGCCGACACTGCTCTGGGGCCTGAGGGAGGGAGGGAGGAGGATGGGAAGAAGGCAAATGAGTGGGAGAGGATTCCAGTTGTTCGGTTTGTAGGCCTGGCCATGGATCTGCGCTGCGGCAGGAGCTCTGAGTGGCTCCCTCAGGGTTTCTCTGGAACCCCGCAAGCCGGGACGGTTGCTGGGAGCAGCTAACCTAGTCATTTCAGGTGGGTATACTCAGCAAAACATGTGACCCTGGCGGCCATTTTCTCACACCCTGCCCGTCGCCATCTTCCGTTGTAGACAAAGGCACCGACCACCCCCACCCTTGTCTGATGCGGCCTTGGCGATCACTTGGTCACTAAGATTCGAGGACACACATATTTAGGGCCAAGCAGACGTCCGCAGACAAGAACTTGGCTTACAAATAGGTTATAAGGCCACACCAGCCAACGAACCGCTCCCGCCACCCCGCCGCCTCCCCGCCTCCCCGCCTCCCCGCCTCCCCGCCTCCCCGCCTCCCCGCCTCCCCGCCTCCCCGCCTCCCCGCCTCCCCGCCTCCCCGCCTCCCCGCCTCCCCGCCTCCCCGCCTCCCCGCCTCCCCACTCGACTATTTCCTTACCTTACGGAGCGGCTGGGAGGCGGGGCCAGCGCGGCCCTGGGGAAGGGACGGGAGGGAGCGAGCCGTCAATCCTAAGCTCCGCCCCCGGGTATGCTCCCAGCAAGGCTGGGATCCGGAAGTCGAAGCCTAACGTCGCGAGCGCAGCCTGTGGGCCGATAGTGTTGTGCTGTCTTCTCTTCTCCGATCTCCGCCGGAAGTGGAGGTAAGACACGACTCTCTTTTTTCGTGGTGAGCTCTCACCCAGCTGGCCGCGCGGAAAGGATCAGCTATTTCAGGTGAAACCAGAGGCGCCCTCTGCCCTGGAATAGAGAGGTGAAGAGTCGGGTTCCTTCCAGGGTAGAAGGGCCCGGATGAGAGGCAGGGATTGCTCGGCCTGTGGACATGCGCCCAAACACATTCTTGCGGGATAGAGGGGCACGGACGCACCTTATCTGGACAGGTGTAGACCCCTGGACACACTGTATGGAGAGTTACAGACCCCACTTGTGTGGAGAAGCGTCGAGTGCCCTCCTCCTTTTAGGGTAGTGAGGTTCCATTCCGCATTTTCCTGGTGTAGACAGGCGTGGACACCCTGAAGGTGTGGCGACATCGACCCCATCCGTAAAGAGACACATCTCCCTCCTCACGAGGCTGAACGGCACAGATTTCTACTGGCGCTAAGGCACACAGATCCGCCTCGGCACGCACCTTTTCCCTTAGAACAGAGGCTTTGATGTATTTACCCCTACCCCCGCCCGACCACCAGAATAGTGGAGCTCCGAAATTTTAATACACAGAGGAGTGAGCCTCCTTCCCTTAGCGTCAAGACCTAGAGACCTCCCTACCTCAGCCCCGTGTAACTAATTGACCGATGTCCCGCCCCCGCTCCTGCAGAGGTGGTAGACCACCCCTCCCTAAGTGTTTGGAGGCACAAGTCTCATCCCACAGAGAAGCACGCAGATTTACCCCCTCTAGGCTAGAGTGAGTCCCCATTATGGAAAATCAGATCTCACCACCTCCTCCCCAGGCGCTGGCTTACTGAATTTGTAAAGGCTTGACCCACCAAAAATGCCCCGCAGCAAACAACAGCAGACCTTAACCCACGAAGAGACAGTTAGAACTGCCTCTCCTGGGGCCCCCAGGGAAGAAGGGCTTAGATTTATTCTCTCTCTCTTTTTTTTTTTTTTTTTTTAGTACGCGGGCCTCTCACTGTTGTGGCCTCTCCCGTTGCGGAGCACAGGCTCCTGACGCGCAGGCTCAGCAGCCATGGCTCATGGGCCTAGACGCTCCGTGGCATGTGGGATCTTCCCGGACCGGGGCATGAACCCGTGTCCCCTGCATCGGCAGGCGGACTCTTAACCACTGCGCCACCAGGGAAGACCTATTCTCTTTTTTAGGTAGACACAGATCATCCTTCCTCTCCCCCCTTCCCCAAGGATTTAGAATCACCAACTGTAGGAAAGCTGAGAGGTGCCCTCCAATGTTGAGAAGCAGTGACATCACTGATCACCCCATAGTGCGTGCATATGGGCTCCCCCCTTATCCGAGGTAGAGGAGCTCAGATCTTTTTCTCCCTATCCAGGAAAAAAATACACAGGAACCCCCCCACCTACTGTAAGGGCCGTTCCATTGAATGTATAGCTGCATTCCCCCCTCCCCCGTGCAGAGAACCAGAGGTCCTTTTCCTTAAATATTAACACACTGCTGACTTCAACCCATACACAAGATAAACAGATAGTGCCCATCCCATCTCCCATGGAAAGGGCTAGAGTAACCCACTGCAGGCAAGGTGCAGACCCCGTTCATGCAAAGCTGCATAATTCCCCCCTTTGTTAGCATGGCACTAATGTCACCTTGTAGTGGAGATCAGTATATCAGTCCCATCTCATGGCCCTCCCTAGGCTAAAGCGACTCAGAGTACCCCCTACCCCCGGTCCCTGCACAACTTACAGATGTACAGACTTGTGCTCCTCTCCCGTGCAGTGGAGATGCACACAGCCACTGTGCCGGTTTATCTAGTTCCTCTGTATCCTGGAGTAGAGTGACAAAAGGCATCCTGCCCTCCTCCCCCCTGTCACCAAGGAACAGACCCCAGCCATACATACAGGTGCACATTTTTCCCCCTTCCCCCAAGATTTTGCACTGACCTCAGTCGACATAGACATACAGATAAAAAGCCCTATTCTGAGGTCCCTTTTCCCCAGGGTAGACTCCTGGGATATGTCTTTCCCTCCCACTTCCAGGGTAGATGAGACATAGAACCCCCTATTTGGGGAAAAGAGGTGCAGTTAATACCCTATGTAGAAACAGATTGTCCTTGCATACCCCTCTCCCCTTAAAGAGGTTTAGTGCTAGTCCCTTACCTAGAGCATCCTATCTGATGCATTGAGGCACTGACTCCACCCAGGAAGAGAGGTTTAGACCTAATTTCCCTTTGGGTAGTGTGACACTACCTTCCCTGTAATATTATTATTATAATTAATTATACTCAGCCATACCAGGTGCCAGCTCCAGTATAACCCCTTCTCTCAGATTCCTCTAATTGTTAGGGCTTCCTTATCATGTTCTTTAACATTTTATTTTGCCTTCAGGAGGCTCAGAAGGGGCTTATAGCATTGTGATTCCTCTCTCTGTCTTCAAATTGGTTCTTCTCCCATTCCAACAGGAATAAAAAAAAGCCTGCAGATTTGAATCTACCTGCTTTCAAGCTAGTCATCATGATGAAACTTAGACACAGTGAGTTTCTTTTACCACTCCTTCCCAATCCTAAGCTTTAATGAATATTCATAGTATTTTTAAAAATTGCCCAGTATGAACCAGATCATTCAGACTGTCTTTTACGTATGGTATTATTGTTGTCTTCCCAATTTCCTTCTGAGGTATAGCTCCTCTTATCCCCCGTACCCATTTTACAGATAAGGAAACTGAGGCTCAGCAAGGTTAAGTGACTTGACAAAGAGACTGCAGGTGAATAGCAGTAAATACCATATTACACTGCCTATAACCCCAACACAGCCTAGCATTTTTCTTTATAAGTTGTACCTTTAAGTTGGTATCATAGATTGTACTAGTGGTTAAGAGCATGGACTCTGGAGCCAGACTGAGTTTGAATCTCAGCTTTTCCACTTATTACTTGTGTGGCCTTGAGCAAGTTACTTACCTTCAGTCTAGTGGGGGAAGAGGAGGGTAAAAATAGTTCCTACTTAATAACGTGATAGTATTTGCCTAACAGTGTTGTTGTGAGGATTTAATGAATTAAAATAGGCACTTAGAACAGTGCCTGGCACATAATAAGCACTCTGTAAGTATTAGGTTTAAAGATTCAGCCTTCATTTCTCTTTGGAGTTTAGCGCCTCAGAGTATGCATACTCTGTCTGCCACTGAATTATTGTCTGACCTCTCTTGAGCTTTGGATTTTTCTTACCTATAAAACAGACCGTGTGGATAAATTGCTGTTCTTTCTGCCTTTAGGACTCTTTCCCTTTCCTTCTCATCCTTTAAGGGGATAACTCTTGCTTGTTTTTCAGATTTCAACTTATACATCATTTCCTCTGGGTATCCCTCCTGTTAACCTCCTGCCTTGGTTTCCACTTGTCTGTGTACCCACAGGAACCAGGGCTGTTGACTCTATGATTGGGTCTGTCTCTTTCACAACACTGTTAACTTCTCACTGACATCTGGGTCATCTTTGTGTCCCAAGGGCCCAGCATGACCAGGCATAGCTATTTGGCACTTACTGTATGCCAGGCACTAGAATGTCTCAATTAGTAGTGCTAACTCAACCCCCGCCTCCTCCACCATGATGCTTACAGCCTAGAGGGAGAAGACAAATGTGATACATGGACTCTTTCTTATAAGAAGGAAGGCAAAGGCAGTAGGACAGGTCTGGTTCTGTGCTTCCCTGCCTTTATCCTGCTATAGCCCAAGCAGAAGATGATAACATTTGGATAGCACACTGGATAGACTGGATGAGAGTTGTGCAACCCAGTGGCCCTGTTTTCTGTGTGAATTGTGGCCCTGCCTATGTAGGGCTTGGTGAAAAAAATTCACTTACTTTATATAATCATAAAAATTTCATCAAGAATCAGACTTTGGTTATGTTAATACCAAAAACAAATAATCATTTTTTCATGCAACACAAGAAAAGTGAACAAAATTAGTTATACTCTATTTAAGAATATCAAATACAAGATAATAATAGAATTATTATTTTTTAAATTAATTTTTATTGGTAATAGTATTATTAATAGTGATGAAAAACAATAATTACTGGTGAAATAGAGTATATACATACAAAGGAACCCTGGCAGTTTAAAAAATGAGGAAGTAGTATATGGAAAGACTATTATATGGAAAAACTGTTAGATGGAAAGATCTCTAGGATTTGTTAAGTGAAAAAAGCAAGTTGCTGACAGGAGTACATAGTATGTTACCTTCCCTGAGAGAAAATGGAGGGAAATAAGAATATATGTTTGTATTTGCATAAAGAAACTGAATGATGCATGACAAACTAATAAAGTGGTTTCTTGTGGTAAGGGGACTGCAGTGGCTAGGGACAAGTGTGGGAGGGAGACCTCTCAGAATACATGGTTTTATTTTTATTTATTTATTTATCAATCATAATTTTTATTTGAGTATAGTTGATTTACAATGTTGTGTTAGTTTCAGGTGTACAGCAAAGTAAATCAGTTATACTTATACGTATATCCACTGTTTTTTTGATTCTTTTCCGACATAGGCCATTACAGAGTACTGAGTAGAGTTCTTTATGCTATACAGTAGGTCATTATTAGTTATCTATTTTATATATAGTAGTGTGTATATGTCAGTCCCAATCTCCCAGTTTATCTCCCCCCCTTCCCCCACTAGTGACCATAAGTTTGTTTTCTACATCTGACATGGTTTTACTTTGGAACCATATGACTGTATTACCTGTTAAAGAACAATCATACATATCTGCATTAGTGGGAAAATGGTGAACATTAAATTAAATGGAAAAACTTTACATGTGCACACAAAACAAAGACTTTCACTGTTAAATTGCAACTGAAGTCTTGATCAGACCAACTGGGATGATTGCAGTGGAAGATGGGGGAGGTGCTTCATGGTGCAGCTCCCTACACCCTGGGCTAGAGATACCCTGGACCCAAATGGTAATGATAATGATTAAATCTGGGAAGGTTATTGAGAAGCCCTAGAAAGTGTTCAGATACAGTTTCAACCTTTGTACATTTTTGAATGGCTATTAAAAAGGAGGGTATGTTTTATCATTTAAAAGATTTACAACCATCAATGATTGGTGGCACAAGTATGTAATCCATTGTAATGACAGACTGGAATGTAAGCTGCACAGGGAGGGAAATGGGGTGGCCGTTGAATAAAGAACCGAGTGGTGCCAGTGTTTTGGAAGTCTCTAGGAGATTGAACAAATGTGCTTGAATATAGTTGAGAGGGGTGTCTGAGATTGCTTTCTGAAGTACAAGCAGTTATAGATGATGATCACAGATGTCACCATAGCAATGGGTGGGCAGGTGTCTACATGGAATGGGGATGTCAAGGAAGTGGGAAACCTGAGCATTGGAAGGGGCCCAGTTATCACCAGAGTTGCTCAGGTTGATGATGGCAGGAGTTCAGTTGAAAGTAAAGCTATGGACTTCCCTCATGGCGCAGTGGTTAACAATCCGCCTGCCAGTGCAAGGGACACGGGTTCAAGCCCTGGTCTGGGAAGATCCCACATGCTGCGGAGCAACTAAGCCCATGCACCACAACTACTGAGCCTGCGCTCTAGAGCCCACGTGCCACAACTACCGAAGCCTGTGTGCTCTAGGGCCCGCGTGCCCCAACTGCTGAGCCCACATGCTGCAACTACTGAAGCCTGTGCACCTAGAGCCGTGCTTTGCAACAGGAGGAGCCACCACAATGAGAAGCCTGTGCACCACAGCAAAAGAGTAGCCTCCGCTCCCACAACTAGAGAAAGCCCACGTGCAGCAACAAAGACCCAATGCAGCCAAAAATTTAAAAAAAATAATTAAGAAAAAAAAAAGCTATGAGCTAGGTGCTTCAATAAAAGAGGAAAAGTGACTCATAGGTGACAGG
Source organism: Kogia breviceps (assembly GCF_026419965.1). NCBI lineage: Eukaryota > Metazoa > Chordata > Mammalia > Artiodactyla > Physeteridae > Kogia > Kogia breviceps. The sequence continues at coordinate 88,206,084 of NC_081330.1, read as the reverse complement.
CATGGCAGCAGTCTCAAAAAAAGCAGGAATTCCACCCCTCCCCCCTCTTTTTTTAACAAGAGGGAGAAATTGGTTTGGCAGTGGTGAGTCTGCAAGATACCTCCTGTACCTACTGGCTCCAAGGTATTCATGTTCATATAAACTAATAGCCACCTTTCAGGCCTGTAGATGAAGCAGTGTCCTCAGGGGAGAGCTGAGTCTCTATTAAGGCAGGAGGTTGAGGAATTGTTCCCAAGAAAAGATGGAAGAATTAAGGGAGTGCTGATCTCCCAAGTGGGAGTTTCAGAGGGCATAGTGGGAAGTCAGATGCAGGGGTAAATGGAGGATGGGGGCAGAGTCACTGCCAGGCTGGGGATACAGGGATGTAGTGGGGTGAGAGTATGGGAGATGATGGATGAATGGAGAGATCCACCTTTGAGTATTGATATGAGAGTTGGTGGATGGAGATATTGGTGGTCAGAAAGATTTAAGGAAATTATTCAAGGTCATATAGCTAGGTAGTTATTGAGCCAGAACAGGAACCTAGGTATGGCTGGCTAAAAAATGATAGCTGTTTTTTTTTCTGAAGCTATTAAAAAACAGTAACAGCGGCTCCTGGGTGTTGCAGTGTTGTGACTGCACCCCTACCCTCTTCCTCTCGTCTCCTCCCCCCTCCTTCTCCTCTCTGAAGCAGATGTTTTTCCCCACTTTAAGTGATGTATTTTCTTTCATCGTGTGCCTGTATCCAGTGCAGGCCCTCATTTTCCAGGGAAGTTAGGCCGATGGAAATTGTTGAGTAAAATGGCCAGACCTGGTTCCTTCCAAACCTCACATTCTTTTCATTGCAACATGAGTACTTTGGAAGAAAAGGAGACTTGGGATCTGATTTTTTTTTTTGTTATGGGGAAATTCAGCCCATTCACATTCATTATGATAACTAATATGTTTGGTCTGATTTTTACCATCTTATTTTATATTTTTTGTTTGTTTCGTCTTATTCCCTTATTTTTTTAACATCTTTATTGGAGTATAACTGTTTTACAATAGTGTGTTAGTTTCTCCTTTACAACAAAGTGAATCAGTTATACATATACATATGTTCCCATATCTCTTCCCTCTTGCATCACCCTGTCTCCCACCCTCCCTTATTACTTTAAAAAAGTTTAACAAGTTAAAAAAATCCTCCACCAGGACTTAAAATTATGTTGGTAATTGCATTCATATTTATATCAAGCATAACTAAATTTTTCTGTCACTTTACCAAAGTTAAATAACTATTTTTGCCCTACTCTTCCAAAGTGAGACCGTTAGCATGATTTTATGCTTATTTTTGCTGGTACACTTCCTCAAGTAGTTTTACCAGAAAGGGAACACAGGTGGTAATCTTTGCACATGTCTGTCTTTTACCTTCATGTAAGAGTGATATATTGATCAGTTATAGGAATTTAGCTTGGAATATGGTCCCTTGTCTCAGTACTTTGTAATGGTTATTCTTCTGTCTTAAGTGTTCAGAATTGTGGATTTGAGAAGGCTGTCTGCTTCTCTCACCTTTGTTGGGAATGCCTTCTATTTGGAAGTTTATAAGATTTTCTCTTTATCCTTGGAGTTCAGAAATTTCATCAGTGTATGCCCAGGGCATGTGTCTTTTTTGTTAATGTTGATGCTCCATGCGCCTTTCTAGTCTGAAGCCTCAAACCTGTTTTCAACTTGGGAAACTTTCATCTATTATTTAAAAAAATAATTGCTTCTCCATTTGTATCTTTTCTCTTTCCAGAACTCCTGTTAATTTAGGTACTAGCTCTCCTGAGTCCATTCTCTATTTTCTGTTATTACTTTTTTTTTTTTTTATGTTGTGGCGCGCGGGCCCAGCAGTTGTGGCTCACAGGCTCAGCCACTCCGGGGCATGAGGGATCCTCCTGGACCAGGGCCCGAACCCAAGTCCCCTGCACCGGCAGGAGGACTCCCAACCACTGTGCCACCAGGGAAGCCCCTGTTTTTACTTTTCTTTGGATTTTTGTCCTGTTTTAAGCAAGCTCTTCCCTTGACCTTCTAGCTTATTAATTTGGTTATTAGTGATGTCTGTTCTGTTTTCCACTACATCAATTGAATTTTTATTCAATATCAAATTTGGGGAATCTTTTTCTCACACAGTTGATTTGAAGTATCTTCTTGAGTCTCTTTAAGAACTTGCAGTAGTATTTATTTATTTAATTTATTTATTAAAAATTTTTTTTTGGCTGTGTTGGGTCTTTGTTGCCTCGCACGGGCCTTTCTCTGGTTGCGGCAAGTGGGGGCTACTCTTCGTTGTGGTGTGCAGGCTTCTCATTGCGGTGGCTTCTCTTGTTGCAGAGCATGGGCTCTAGGGCACAGGCTTAGTAGTTGTGGCACATGGCCTCAGTTGCTCCGCAGCACGTGGGATCTTCCCAGACCAGGGCTCGAACCCATGTCCCCTTCATTGACAGGTGGATTCTTAACCACTGTGCCACCAGGGAAGTCCTGCAGTATTATTTAAATCCTGTTTCCTACATTAACTCTGCTTTGGTGTGAACCACCTAGTGTGATTGGGGAGCCTGTTCTCTGATAATCTCAAGCTGCTCCTATATTTGTTTGTAGCATATATCCTGACCTTCCAGAACCTCCCCCTGTAAGAATTCCTTTAGCCCCCTTGCAAATGGTGAGAATTAAGGGAAGCCCTTCTTTCTGAGAGGCCAGCTGTGAAGGAGATGACAGATGGGACTCCTCATTGAAGTGGGAAGAGGCCCCTTAAGTTCCTGGGCTTTGTTAAGGAGTGATTGTAGAAGGTGAACTCTCTCCTCCTTAAATCAAAGGGAGGTTGCAGTTTAGCTGTATAGCACAATTCCCTTTGGAGGCAATGACATGAGCAGGGTCAGCAGGAAGGGACAGTTCTCTCCCCATGTGCTGAGGGCATCTACTCTGGCTTAGCTGTCTGGGACTCCTCAGAGTCCCTAACCAGGGACTAACCAGGGTCCCTAACTCTAACCCTAACCCTCAGATCACTTTCCCATGCTATCAGCCCCCCCACATCAGCCTGGTGCCAAAATTGTTGAGCTGCCCCAGCTAGAAGTTGGAAGAGAGAAAGAGGAGTCAGAAGTGCACATTCAAGTTGGTCTCTTCACAGGATTCCCTTAAGAATTGTTTCAGTTTGCACTGAATACCCCAAACATTTATATCCAGTACCTCCTCTGACACTGTTGCTGCCAGCTCCGTGTCTGTCTTGTGCGCCTAGACAGACATGGTGTCTGAGGATTCCTTAGGTTCCCAGTGTGGCCTGACCTCCATTAAGGTTCAACAAATGTTGGGTAGGTGGATGATGGCTTTTTTTTTTTTTCTTTAGAAAATAAAAAGCCAGGTAAAAGTTCCAAAGGCTGCAAGAAGGTAAGTTGGTTCCACGCTCAGGTAAGGTATACCCATTGTTGGTGACAAGGTCAGAAACAGGTTACCCACCCTAGAAGAGGCCCACAAAACCAGGTAGATATTGGGTGACTCCAAACAGAGCACTGCATTGGAATCAGTAGATCTGGCTTTCCCTCCCTCTCTGGGTGGCTTCAGCAGAGAAGCAGCAGCATTTATTAAGCTCCCACCACAAGCTATACACTGCTTTGTGCTTGGTTTACCTTGGTTAGGGATTGTCATCATCCTATTTTTTAGATGAAGAAACTGAGCCTCAGTGAGAAAGTTCTTAGGTTCAAGGTAGCACAGCTAGGACTTGAGTCTGTCTAATTCCCAAGTCCCTATTGCTCATGGAAAGGAGGGAGGTTCAAACAGTCTTTGGCCCTAGCTCGTGGATCTCCTGGTCCTGCTGGGAAAGTTGTGGACAAGTTGGACTTGGGTCAGAGCAGCGGTTCTCAAACTTTAACTAGCCCTCCAGAATCACCTGGAGGGCTGGTTAAAACACAGATTGCTGGGCTCTACCCTTGCGTTTCTGATTTGGTAGGTCTGTCTTGGCATCTGATAATTGGTATTTCTAACAGGTGCCTAGGTGATGCTGTTACTGTTCCAAGGGCTGCACGTCCCTGCCTGGCTAGGGGAAGAAGGGTCTCTCTCTAGTCAGATGGGCAGACCTCTTGGGACAGAGCCCTTTTTGTTTGCTTCCCTCCTCTTTCCCCCAGCAACTGCACTTCTGAGCAGCTTTAACACCCTCTGGGAAGGGTGATTTCCATGGGTTCATTAGGTCTGTTCATTTTTTCCCTGTTGTGTGGTGACCAGCCTGCAAAGCAGAATGGGAAGAAAGCAGCCACCAAAGTGGCCTCCGCTCCCCAGTTTGTTCACTCCAATGATCATGCCAGTCGGGAGGCTGAATTAAAGAAGAAGAGGGTAAGCCCTTTCCCTTGGAGAGAGAGGGCCTGGCTTGACTGCCAGTTCCACAGAAATGTTGAAAGGCAAAGGCCAGAACTGTTAGGGTTGTCGAGGCTGTTTGTGGAAAGGGGAAGAGAGGGCGGTTGCCTTGATACTTGATTTAGTGTCTCCATTTGCTCACCTCCCAGTCCATGGCTGTCTGGTTTATGTTCTCATTGCTCCACTGGAATGACCCCTGCCAGCCTCACCAGCATGTTCTTTGATATTAGACTCATGGATAGCTTTCTTCCCTCATCTTATTCAAATTCTCAGCATTTGAGACCATGATTTTTTTTGAAACACTGTCACTTTGGCTTTCCTGTCATATCACTCTCCTGGATGTCCTTCTTTCTTTTCTGCAGTCTCTTTTGCTGCTCTGTAAATGATGGAACATCCCAGGACCTTGTTTTCTTTTCCTCTCTGGTCTTAAGTGCTTCCCGCTGCCTAGAACACATTCTCTCTCAGCTTCACATACCTTCCTTGTATTAGTGTCTGCCATGTTTTCCCTTCCTTCATCTCTTTGTCTTTTTCTTTCTCTCAAACCCCTTATCTCTTGCTGTCATATCTTCTCTCTTCCTGTATCCCTGCTCCTCCCACCTGTGCCATGTCACACAGTTTTCTCCCTCTGTCACCTGCTCCCTGTTACTCTTCGTCTTCCATCCCTCCCTTAGACTGCAGACCTAGTCAGCTACAGCCCTGGTGTGCGTTCACTTGTTAGGTTGAGATGAGGGAGAAGCAGCAGGCTGCCCGAGAGCAAGAGAGACACCGACGCAGGACCATTGAAAGCTATTGTCAGGATGTCCTGCGACGCCAGGAGGAGTTTGAGCGCAAGGTAAGAGAGCAGTCTTTGCCTCTGGGTAGGACTGGTGTGGGTTTGCTCAAAAGCATCTTTTGCCATTGATCTGTGAAAAGGAAAGAGGAAGGGTGTGAGATTGTTGGAGGGGGCGTAGGGAGTCAGTTCAGAGAGGACGGGAAACAGTAGGGACATGGAGGGAGGGTGACAGGGAGGTGAAGAGCCTTATCTGTGACTGGACAACCTTGATTAGGTCCTTTCTCCCAAGCTGGAACCCAAAGACTGGGGTTTGGGAGTGGGGAGGCGTTTGACTAGGGGACAGGGGGAGAGAAGGTGTGAAAACAAGAGGGGAAAGTTAAGAGAAGAGTCATCTTCTTTCTAGAACTTCTTACTGCCTTTCTGGCATATATTCTCATCTCACAGAATATATACTTTCCAACTAAAAGTTCCTTTTCTAATATAAAGTACACATTTTGCTTCTCCATCCCACATTCCCCATAGATTGTTTTTCTCACTTATACCTCCCTCTTACATTCCTCCCTTATACACTCAGGTGCAATCCCAGGCCTCTAGCTCGTGCTCGAACACACACTTACACACACATGGACCGTGTGGGTCTATCCTTTCTTCTTCTAGTTCCTGGCTTTGTTGGCTGATACAAGCTGCTCTTTGGTGGGCTGGAACTCACATGGCTCTCCCAGCCTCCCACGGTTGCCAAAGACGGCTCTCACTCTCTTTCCTCCCCTGGACCATTGTCTTTTTTTCCCTTTAGGAGGAAGTTTTGGAGGAATTAAATATGTTTCCTCAGTTGGATGATGAGGCCACAAGGAAGGCTTATTACAAGGAGTTCCGTAAGGTATGGATGCCCATTTCTTTTTTTAAAAATTTTAATTCATTTATTTATTTTTTGGCTGCATTGGGTCTTTGTTGCTGTGCGTGGGCTTTCTCTAGTTGTAGCGAGCGGGGGCTGCTCTTCGTTGCAGTGCGTGGGCTTCTCATTGTGGTGGCTTCTCTTATTGCAGAGCACAGGCTCTAGGCATACGGGCTTCAGTACTTTTGGCACACGGGCTCAGTAGTTGTGGCTTGTGGGCTCTAGAGGGCAGGCTCAGTAGTTGTGGCACTCGGGCTTAGTTGCTCTGTGGCATGTGGGATCTTCCTGGACCAGGGCTTGAACCCATGTCCCCTGCATTGGCAGGCAGATTCTTAACCACTGCACCACCAGGGAAGCCCCGGGGGTGCATTTCTTAAGGCCCTTTAGGGAGGGCATCAATCCAGTCTTGTCTCCTTTCTGCTTCCGTTTTTCCTAAGATGGAGACCTCTTCTTTCGTAGGCCTGTTGATTGCTACCCAGTTCTTTCCCTGCCTTCATCCCTCATTCCCTGCCCTGCAGGTGGTGGAATACTCTGATGTGATTCTAGAAGTCCTGGATGCCAGGGACCCACTGGGCTGCCGTTGCTTCCAAATGGAGGAGACTGTCCTGCGGGCAGAAGGCAACAAGAAGCTGGTCCTGGTCTTGAACAAGATTGGTGGGTGTTGGGCAGTATTGGGTAAGGCAAGGCAGGGGCCAGGCCTTGTTGAAAAACCCATAACAGTTGTGCAAGGTAGGAATTCTTGTTCGAGTTTTTAAAGCCAGGGATTTGAGAGGTGAAGTCACTTGTCTAAACACATACACACCACACACACAGTACAGCAGAAGTTGGGAATGGAGTTAAAGCCTGTCTGCCTTTCAGTCCCCTGTTTTTGCCATTCTGAGCTTTATCTGTGAGTGGCCAACCCTGGAGAGTTCCTCTTCTCTCCCAAGCTGGAACCCAGACACTGGGGCAGAAGAGCACATCGGCTCACGAGTCACTCAGGTCTGGGTCTCATCCCAGTTTTGCTGTCTGTTTTCTCTGGGATCTTGGACAAGTCATGTCACCTGAGAGCTTCTATTTCTCTAGGTGTGAAATGGGCTGTGATTGTCCCAATCTCACAGGATTGTTGGAGAATTAATGATAAAGTGCTTGGTACATACATACATGTTCAGTTCTTCATAAATGGTAGCCATTTTTGTCAAGGTTATTCTTGACATTTGGCCCAACCTAGAATGATCCAGGGAGGGGATGGGAAGCACAGTCTTTGGGAGGCCTCTGGTACCCTGGGCCCCCTGATCTGGAAGGAAGGCATCTAGGACCATACAGCTGGTTACCCATTCTCCTTGAGGAAACAGAGGTCTCCTCAAGGAGGGCCAATTGGTCCCCTAGACTAGACTGTACTTTCTAACTCTAACCTGGGGACTTGACAGGGGCTGTCAGTGCTAGGGAGATATCTGTTGGCAGGAGGTGAGCCAAGTCTTGGATGTGGGTGGCTGCATCTTTGGAGTGAGCCATCGAGGTGATGTTCTCCTTTCCAGTCCTCTCTGTTCCTATTTTCCCCAGACCTGGTCCCCAAGGAGGTTGTGGAGAAGTGGCTGGAATACCTTCGGAATGAGCTGCCAATCGTGCCTTTCAAGGCCAGCACCCAGCATCAGGTCAAAAACCTGGTAAGCTGGGGCCAGGGACATCTAGCCTCTTTCAGGGTAGCCTGGGGCTACACTGTTTTCTAATTTTATCATTAACATAGAAATGTGTTTTCAATGTAAGATATTAAAGTATACAGAAACATTTGTTGCTTTGATGGAGAGAAACTGGGTCCTGGGGGACATTTTTTTTTTTTCAGTTTTGCACCAGGTATAAAACTTACTTATTTTAAAAAATAAAATAGAAAAAATAAAAACAATTACAGTTGACCCTTGAACTAAACAGGGGTTAGGGACATCCACCTTCTGCACAATGGAAAATCCATGTATAACTTATAGTTGGCCCTTCATATCTGCAGTTCTGTATCTGCAGATTCAACCAACTGCGAATCATGTAGTACTATGGTATTTACTAGTGAAAAAAATTTGCGTATAAATGGACCTGTGCTGTTCAAACCCGTGTTGTTCAAGGGTCAACTGTATAGATGAAGCTTGAATATCCTTACGCTGGTACCTCTAATTCCAATCTCTTTTATCCATACCCAGAAGTAACCACCATTGTTAGTTTGGTGTGTATCCTTCCAGATGTTTTTCTGTGCTTTATATTATATGTGGATGTGTTTATAGAGAGAAAATAGTGTTTGTGGGTATCATATATGTCATCCTGCGTTTTGTTTTTTTTCCTTGAAGATTTTTCTATAGAGTTCTACCTTTCTGATGCTAAATAAAATTAGTTTCCATTTTTTAAAATCATTATAACCAGTACTACAACATGTACCCTTACACGTCTTGACTAGTGGGCAAGTGTTTGTGTAGGTTGGGCACTGAGAGGTAGAGTGGCTGGGTCATAGGCTTTTTGCATTTTACATTTTCCTAGTCATTGACAAATTGCTCCCCAGCACCCCACCTCCTCCACCCCCACCCCTCAGTGGCTGTACCAATTTATCTTCCCACTAATGGGATAGATGAATGTGTGAGAGGGCTTATTTCCCTATACCCTTGCCAACATTTGATATCATTAAACATTTAAATCTTTGTTCATCTGGGAGAAACATGATATCTCCTTTATAAATTTTTGGACTTTTTCATGGCAAAAATGTGATAAGCATCCTTTTTTAACAGCTTTCTTTCATTTGTGTTCCATTTCAAGGATATAGCTCCTTAATCTGTTTCTTATTAATAGATATTTAAGTCAATTCCTATTTTGAAGTACTGTGGTGGGTAAGCAAGGACAGAAGAAGAGCTGAAAGGGCATTCTAGGCAGAGGAGGTAGCATCAGGAGTAAGGAGATGGAGGCTGAAATGGCTTTGTCCTGTGTGAGGAATCAAGAGAAGGTAGACTTTATGTGGGCCAGGCACTATCTCTTCTCTCCACAGACAGGGAGGCAAACGTCCCCATTGTGTAGGTGAGGTTTACTGAGGCCCAGAGAATGGAATCAGAATTTGCCAGGCACACGCCTGTGAGAGGCAGAGCTGAACTCAAACCTGGCCTGCCTAGAGGCAAGGATGCTATCCTGCCCCTGCTAAGGGAGGCAAGAGACAGGCAGGGACAGAGAAGACTGGAGATGCAAAGACAGTGGAAAAATAGGCCTTGTGGAAGCAGGGAAATGGCAGGTATTCAGGGCCTATATGAGAAGCCCTCTGCTTCAGGCTGGGGGTCTCAGTGATCACAGGGAGGCGGCCCTGAAAGTTGGAAATCTGAACTGAGACCACGTCTCCCACCTGATGCCTCTTCTATAATACCCCTCATTTTCCAGAATCGCTGCAGTGTGCCAGTGGATCAAGCCTCTGAGTCACTGCTGAAAAGCAAAGCCTGCTTTGGAGCTGAAAATCTCATGAGGGTTCTGGGGAACTATTGCCGCCTGGGTGAAGTGCGCACCCATATCCGTGTGGGTGTTGTGGGTAAGGCCTTGGGGGAGGTCATGGGACCCAGGCTTCTTCCTTGTGCAGGGGCTTCACTGGGGCAAAGGATTCTGGGAACTTCATGTTCCTTTTGTGGGGGGGAAGAGAGGAGCTGTTCAGGAAGGGTCTTGTGATTTGTAATTTGGATAGGTGGACTTGGGAAGGCATACTCAGGATCACTACCGTGGTTTGAGTGTTAGAACCATGGACCAAATGTGCGGGGCCAGGCTTGGAGTTGGCCTCATCTCATTCTACCAGAGCTGTGGGAGGGAGGGGTGAACATCTCCCTTTCATAGATAAGAACACTGGGGCTCAGAGGAGGGAAAGGGACTTGTAGGGCTCAGCCCTGGGTGAGACAAGACAGAGCTGAGGCTCAAACCTGGAACCCAGGGTACTGAGGGAAGGCTGGTGGGAAGGGAACAGGGAAATTGAGAGAGGCAGAGATAGACCTGCAGGGAGAGGAAGTGAAGCTGGACACTGAGAAAAAGGTGTAGATTTGCATACCTGAATAGACACAGAAGATTTGGGAAGCCAAATGGTGGGATTGGTGGGGAGTGGAAAGGGAAGACAGATGTGAATGACAGAGGCACGCAGAAAGAGGGAGATATGATCACAAAGACGTGTGCACAGAGACTTGCAGAGAAACATAAGAGGGCTAGAGACCCTCCCATGTAAGTAGAGAGGCAGACATGCATACCCAAGGAAAGAATGAGTGAGTCAAACACAGGGATAGAGAGAGATTCAGGGGGAGATACACATAGAAAGAGGCAGGAACAAAGATGCAGACACAGAGGAATGCACCCCCAGACCTATGCACACATACAGATCCACAAACACATGTACACATCCACATGTATGGAGACATGTACAGACCCAGAGGCAAAATACATGCAGACCAAGCTCTTCCCATACACTCACCCAACTCTGCTTCCCCTCCCCAATCAAATAGAGCCACGGAGAGACACGTGCCCGAATATACTCGACCCTCAGACATAGTCATGCCCCAGAGTCACAGAGACAGATACACGTCTATGATGAGACGGATATATATGTATATATACAGAAATAGAGACAGAGAGAACATTAAGGAGGCACAGAGGAAAAGAGACACAGTGGAACACGTACGGAAGGACATACATGTAGAGAGATAAGCCCAGGGAGAGAAAGAACATGTACAGAGAGAGCTGAGAGGAGTTGGCATAGAGGGAATTACAAAGAGGCAGAATTGGTGGGGTGGGGAGAATTAGAGAGAAAAGACGATGGCCAGAATGAGATACAGTGAGACAAACCAGCAGAGAAAGAGGTGCCGAGATACACAGAGATACATAGACAAAGAAAGATACGATAGAGAAAAAGATGGAGTGGGAAAGACAGAAAAGGGAAAAGCAGTGGTATTTAGAATGAGAACAAGAGACAGAAGATATAGAGACTTCTATACACGAGGGATATATACACAGGCACATCTGTGAGGGAGCAGTACATGTGTAAGTTCTAGCACACACAGAAAGAGAATGGTGGGAATGAGAGACCCAGTGAGGAAGAAATAGACAAGGACATCCATAGGCTGAGAGGTGCTCATAGATGCCCAAACAGAACAACCTGTACCACAGGCAGAAAGCTGCTCAGAGACTGACATCTGGAGATGAGCCCCCCACCCCCTGCCAGGTGAATTATACACCAGGATGGATGGTTCTGTCTTATAACATTTCCCAGTGTCCACCCTCCACTGGATTTTGTCACAGAGGCCTTGCATTGAGCGTCTTTCCCAGGCTGTTTGTAGGTAGGAGGTGAGTGTCACATCTAGAGAGAGGGACACGTCTAGCCAGGGTGCTCACATATGGAGGAGAGGGATAGAAAGGCTATGGAGGGGGTTGGTCAGGGCCTTGGATGGGAAGGCAGGAGGCCAGGCTCTGTTTTTGGCTTCCCCATGGCCTGGTCACACTGCCCCTGCCTGGGCCTCACACACAGGCTGTCCCAGATATTCCTGAGGACCCTTACTGCCCTGAGCCATCTGCTGCTCCTTTGTAGGTCTTCCCAATGTTGGGAAGAGCAGCCTGATCAATAGCCTGAAGCGGAGCCGTGCGTGCAGTGTGGGAGCCGTTCCTGGGGTCACCAAGTAAGCACCTGCCTGCTCCCCCACTTCACAGATCCTTCACCCTACCATTCCCCCAACTCCCACTCCTTCAGCCCCTGTCCCTTATCTTGGACCAGCCTTTGATTCTTCCCTGGGCATGGGAGTCTCACTAATAGCCCTCATTTACCTGGCACACCCTAGCCGTGGGCCAGGCACCCAGCTGGGTGTTTCCCCCACTTAGCTCCTTGAAGCCTCCCCGACACCATGCAAGATTGGGCTCTGAATAAGCAGCTCCATTTCCTCGGTGAAGCAACAGGCTCAGAGTCAGAAGCTTGTCTGTGGTCCTGCAGCTCAGTCCCCAGTGGTGGAGGCTAGACTAGCATCAGACCCCACATCTCTCCACCTTCATCTGTGTGGCATCTGTCCCACCCCTTCTCTCAACTGGGTGCTTGGAGCCTAGAGGATGCCAGGCACTTCTGGGCTTATCACCATCCTGTGTCCTCATATCTCCCCTCTCCCACCCCAGGTTCATGCAGGAGGTCTACCTGGACAAATTCATCAGGCTGCTGGATGCCCCGGGCATTGTCCCAGGACCCAACTCGGAGGTGGGCACCATCCTGTGCAACTGCATTCATGTACAGAAGCTGGCAGATCCTGTGACCCCAGTGGAGACCATTCTGCAGCGCTGCAACCTGGAGGAGGTACGCGGGCCTCTTGCTTATGCCCTACCCTGCTCCAAGGGCCCTTCGTTCTTCCTAATGATTTTTCTTCTTCCTCTCTTCACCAGATTTCCAGCTATTACGGTGTCTCTGGGTTCCAGACCACTGAGCACTTTCTGACTGCAGTGGCCCACCGCTTGGGGAAGAAGAAGAAGGGGGGCATATACAGTCAGGAGCAGGCAGCCAAAGCTGTCCTGGCTGACTGGGTGAGGTGAGGAGGGGGCTAGGCATAAGGGTGAAGCCTGCTGGGAGTCAGGCTCCACAAAGGGGATCATCTGTGTTCACTGCAGCGGCGGGGAAGCCTGACTTCTTGGGTAGGGAAGTCCAAGGCACTAGGTCACATCCTGCTTGGCAACTTATGCCCAGTGATTATCCAGCAGCTCAACCTCTTGTTCAGAAGCAACTGTCTGGGTTTTCTAGTTGACCCTCACTGTTTCTGACCTGAGAACTCATTCTCTCTTTAATTGGTCATTTGTTGTCTTAATGAGATCACCAATTTCTTCCCACCTCCCAATTCAGTGGGAAGATCAGCTTCTATACACTCCCACCCTCCACCCACACTCTGCCTGCACATCTCAGCGCTGAGATCGTTAAGGAGATGACTGAGGTCTTTGACATTGAGGATCCTGAGCAGGCCAATGAGGACACCATGGAATGTAAGTAAGGGTGAGTAGGTTGGCCTGCCTGACACTGGTCCTGCCCTAGTGGAGCCACACAGACCTGACAGCAGGTCCCACATTTGACCTCCCCCTGCTCTGGCTCTACTCTGGCTTGGGAAAAACTGTTTAACTAGCTTTAACCTTAATGTCTTTTCCCACAAGGTGGAGAATTGTAATCTGGATCACAGGAATATGGGGGTGGGGTGGGGTAGGGAGGCAGCTGGTTGTGGGCTCTTGGTAGATAGGAAAAAAATCAGCAAAGTACCTGGAACATGGTGTGGTATTTATGAAGCATGAGGTTCCTTTCCCCATCTCTTGAGGCCTGGAGTGGACTGAGATACTCCTCTCAAAAACCCCTTCTCTCATTTTGCTCCAGGTTTTGTCACAGCCATTGCATGTCCATTTCTAGATTTTTACTTTTATCTGCATTGGCATGTGAGGCATCTGAAACACAGAAAGGTGATATTTGCTAAATGGTGCATGGCCATTGACAGGCAGACATGGCATTCAAACTAGCTCTCTTGCCTTGTTTTGAAGATTCTCCCAACTCAGTATCTAAGTGGTTAAAAGAATGGACTGTCTGGATTAAAATCTGAGTTTTGTTAGTTGTGTGGTGCTGTACAAGTTCTTAAGCTCTCCATGTCCAATGATGTCATCTGTAAAATGGGGACAATAGCACCCACCTGATAAGATAGTTGTGAAGACTTATTTGATATGTAAAAACACAGTGCCTGGCATATAGTACATGCTTGGTAAATATTAGCTGTTATTAAGATGGTTATTTGTTGAGGTACAAAGGTATGACTTTCAGAAACTCCTGTAGGAAGTTTGTTCTCCTCAGATACTCTACCATCCGCAGGTCTGGTTGATGGCTCCTTCTTCTCTACCCTACCCAAGAAAGGTGCCCAGTGCTTTCTGGGCCTATCTGTGGACACTCTGGAGTAGTGGAGAAAGCCTTGGCTGGCCTGGCTTCTAGTTACTCTGTTTCTCTTGAGGGCCAGTAGCTTTCCTTCTCTGGGCCTTTTAGTGTGCTTGGATTACAAATGAGGACAAGAGGCTTGCCTACCCCCATGTGGCTTTGGGCAAGTCAGCCCTCCTTCTGAACTTTGCTTTTCTATCAAGTGGGTAGTTGGGAGGAATTAGTGCTCACATTTTTATGATGATGCTGTGTGTGAGGGCAAGTGGGGCTCTGGCAGTGAGAATGTACTTTGGCAAAAGATTGAGGTCCCGGAAATTGAGAAGAGGGAGTGGTTAATAGTGAGAATTTCCTAGTTGCCCTAGTGTTGAATCTTGAAGAGTGATTAGGGATTAGAGGCCCAGGGAAGGGGATGGGGCAAAGTTTAGAAGAGGTGGGAAGGTAGTGTGGGCCCAGGGCAATGGACACATTTGTGATTTGCAGTAGAGGCCAGCTCTAGGCAAGGCACCAGAGAGAGAGGGAGAGAGGCCCAGTCCTGGGGAGGGAATCCCAGTAGCTGCCATTTACAGAGCAGTGTCTCAGGCCAGTGCATTTCAGGCACCCTCTGCTGTGATTCACAGCAGCTCTCTGTTATAGGGCTTGTGGCATTCTCATTTTCCAGATGAGGAAGCTTGAGCCTCCAAGACCAGCTCCCAGCAGGCGAGTACCCTACTGCAAAACCCACATCTTGAATCCTTTGTCATGTGGCCTCCCAGCAGGAATAAAAGAGCCTTCCTTACTGACTCCCCTGTATGTCTCCTGTATGTCTCTTCATGTCCACATATCCTTTCCACTGAGGCCTGACCAGGGGGCTGGTAGCAGGGAGGAGCCAGAGCCCTGACAGTGGTATTTATTATGTTAAAGGCTTGGCCACTGGAGAATCTGATGAGCTGTTGGGTGACATGGACCCGCTCGAAATGGAGATCAAGTGGCTCCATTCTCCGATGGTGAAAATAGCAGATGCCATGGAAAGTAAAACCACGGTGTATAAGGTACCTGTTCTCTTTCTTCATGGCAACACTCTCCTCTACCCCAGGCTCTGGGAAATGGTCAGTCCCTTCCACCTGGCTCCCACAAGGTCCGCCTATAATACTGGGGAGATGTGGGTTGTTCATTCACACCCTGTGGGCTCCCTGGGTGCCAGGCAGGGTGCATCCTTTGCCAACCAATGGCAGGTCCAAGGAGGAGGCATGCTCTCTCAAGCAGCTTTCCCAGCCTAGCTCTAGCCTAGAGAACAGGATCCCCGTCTATCCACCCGCTTGTTCAAGTTACAAACCTGGGCAACCCTGATCCTTCCTTCTAACTAGTATCCTGGATCCTTTATACAGTCACCAAGTCTGTGGCTTCTCCTTCCTAAATCTTAAGAGATGCTCCTGGCCTCTTTCTATTCCTACCATTCCTGTAACCCTAACCTAAGTTTCAGGTTGTCTCCCACCTGGACATTTGTTCCGTATGGCAGGTCCCAAAGGTCACCTGCCCTTTCATGGCTCCCCAGCACCTACAGGATTAAGTTGATATACTGTGCTATGATCTCTGGAGGCGTTTTCAGCCTCTACATCTTCCAGTCCCCCATCGCTGCCCTTCAAGAGGTCACAGTTTAGTGGTTTCAACCACAGATATCTACACTGTGATGGGAGACACATAGGCTGGGCTTGGGGGCAGAGGTTGGGAAAGCATGGATCTAAGGTCCCTAACCTATACTACTTGTGGGTCAGGGAAGTATTCCAGCGGGCCTTGATGCTTGTGCCACGTCTTGAAGGTTGAGGAATTCTCTGGGCAAGGGAGACAGCAGCCTGTGGTCAAGAGCTCAGCCTGTGCACGTGCCAAGACCCAAAAGGGTGAGAGCGTGTTATTTTGCAGAAATCACTAGTGGTCTGAGGTGGCTGGAGTGAGGGTAGAGGCGGGGAAAGATGAATCTGGTGTCAGATCATTGAAGGCCTTGAGTTTGACTTTAAACCATGGGTAATAGGTAAACACTGAAGGTTGGTTTTGTTTTGTGGGAGAGAGGAGGCAAAGGGTTTAAAATTTTCTTCCCATTTTGTTTATTTAAGATATTTTTTTGATTAGGTACATGGTATAAAATTGCAAAGGTAGGATATTCCCTGGTGGTCCAGTGGTTAGGACTCCATGCTTTCACTGCTGAGGGCCTGGGTTCAACCTCTGGTCGGGGAACTAAGATCCCATAAGCCATGTGGTGTGGCCAAAAAAAAAAAGAAATGAAAAGGTAAAGGGTATACAGTTAAAGTAAATCTCTCTCCTGCTTCTCTCTCCCAGCTACCCTGCCCACTCCTGAGTGTCCTTTCAGAGCTATTCCATCTTTATACACACATATACATAAAAGCAGGTAACAGATCTATTTCAATGCTTTTAAAAAATTTTATTTATTTATTAATTTATTTATGTCTGTGTAGGGTCTTCATTGCTGTGTGCGGGCTTTCTCTAGTTGTGGTGAGTGGGGGCTACTCTTCGTTGTGGTACATGAGCTTCTCATTGTAGTGGCTTCTCTTGTTGTGGAGCATGGGCTCTAAGTGTGCAGGCTTCAGTAGTTGTGGCTTGCGGACTGTAGAGCGCAGGCTCAGTAGTTGTGGCACACAGGCTTAGTTGCTCCGTGGCGTGTGGGATCTTCCCGGACCAGGGCTCAAACGCGTGCCCCCTGCATTGGCAGGCAGATTCTTAACCACTGAGCCACCAGGGAAGTCCCAACAGATCTATTTCAATTCAAATAGTTGTATGCTGTTTTTATTGTTCTGCACATTGCTTATTTCACTTACAAATTCATCTTGTAGATTGTTCCACGTGATTACTTAAAAAACAGTCCTTCATTTTTAAAAGAGAAAATTATTTATTTGGCTGCATCGGGACTTAGTTGTGGCACACGGGATCCTCACTGCAGTATGTGGGCTCTTCGTTGCAGTGCGAGGGCTTCTCTCTAGTTGTGGCATGTGGGGGCTCAGTAGTTGTGGCACGTGGGCTTAGTTGCCCTGCGGCATGTGAGATCTCAGTTCCCTGACCAGGGATTGAACCCACGTCCCCTGCATTGGAAGGCGAATTCTCAACCACTGGACCACCAAGGAAATCCTTTGTCCTTCATTTTTGATGGCTATATAATATCTGGAAGGGTTTCTTAAGCAGGGAAGCAACATGGTCAAGTTTATGTATTAGAACTATCACTCCAGTGGCTGGGGTAAAAATCAAGTTGGAAAGAAAGGAGTCAGAGTGCTGGTAAGAAGTCCAGGAAGGAAACTGTTGCCTGAGCTCTGTAAGAGATGATGAGGCCTGCATTAGGGCAGTGGTAGGAATCACGCCATTCCCATCTTCACATAGTTTCGAAAGTCCCCCCGGTGCTTATAGGAAAATCAGTTTAAAGTTGTGAGTTTAAGGCCATCCCCTGGTATTTCTCACTGAGCCCATAAGCCCCAGAACATACCATTTTTCCTCAAGGACCAGCAGTAGTTCCCTATTCCATACTGCAAATTCTAGGCTCAGGTTCAGGGCCCTGAGTAGGGCCACTCCATTGCACAACTCCATCTAGGTGTGCTATATTGTAAATGGTGCCCCCTCCCATCCCCGCAACCCCATAGTTGTACAGTGTGGTAGCCTTGCCTTTTACCCACGGTAGTGTAGCAGGTAGTCATACATAAATAATCTTGACTGCTTGGGTTCTAATTTATTCTACTGCTTACTAGCTGTGTGACCTTACATGCCTTGTTTGTCAAAGACATTGTTGCAAGGATTAAATGAGTTAATACACAGGTGTGTGTGAGTACATGTATATACATATATATATGTATGTATATGTATAACACACACATATATGTATATGCTTAGAAAGGTACCTGGCACATAGTGAGCTTCCTGTCAATATTACCTTTTACTGACCACATGTACCTTCTATTACAGCCAAATGGACACCCTTTTGGGTGCCCAGGTATGCTCTCTGCTTTTTCCAGTGTTCAGTCAGGAATGACCCTCCCATCAGCAGAAGTATGTTGACCACCACCATCCCCTCAGCCTCTGTCACTTATGCTGCATTTCTTTGGTGGGCACTTAACACATTCCAACTTGTGGTGTGGTTGGGTTTTTTCCTCTTTAGCCTGGTTGCTTCCCGAAGGTGGGACTGCATCCGAGTCATTTCTCCAACATTTTCCCATACAGAGCTAGGCACAAAATAGGTGTCAGAACATATTTGTTAAATTGAGTAAGACCTTGAAGGGTCACGTGAACAAAGAATCATTGTGATACCAATTGTCATTGACAAGTAATTCTACTTTTTCATTTTATTCTTATAAAAGCCATGCAAGCTACCTACTGTCCACTCTTATTTGACAGATGAGCAAGTTGTGGCTGAAAGGATAACTAAGTACCTTCTAGTCTGTGGTGGAGCCAGACTTGAAGCTTATTAGTTCTTTGTGGCTCCAAGGCTCCTCCTGTTCTTATGCAAGCCTGTCCCTGCCTCCTCTGCAGAAGTCTTTGGAGGTACTCTGGGGGCCCAGACCTCACTGTTGAACTCTCTTTCCCCAGATTGGAGATCTCACTGGGTATTGCACCAATCCAAACCGTCATCAGATGGGGTGGGCTAAGCGCAATGTGGACCTTCACCCCAGGAACAACAGCTCAGTGGATGTCTGCCCAGTGGACCGCCGTCCGATGCTACAGAGGATCATGGAGACAGACCCCCTGCAGCAGGGCCAGGCTCTGGCATCTGCCCTGAAGAATAAGAAGAAGCTCCAGAAGCGTACAGGTCGGGGCACCTGACCACCCCCCTGTGCTCCAAAAAGAACCCACCTGAGGCCTTAATTAGGGGCTCCTGAATGAGCATCTCCATGTGTCCAGCCCCAGGCCAGGGTTAGGGGGCAGGGATGGGTTATGAGGCTTACCGGCTAGCACAGTGGTTCTCAAACTTTAGCTTGTATTAGAATTGCCTGGAGGGCTTATTAAAACACAGGTTTCTGGGACCCACCCCCAGAGTTTCTAATTGAGTAGTTGAACCTTGGGTGGATGGGTGGTGGGGCTCTGAGAATTTGTGTTTCTAACTGGTTGCCAGTTAGTGGTGATGTTGCTCCTCTGGGGACCACACTTGGAGAACCACTGGCCTAGTTTTATGTATCAAATACCCACCATTTATTTATCACCTGCTTTCTATGTGTTAAGAAGCTTTCAGGCTATATATGTTTACTTTATCAATAGGCGATATACTCAAAATCCAAAGGGTACAAAAGAATATACAATAAAATGTCTCCTTCCAATCCCCTAGTCTTCTAGGCATCCCTCCAGAGGCAACCAGTTAATTTCTTGTATCTCATTCCTGAGATAGGTACACAGGCAAATATCTGTATATTCTTTGTTCTCTTTTTGTAGACAGAGACTAATCTCCTGAACATATAGTTTTGCCACATAATTTTTCCACTCAATATATATTATAGATATTTCCCCATCAATTCACAAAAGAACTTCTCCCTTCATTTTAATGGTGGTCTGTTGTATGGCTGGTCCATTTATGTCTTCATGCTATACTAATTTTCACTAACTCATTGCAAAAGTCTTATTCTCATTTGGTAAGTGAGGAAACTGGGGCCCAGAGACATTAAGTGACACACTCAAGGTATTTGATGGGGCCAAAATGCAAACCTAGATTTGACTGATCCCATGAGCCCTGTTCTTTGGACTAGACTATGTTCATAACCATTCGCTCTTGGCCTGGTTCCACGCTGAGTCCTGGGAATACAGAGATGAATTGCCCTTGAACTGCTGGTCTTATTGGGGAGCGGGGAGGAGACAATAAAACAGACATTGGCAACACAAAGTGATCACTGTGAAGACATTGAAAGCACAGTGAGGGAACCTAACCCAGCCTGGAGGTCATGGTGGGGCAGGGGTGATCAGAGAAGGCTTCCAGAAGGAGGTGATGTCAGGGGAATCCTGAGGAACAATAGGGTGTGGCTGGAGGATGGAGGTGAGTATTCAGGCTCAAAGCCCCTACTGCCATCCTGCCCCTTTGCTGTGAGAGCTTTGAGGGTCATGGCAGAGTGCTAATAAGTTCAACACAGTAAAAGAAAACAGCTGTTTTGATACTAGGAAGAGATAAAAATACTTGAAGCTCAGTAGTCTGACACTCTGAGATACAAGCTATTTTGGGGTGATTATTTTATAGGTAGACAAATGGGTCTTCCTGTGAGGCTGAGCAGTGGCTGCCAGTAGCTAACCAGTTGTTTTGTTTAGTGTTGGGTAGGGAGGGGGCGGTTAGTGAGCCAGTTTGGGAGTTTGGTGCAGACCAAGGTAAATGTAGGCTAGCTTCTGCAGGCCTCCTGTTGGCGAGCCAGCCACCAAGTGACTGCCCGTTTTTCTCCATCTGCAGATAAACTCGCCATCAAGCTGTCTGATTCCATGATGTCTGCCCTTGACCTCTCCGGCAACGCTGATGACAGTGCTGGTGACTGATCCACTGATCTCACCTCATTCCCCCACTCCAAGCATCAGTTCCAGTGGAAATAGCAGATGAAATGGTTTGCTTCTCCCTGAAGCACCTATATATTAAAAGAGCCCCTTCCCCCAACCCCCCTTCCCTCCATTCTCCAGGAAAAAAAAAGTCCCAGGTGTCTGAAACTGACAAACCCAATACCCTTATTTAATCCGTACTCTGTTTTCAAGAGAAATTAAAAAAAGATTGTCAGCAGATCCCTTATGCTAATAATTTATCCCCCACCTTATAGGTTGGGCGGGTTGGAGGGCCGACCCCTCACAAAACCCTCTTGGACAGCCAAACATGCAACTGGAGGCTAGGCTGCTCGTAGATCTGGGGCTTCCTCGGTGGTGGTGGGGGTGATGATTTCTTTACCAGTCCACAACAGAGTTCAGCAGCAAGACATCCCTGCAGTGGGCTGCAGGTCACACATCTTCCTCCCACCGAAGCCCACAGATCCTCACTTGGGTGGCAGCAGGAGTAGGGGGAACAGTGATGAGACTTCTGAGTCTCTGGAAGCGTCTAGGGATAGAATAGAGGAGAGAAGACAACACACAAGCCTGGCTGGTGCCGAGGTATGGTAAGCACTGCCTGTTCACACAAAGGGAAAGTAAGGTACCTCTTGGTAGGTTGCTGCTGTGGGGCATTTCTGGGCAGACTGTGAGTTGGAATCCCTTGACCTGAAGCACTCTGGCTGGGACCCGTCATTGTGTGACCATGTCTCACCCAGCACCAGAATTTGAATTCCATGATTCAAAAGAGTTCTGGTATCATTTATTCATAGGCTGCATCCTCATGAGCTGCTATATCAGGGGTATACCAGCAAACTCCTTTTCTGGTGTCTAGAAGACATTATACCCCATAAAAATATTAGCCACCTCTTCTGGGGGAGCATACTCCATCAGACAAAGTCCCAGGCAGTGTCAGGGCCCCTCAGGAAGGGACTAGGGTAAATGATGGCAACAGAAACACAGTATCTTACTTTACCAGGGGTTGTTTGGGTTATGCATAGGACCTCAGTTTCCAGCAGTCTACCTGAGACTGGACATGTTTGAAAGGAATGGGTGTTAGATTGCAGGCTTTGCCTCCTGCCCCAAACTTCCACATCATCTGTGGATCCACAGCCACATCTTAGCCTTGCCTCTCTTGCTGTCACCCTATTCAAATCCTGAGACTGGAACCGTGTGATGGCCTGATAGGCCCTTGGTTGCAGGATGGTTGGCAGGGAAGTGCAGACCACTTCTGCATTCTGGGGAAGCCAGAGGAGAGAATTACCTACTGCTTGAGCACAAACTGTACCAGACCCTGGAAACCTGTTACCTCCTTTAGCCTTCAATACAGCTCTGCCAGTAAGAGGTTAGTCTCCCCATATGAAAGATAAGTAGGCTCAAAGTTGTCAGGAAGTACCCAAGACAACATATTAAGTGGTGGTGCCAGGATTGGAACCTAGATGTGATAAAAACATTATGCAGGCCCTTTCCTCTGCATTGTACTGCCTGCTTAACATTAAGCACCTACGGTGTGCCAGCCTCTGTTATCAAGTCTTTTAAATACATTCTCTCTTTTTTGGCTTTAAAAAATAGGGCCTTGATAAAATTCCACTCCAAATACTCTTTAATGGTGTCCAACTTACTTCACACTATCCTATCAAGGTCTCCTGATAGATAATAGTGCTACAATGAAAAAATTGCATACCAGGACAGCTAATGCCATTTTATAACTATATGGCAATTCATAATTTAGCTTTAAAAATATTTTCTAGTACTCCTAAGAGGTACTAGTAACTAAATACTAGGAATAAGAGGTATCTTGTTGAGCAAGAAACATCATGGGAACAAAATTTGGCCCAAGTCAAACAGAAGAACTAAAGTAGTCATGTCAGGATAAGAATTTGGGACTCCAGATTTTCTACAGCATATCACAAGTTTTTTTTCTGCTTTTAAAAAAAAATCATTTATTTATGGCTGAGTTGGGTCTGTTGCTGCGTGTGGGCTTTCTCTAGTTGCAGTGAGCGGGGGCTACTCTTCATTGTGGTGTGTGGGCTTCTCATTGCAGTGGCTTCTCTTGTTGCAGAGCACGGGCTGCAGGTGCATGGGCTTCAGTAGTTGTGGCATGCAGGCTCAGTAGTTGTGGCCCGCGGGCTCTAGAGCGCAGGCTCAGTAGTTGAGGCGCACAGGCTTAGTTGCTCCGCGGCATGTGGGATCTTCCTGGACCAGGGCTCAAACCCGTGTCCCCTGCATTGGCTAGCGTATTCTTAACCACTGCACCACCAGGGAAGCCCTATCACAAGTTTTTTACAATGCTATTTTTCGAGTCTTTTCCCTCTTGCCTTTTTTTAAAAAGTATAATTTATATACAATAAAGTTCACCCTTTATAGTGTAAGTTCTGTGAGTTTGGACAAATGTATACAATAGTGAAATACCATCACTATCAAGGTATAGTTTACATCACCCCCCAAACTCTCAGAACTCTTTGTAGTCAACCCCTACCCCCACCCTCAGATTCCGGGAGCCCCTGATCTTTTTTCTGTCCCTATAGTTTTGCCTTCGTGTGAATGTCATGTAAAAAGAATCATACAGCATGTAGGCTTATTTTATGCCTATAGGCATAGAATAAAATAACCTCTGGTGTACAGTTCTATAAGCTTTGACACATGCATAGAGTTGTGTAACCAACACAATCAAGGTATAGAACAGTTCCATTACCCTCTGCCCTCCCCCGTCAAATTCATCCCTGCTACTTTACAGTAAAAACCTCCCTACCTCTCAACTCCTGGCAACCCTGATTTTTTTTTTTTTTCGGTACGTGGGCCTCCCACTGCCGTGGCCTCCCTCACCGCGGAGCACAGGCTCCGGACGCGCAGGCCCAGTGGCCACGGCCCACGGGCCCAGCCGCTCGGCGGCATGTGGGTTCCTCCCGGACCGGGGCACGAACCTGCGTGCCCCGCATCAGCAGGCCGACTCCCAACCACTGCGCCACCAGGGAAGCCCCTGGCAACCCTGATTTGTTCTTTGTCCCTATAGTTTTATCTTTTGGAGAATGTCATATAGATGGAATTATACAATATGTAGCCTTTTGAGCCTGTCTTCTTTCTCTAAGCACATTTGAGATTCATCTACATTATTGGGTTTATCAATAGTTCCTTATCTGAGTTACACTCCATTGTATGGACGTACCACCATTAGTTTATCCATTCCCCAGTTGAAGGGACGTTGGGTTGTTTCCAGGTTTGGGTGATTACAAATAAACCTGCTGTAAACATTTGCATGGATTTTTTTGTGTTTTCATTTCTTTAAATACGTAGAGTTGGTTTGCTGGGATATATGGTAAGTATATGTTTAACAGTCGCAGAAACTGCTAAACTTTCTCAAAGTAGCTGTACCATTTGGCATTCCCATCAGTGTGTGAAAATTCTCCACACCTTTTCCAGCAGCTGGCATTGTCAGTTTTTTGACATTAGCTAATCTAGTAGGATGTAGTGGTTATCTCACTGTAGTTTTGATTTGCATTTTTCTACTGACTAATGATTTGAGAGTATTTTCATGTGCCATCCAAATATCTTTGGTAAAATGTTCAACTCTTGCTCATTTTGTATTGGGTTGCTCATTTTATTGTTGAGTTTTGAGAATTCTACATATAATTGGATAAAAATTCTTTATCAGATATATGTATGTTTTGTAACATTTTCCCCCAGTCTGTGGCTTGTCTTTTCATTTTTTAAAAAGTATCTTTTTTCATTCTGAAAAAGCTTTTCATTTATGGCCATACAGCATGTGGGATCTTAGCTCCCCAACCAGGGATTGAACCCGTGCCCCCTGCAGTGGAAGCCTGGAGTCTTAACCACTGGACTACCAGGGAAGTCACCTGAAAAAGCTTTTAAAGCCGATTTAAAAAATATTGTGGTAAAATACATATAAAATTTACCATCTTAACCATTTTTAAATATAGAGTGGCATTAAATACATTCACATTTGTGCAACCATCACCAAAATCCATCTTCAGAACTCTTTTCATCTTGCATAACTGAAAGCCTACCATCTAAACACTAATTCATCCTCCCCCCAGCCCCTGACAACCACCATTCTACTTTCTGCCTCTGAATTTGATTACTCTTGGTACCTCATATAAGTGGAATCATACAGTATTTGTCCTTTTGTGACTAGCTTATTTCACTTAGCATAATGTCTTCAAGGTTCATACATGTAGCATGTGGCAGAATTTCCTTAAGGCTAAATAATATTCCATTGTAGTGTACACCATATTTTTTAAATCTATTGACCCATTGATGGACATTTGGGTTGCTTTTACCTTTTGGCTATTGTGAATAATGCTGCTTTAAGTATGGGTGAACAAATATCTATTCGAGTCCCTGCTTTTAATTCTTTAGGGTATATACCCGAGAATGGGATTGCTGGATCATGTGGTAACTCATTTTAAATTTTTTGAGGAACTGCCATACTATTTTCTGTAGAGACTGCACCATCTTATGTTCCCAACAACAGTGCTCTAGGATTCCAGTTTCCCCACATCCTCACCAACACTTTTTCTTTCCTTCCTTTCTCTTTCTTTCCCTTCCTTTCCTCCCTCCTTCCCTCCCTCCCTTCTTTTTCTTTCATCATCCTAAATGGTGTGAAGTGATATGTGATTTTGATTTGCATTTCCCTAATGATTAGTGATGTTGAGCATCTTTTCTCGTGCTTATTGGTCATCTGTATATCTTCTTCACCCATTAAATTTTTAAAAAAATTGTTGAATTGTAGAAGTTCTTTATATATTCTGCATATTAACTCCTTATCAGATATGATTTGCAAATATTTACTCCCATCTCCTGGATTGCCTTTTCATTCTGTTGATTGTGTCCTTCAATGCATAGTTTTAAATTTGGATATAGTTCAGTTTTTTCTTTTGTTGCCTGTACTTTTGGTGTCATACACAAAAAATCATTGCCAAATCCAATGTCATGAAGCTTTCTGCCTATGTTTATTTCTAAGAGTTTTGTAGTTTTAGCTCTTACATTTAGATCTTTGATCTATTTTGAGTTTTTATATATGGTATAAGGAAAGGGTCCAACTTCATTCTTTTGCATGTGGATATCCAGTTTTCCCAACTCTATTCTTTATCTAAACAGTGTCTTTTGAAGAGAAGACATTTTAAATTTTGATGAAGCTTAAAAAAATTTTTATTGGTGTATAGTTGCTTTACAATGTTGTGTTATTTTCTGGGGTACAACAAAGTGAATCAGTTATATGTATACATATATCCACTCTTTTTTAGATATCCTTCCCATTTAGGTCACCACAGAGCATTGAATAGAGTTCCCTGTGCTATACAGTAGGTTCTCATTAGTTATCTATTTTATACATAGTAGTGTATATATGTGAATCCCAAGCCCCCAATTCATCCCATCACCCCTTCCCTTTGTTGAAGTTTAATTTATTATTTTATTCTTCTATGGAATATGCTTTTGGTGTCATATCTAAGGAATCTTCGTCTAACATAAGATTACAAAGATTTTCTCCTATGTTTCCTTTTATGAGTTTTATAGTTTTAGGTTTTACATTTAGGTCCATGAGCCATTTGGGGTTAATTTTTGTATATGGCACAAGGTATGGCACCACGTTCATTTTTTTTAGCATATAGTTACCTAATTGTTCTAGCAGTGTGTGTTGAGAAGGCTATCCTTTCTCCATTGCATTGCTTTTGTACTTTTGTCAAAAATAAATTGTCTATATATGTGTGGGTTTATTTCTGGACACTCTGTTATGTTCCATTGATGTATTTGTCTACCTTTATGCCAGTATTACACTGTTTTGATTACTGTAGCTGTATAATAATTTGGGAGATCAGATAGTCTTAGGCCTTCAATTTTGTTCTTTTTCAGGATTATTTTGGCTCTTTGGGGTCTTTTGCATTTCCACATGAATTTTAGAATCAGCTTGTCTATTTCTACAAAAGAGCCTGCTGGGATTTGGTTGGGATTGCACTGAATCTATAGATTAATGTGGGGGAAGAACTGACCTCTTAACAATATTGAGTCTTTGGCTCATGAACAAGATGTATTCCTCCATTCATTTAGGCCTTTAATTTTTCTCAGCAATATTTTTTATAGTTTTCAGTGTACAGGTCTATCACATTTTTTCAAATTTATCCCCACTTATTTCATATTTTTGGATGCTATTATAAATGGTATTTTTAAATTTTTAATTCCCAGTCATTCACAGCTAGTATATAAAAATACAATTGTAGCAGTGAATTTCCAGTCATTCACTGTTAGTATATAAAGATACAATTGTGGGACTTCCCTGGCGGTCCAGTGGTTAAGACTGTGCACTCCCAATGCAGAGAGGACATGGGTTCAAACCCTGGTTGGGGAACTAAGATACCACATGCCTCACGGCACGGCCAAAAATGTATATACATATACAATTGGTTTCTGTATATAGATATTATATCCTGAAACCTTGCTAAACCTACTTAGTTCTAGTAGCTTTTTTCTAGTTTTCATTATACTTTCTACATAGATAATCATGTTCTCTGTGAATAAATATTGTTTTACTTTTTCTTTTCTGTTGTTGTTTTCTTTTTAAATTTGTTCCTATCTTCAAGATTTTTTAAAGCTTTTCTTTTCTTTTTTTAAAAATTTAAATACAGTTAATTTACAATGTTGTGTTAGTTTCAGGTGTACAGCAAAGTGATTCAGTTATACATATATATATATATATAAATATATATATTCGTTTTCAGATTTTATTCCATCGTAGGTTATTACAAGGTATTGAATATAGTTCCCTGTGCTATACAGTAAGTCCTTGTTGTTTACCTATTTTATATACTACTGTGTGTATGTTAATCCCAAACTCCTAATTTATCTCCCCTGCACCGCTATCCTCTCTGGTAACCATAAGTTTGTTTTCTATGTCTATTTCTGTTTTGTAAATAAGTTTGTTTGTATGATTTGTTTAGATTCCACAGATAAGTGATATCACATGATATTTGTTGTACTCTGACTGACTTACTTCACTTAATATAATAATCTCTAGGTCCATCCATATTGCTGCAAATGGCATTATTTTTAAAAAAATTTTAAAATAATAAAATAAAATAAAATAAAAATAATATTTTTTAAAAAATTATTTATTTGGCTGCGTTGGGTCTTTGTTGCTGTGCACGGGCTTTCTCTAGTTGCTGTGAGCGGGGGCTACTCTTCGTTGCAGTGTGCGGGCTTCTCATTGCAGTGGCTTCTCTTTTTGTGGATCATGGGCTCTAGGTGTGTGGGCTTCAGTAGTTGTGGCACACGGGCTCAGTAGTTGTAGCTCGTGGGCTCTAGAGTGCAGGCTCAGTAGTTGTGGCACACAGGCTTACTTGCTCTGCGGTATGTGGGATCCTCCCGGACCAGGCATTGAACCCATGTCCCCTGCATTGGCAGGTGGATTCTTAACCACTGCACCACCAGGGAAGTCCCTATTTTATTCTTTAAATTGTGGAGTAATATTCCATTGTATATATATACCACATCTTCTTTATCCATTCATCTGTTGATGCACATTTACATTACTTCCACGTCTTGGTTATTGTAAATAGTGCTACAATGAGCATAGGGGTGCAAGTATCTTTTTGAGTTAGAATTTTCACCAGATATATGCCCAGAAGTGGGATTGCAGGATCATATGGTAACTCTATTTTTAATCTTTTAAGGAATTTCCATACTATTCTTCATAGTGGCTGTACCAATTTACATTCCCACCAAGAGTGTGGGAGGGTTCATTTTTCTCCACCCTCTCCAGCATTTATTGTTTGTAGACTTTTTGATGATGGCCATTCTGACTGGTGTGAGGTGATACCTCATTGTGGTTTTGATTTTCATTTCTCTAATAGTTAATGATGTTGAGCATCTTTTCAAGGGCTTTTTGACCATCTGTATGTCTTCTTTGGAGAAATGTCTACTTAGATCTTCTACCCATTTTAAAAAATTTGTATTTAAATTTTTTTATTTTGTATTGGAGCATAGTTGATTAACAATGTTGTGTTAGTTTCAAGTGTACAGCAAAGTGATTCAGTTAGACATATACATGTATCTATTCTTTTTCAAATTCTTTTCCCATTTAGGTTATTACAGAATATTGAGCAACGTTTACTGTGCTATACAGTAGGTCCTTGTTGGTAATCTATTTTAAATATATCAGTGGGTACATGTCAATCTCAAACTCCCAATCTATCCCCTACCCACCCTTCCCCTCTGGTAACCATAAGTTCGTTCTCTAAGTGTGTGAGTTTATTTCTGGTTTGTAAATAATTTCATTTGTATCATTTATTTTTTAGACTCCACATATAAGCAATATCATATGATATTTGTCTTTGCCTGTCTGACTTGCTACACTTAGTATGATAATCTCTAGTCCATCCATGTTGCTGCAAATGGCATTATTTCTTTTTTTATGGCTGAGTAATATTCCATTGTAGATATATACCACATCTTCTTTATTCATTCCTCTGTCAATGGACATTAGGTTGCTTCCACATCTTGGCAATTGTAAACAGCACTGCAATGAACACTGGGGTGCATGAATCCTTTTGAACCATGTTTTTCTCTGGATATATGCCCAGGAGTGGGATTGCAGGATCATATGGTAACTCTATTTTTAGATTTTTAAGGAACCTCCATAATGTTCTCCATAGTGGCTGTACCAATTTACATTCCCACCAAGAGTATAAGAGGGTTCCCTTTTCTCCACACCCTCTTCAGCATTTATTGTTTGTAGACTTTTTGAAGATGGCCATTCTGACTGGTGAAGGGATACCTCATTGTAGTTTTGACTTGCATTTCTCTAATAATTAGTGATGTTGAACATCTTTTCATGTGCTTTTTGCTCATCCATATATCTTCTTTGGAGAACTGTCTACTTAGATCTTCTGCCCATTTTTTGACTCTATCATTTGTTTTCTTGATATTAAGCTGTATGAGCTGTTTGTATATTTTGGAAATTAATCAATTGTCAGTAGCATAGTTTGCAACTATTTTCTCCTGTTCTGTGGGTTGTCTTTCCATATTGTTTATGGTTTCCTTTGCTGTGCTACTTCTTCATTTCTAATATGCATACCTCTATTTTCTTTTCTTGCTTTATTTTGTTGGCTGGAATTTCCAGTACTACATTGAATAAAAATGGTGTGTTTGGGGATCCCTGGCTTTTTCCTGATCATAGGGGTAAGCATTCTGTCTTTAACCATTAAGTATGTTATGTGTAGATTTTTTTGTATTTTCCTTTACCGGTATGATATACAAAGTTTTTGTTTTTTTGTTTTTTTTCAGGAATGGATTTTGGAGTTTCTCAATTGTTTTTGTACATTGATTGAGATAATCACATTGTTTTTCTTTTTCAGTTTGTTTTTATGGTAAATTACATTGATTGGCTTTCTAATGTCAAATCAAACCTTCAATCATGTGACTAAATCCCAGTTGGTCATGACTTTCACTGGGCCAAAATAAAAGTGTTGGCAGGGTCACACTCCCTCCAGAGATTCTAGGGGAAAATCCATTTCCTTGCTATTTCCAGCTTCTAAAGGCTGCTTAGATTACTAAGGTCATGTCCCCTTCCCCCATCTTCAAAGCAGCAATGTAGTATCTTCTCTATCTCACTCTAATCCTCCTGCCTTCCACTTATAAGGACTCTTGTGATTACACTGAATGTACTAGCATAATCCAGGATAATCTCCATATCTCAAAATCCTTAAGGACAACTGGGAAGTCCCTTTAACCATGTAAAGTAAAATGTTCAAAGGTTCTGGAAATGAGGATTGTACATCTTTTTTTTTTAACTTTTGCACAAGAAATTTTAAAAAGGTGTAGTTGATGTATATTATTATATAATTTTCAGGTGTACAACATAGTGATTCACAATTTTTAAAGTTTATATTCTATTTATAGTTATTATAAAATATTGGCTATATTACCTGTGTTGTACTATATATCCTTGTAGCTTATTTATTTTATACATAGTATTTTGTACCTCTTACTCCCCCACCTTTCTTTTGCCCCTCTCCTCTTCCCTCTCCCAGTGGTAACCACTAATTTGTTCTCTATATCTGTGAGTCTGTTTCTTTTTTATTATATTCACTAGTTTCTTTTTATTATTTTTTAGATTCCACATATAAATGTTATCATACAGTATTTGTCTTTCTCTGTCTGAATTTATTTCACTTAGCATAATACCCTCCAAGTCCATCCATGCAAATGGCAAAATTTCACTCTTTTTTATGGCTGAGCAGTATTCCATTGCATATATATGCTGATGGGCATTTAGATTGCTTCCATATCTTGGGAACTGTAAATAATACTGGCTATGAACATTGGGGTGCATGTATGATTTCAAATTAATGCTTTCATATTTTTTGGATAAATACCCAGGAGTAGAATTGCTGGGTCATTTGGTAGTTCTATTTTTAGTTTTTGAGAAACCTCTATACTGTTTTCCACAGTGGCTGCACCAATTTACATCCCCACCAACAATGTACGAGGTTTCCCTTTTCTCCACATCCTTGCCAACATTTGTCATTCATGTTCTTTTTGATGATAGCCGTCTGACAGATGTGAGGTGATATCTCATTGTATTTTCTTTCAATTTTCATTTTATATCGGAGTATAGTCAACTTACAATGTGGTGTTAGTTTCAGGTGCACAGCAAAGTGATTCAGTTATGCATATACATATATCTATTATTTTTCAGATTCTTTTCCCATTTATGTTATTACAGAACACTGAGCAGAGATCCCTGTGCAATACAGTAGGTTCTTGTTGGTTATCTCTTCTATATACAGTAGTGTGTATCTGTTAATCCCAAATTCCTAATTGATCCCTTCTCCCCACCTTTCCCCTTTGGTAACCATAACTTTTGTTTCCTAAGTCTGTGAGTCTGTTTCTGTTTTGTAAATAAGTTAATTTGTATAATTTTTTAAGATTCCACATACAAATGATATCAGAATATTTGTCTTTCTCTGTCTGCCTTACTTCACTTAGTATGATAATTTCTAGGTCTATCCATGTTGCTGCAAATGGCATTATTTCATTCTTTTTTATGGCTAAGTAATATTCCATTGTTTATATGTACCACATCTTCCTTATCCATTCATCTGTTGAGGGACATTTAGGTTGCTTCCATGTTTTGACTATTGTGAACAGTGCTGCAATGAATATTGGGGTGCATGTATCTTTTCAAATTATGGTTTTCTCTGGGGATATGCCCTGGAGTGGGATTGCTGGATCATATGGTAGCTCTATTTTTAGTTTTTAAAGGAACCTCCATAGTGTCCTCCATAGTGGCTGCACCAATTTACATTCCCACCAACAGTGTAGGAGGGTTCCCTTTTCTACACAACCTCTCCAGCATTTATTGTTTGTAGACTTTTTGATGATGGCCATTCTGACTGGTGTGAGGTGATATCTCATTGTGGTTTTGATTTGCTTTTCTCTAATAATTAGTGATGTTGAGCATCTTTTCATGTGCTTCTTTTGTGTGTCTTTTTTTGAGAAATGTCTATTTAGGTTTTCTGCCCATTTTTTGATTGGATTGTTTGTTTGTTTGATATTAAGCTGTATGAACTGTTTGTATATTTTAAAGATTAATCCCTTGCTGGTTTCATTGTTTTCAAATATTTTCTCCCATTCCATATGTTGTCTTTTTGCTTTGTTTATGGTTTCCTTTGCTGTGCAAAAGCTTTTAAGTTTAATTAGGTCTCATTTATTTATTTTTGTTTTTGTTTCCATTACTCTAGGAGATGATTCCAAAAAACATTGCTGCAATTTATGTCAAAGAGTGTCCAGCCTATGTTTTTCCTCTAGGAGTTTTATATTATCTGGTCTTAGACTTAAGTCCTTAATTCATTTTGAGTTTATTTTTGTGTATGGTGTTAGGAAGTGTTCTAACTTCATTCTTTTACATGTAGTGGTCCAGTTTTCCCAGCACCACTTATTGAAGAGGCTGTCTTTTATCCATTGTATATTTTTGCCTCCTTTGTCCTAGATTAGGTGACCATAGGTATGTGGGTTTATCTTTGGGCTTTCTATCCTGTTCCATTGATCTATATTTATGTTTTTGTGCCAGTACCATACTCTTTTGATGACTGTAGCTTTGTAGTATAGTCTGAGGTCAGGGAGCAGGGTTCCTCCAGATCAAGATTGCTTTGGCTATATGGGGTCTTTTGTATCTCCATACAAATTTTAAGATTTTTGGATCTAGTTCTGTGAAAAATGCCATTGGTAATTTGATACCGATTGCATTGAACCTGTAGATTGCTTTGGGTAATACAGTCATTTTGACAATATTGATTCTTCCAGTCCAAGAACACAATCTTTCCATCTGTTTGTGTCATCTTCGATTTCTTTTATCAGCTTCTTATAGTTTTCAGAGTACTGGTCTTTTGTCTCCTTAGGTAGGTTTATTCCTAGGTATTTTATTCTTTTTGATGCGATGGTAAATGGAATTGTTTCTTTAAGTTCTGTTTCTGATCTTTTGCTGTTATTGTATAGAAATGCAAGAGATTTCTGTGTATTAATTTTGTATCCTGAAACTTTACCAAATTCATTGATGAGCTCTTGTAGTTTTCTGGTAGCATCTTTAGGATTTTCTATGTATAGTATCATGTCATCTGCAAGCAGTGACAGTTTTACTTCTTCTTTTCCAATTTGAATTCCTTTTATTTCTTTTTCTTCTCTGATTGCCATCACTAGAACTTCCAAAACTATGTTGAATAAAAGTGGTGAGAGTGGACATCCTTGTCTTTTTCCTCATCTTAGTGGAAATGGTTTCAGCTTTTCACTATTAAGAATGATGTTAGCTGTAGTTTTGTCATATATGGCCTTTATTATGTTGAGGTGTGTTCTCTCTATGCCCACTTTCTGGAGAGTTTTTTTTTAATAGACCTTTATTGGAGTATAATTGCTTCACAATACTGTGTTAGTTTCTGTTGTACAACAAAGTGAATCAGCCATATGAATACATATATCCCCATATCCCCTCTCTCTTGAGGCTCCCCCTCACCCTCCCTATCACAACTCTCTAGGTCATCGCAAAGCACCAAGCTGATCTCCCTGTGCTATGCTGCTGCTTCCCACTAACTAAGTGGTTTACTTTCGATAATGTATATATGTTGATGCTACTTTCACTTCATCCCAGCTTCCCCCTCCCCACCCCGTGTTCTCAAGTGCATTCTCTATGTCTACGTCTTTATTCCTGCCCTGCCACTAGGTTCACCAGTACCTTTTTTTTTTTAGATTCCATATATATGTGTTAGCATACGGTATTTGTTTTTATCCTTCTGACTTACTTCACTCTGTATGACAGACTGTAGGTCCATCCACCTCACTACAGATAACTCAATTTCGTTTCTTTTTATGGCTGAGTAATATTCCATTGTATATATGTGCCACATCTTCTTTATCCATTCATCCAATGATGGACACTTAGGTTGCTTCCATGTCCTGGCTATTGTAAATAGAGCTGCAATGAACATTTTAGTACATGACTCTTTTTGAATTATGGTTTTCTCAGGGTATATGCCCAGTAGTGGGATTGCTGGGTCGTATGGTAGTTCTATTTGTAGTTTTTTAAGGAACCTCCATACTGTTCTCCATAGTGTCTGTATCAATTTACATTCCCACCAACAGTGTAAGAGTGTTCCCTTTTCTCCACACCCTCTCCAGCATTTATTGTCTCTAGATTTTTTGATGATGGCCATTCTGACCAGTGTGAGATGATATCTCATTGTAGTTTTGATTTACATTTCTCTAATGATTAATGATGTTGAACATTCTTTCATGTGTTTGTTGGAAATCTGTATATCTTCTTTGGAGAAATGTCTATTTAGGTCTTCTGCCTATATTTGGATTGGGTTGTTTGTTTTTTTGTTATTGAGCTGCATGAGCTGCTTGTAAATCTTGGAGATTAATCCTTTGTCATTTGCTTCATCTGCAAATATTTTCTCCCATTCTGAGGGTTGTCTTTTGATCTTGTTTATGGTATCCTTTGCTGTGCAAAAGCTTTGAAGTTTCATTAGGTCCCATTTGTTTATTTTTGTTTTTATTTCCATTTCTCTAGGAGATGGGTTAAAAAGGATCTTGCTGTGATTTATGTCATAGGGTGTTCTGCCTGTGTTTTCCTGTAAGAGTTTGATAGTGTCTGGCCTTACATTTAGGTCTTTAATTCATTTTGAGTTTATTTTTGTGTATGGTGTTAGGGAGTGTTCTAATTTCATACTTTTACATGTAGCTGTCCAGTTTTCCCAGCACCACTTATTGAAGAGGCTGTCTTTTCTCCACTGTATATTCTTGCCTCCTTTATCAAAGATAAGGTGACCATATATGCATGGGTTTATCTCTGGGCTTTCTATCCTGCTCCATTGATCTATATGTCTGTTTTTGTGCTAGTACCATACTGTCTTGATTACTGTTGCTTTGTAGTATAGTCTGAAGTCAGGGAGCCTGGTTTCTCCAGCTCCATTTTTCGTTCTCAAGATTGCTTTGGCTATTTGGGGTCTTTTGTATTTCCATACAAATTGTGAAATTTTTGTTCTAGTTCTGTGAAAAATGCCAGTGATAGTTTGATAGGGATTGCATTGAATCTTTTGATTGCTTTGGGTAGTAGAGTCATTTTCACAATGTTGGTTCTTCCAATCTGAGAACATGGTATATCTCTCCATCTATTTGTATCATCATTAATTTCTTTCATCAGTGTCTTATAATTTTCTGCATACAGGTCTTTTGTTTCCTTAGGTAGGTTTATTCCTAGATATTTTATTCTTTTTGTTGCAGTGGTAAATGGAAGTGTTTTCTTAATTTCACTCTCAGATTTTTCATCATTAGTGTATAGGAATGCCAGAGATTTCTGTGCATTAATTTTGTATCCTGCTACTTTACCAAATTCATTGATTAGCTCTAGTAGTTTTCTGGTAGCATCTTTAGGATTCTCTATGTATAGTATCATGTCATCTGCAAACAGTGACAGCTTTACTTCTTTCCTGATTTGGATTCCTTTTATTTCTTTTTCGTCTCTGATTACTGTGGCTAAAACTTCAAAAACTACGTTGAATAAGAGTGGTGAGAGTTGGCAACCTTGTCTTGTTCCTGATCTTAGTGGAAATTGTTTCAGGTTTTCACCATTGAAGACGATGTTGGCTGTGGGTTTGTCATATATGGCCTTTATTATGTTGAGGAAAGTTCCCTCTATGCCTACTTTTTGCAAGGTTTTTATCATAAATGGGTGTTGAATATTGTCAAAATCTTTTTCTTTATCTATTGAGATGATCATATATGGTTTTTGGTATTCGTTTTTTAAATATGGTGTATCACACTGATTGATTTGCATATATTGAAAAATCCTTGCACCCCTGCTATAAATCCACATGAACATGTTGTCTGATCCTTTTAATGTATTGTTGAATTCAGTTTGCTAGTATTTTGATAAGGATTTTTATGTCTATGTTCGTCAATGATATTGGCCTGTAATTTTCTTTTTCTCTGGTATCTTTGTCTGGTTTTGGTATCAGGGTGATGGTGACCTCATAGAATGAGCTTGGGAGTATTCCTTCCTCGGGAGTTTTTTTGGAATAGTTCCAGAAGATAGGTATTAATTCTTCTCAAAATGTTTGGCAGAATTTGCCTGTGAAGCCATCTGGTACTGGACTTTTGTTTGTTGGGAGTTTTAAAATCAGTTTCTATTTAAGTACTTGTTATTGGTCTGTTCATATTTTCTACTTCTTCCTGGTTCAGTTTTGGGAGATTGTACCTTTCTAAGAATTTGTCCATTTCTTCTAGGCTTTCCATTTTACTGGCATATAGTTGCTTATAGTAGTCTCTTATGATCCTTTGTATTTCTGTGGTATCTGTTTTAACTTCTCCTTTTTCATTTCTAATTTTGATTTGAGCCCACTCTCTTTTTTTTCTTCATGAGTCTGGCTAAAGGTTTATCAATTTTGTTTATCTTTTCAAAGAACCAGCTTTTAATTTCATTGATGTTTCCTATTGTTACAGACATAAACCCTGCTGAATCTGTAACAAGGCCTGCATTGCTCTAGGGTATGATATTGCCAATAAATTATCAGCAATCTGCATCTGTGCTGCAGGGTCAGGGTTCTGGCTTAGTGACTGCATTATGCTTCTCATGTAGGGGGCAGACAACATATTTTGCATAAATTGTGAGTTTTCAGTTATTTGTTGCAACAAGCTCTGCATTTCTGGTGTGTTGAACATACTAGCTCTTACTCCAGGCCTCAAATTTGGCACAGAACTCTGCCCAGCAGTGCCACTGACAGCATTATCACTAGTGCCTCCAAGGCACTTCTGAGTGCCTCCCTCAGAAGCTGATGAATTCTGAGAAGCCTGTGGAGCTCACGTTTTGGGTAATCGATCTTTATTTTCTGTACGGGAAGGTTAACTACTTTCACCTGAGGATATATTGCTCACTAAGGAAGCAAATGGTTTACCGCCAAACTGTTCTTGTGCAGCACTCAGCATTGGTTCCTGAATATCTGGGTACATGCACCATAAAGCATTGTAGTATCCTCTGGGATGCTTTCTAGGTTGGTCAAGGCTCGGTCCTGGTTTCTCATTATTTCCTGCATCATTGCTGGATTCTTGGCAAGTTCCAATATTTGTCTCACAATATCTGGATTATTCAGCATATAACTAATTTCTGGATTTCTCTATCAACTGCTGCATTTGTGGATTGGCCATAATTAACTGCCTCATCAGGTCAGGATTTGAAAGCATGCTCTGGACAAAGGGATTCTCCATGATCTGGACCATTATTTCAGGATTGGACACAAGTGGCTGCTGCACCTGGCTTTGTAGTTCAAAGAAGTTGGTAGTATTCAAACCCAAGCTACTCAGACCTGCAAGTCCTCTAAGCCCACCTAAACCAAAAAGGTTGCTAGCAACAGAACCAAATGTGGAGTTACTATTAGGAGCTGATGATGTGGTAGCACTGCTTCCACTGGTGGTTTTTTTGCTGAGCTGAATGATCCTGAGGTCTGTTTTGTGTTTTGATGATGAAGTGAACAATAAGTCCGTTGTGAATTCCATGCTGACTCAAAGTATTTTGATCTTTTAAAACTTTTCCAGCAAATATCAACACAAGTTGGTTGGTATGTGATTTGAAACATTTAGAGATTTCTTCCTTGAACTGCAGGGTAGAGCTATTCTTGGACCCCATGAAGTACTCTTTCTTCTTCAGTGTCTTCAGGGTGACTTTTGTGATCTTGGGTTCTGTGGAGGCAGTGGTGGCAGGGTGGCCGGCACCTTCGGCAGTGGCGGCACTGTCCTGGGAGCTTGGAGCGCTGAGACTTTCATCATTCTTGGCCATGGGACAGCGGTGCCTCAGGTGTACAGGAGGGCGTGGGCGAGCAAAGGGGAGCAAGGCAATACCTGAGCCAGCCGGCCGGGGCAGCAGAGAATGTGGGGCACACTGCCTCAGTGACAACTGGGTGCAGGGCCACCCTGGAAGGCTAGGGGGCACAGAGTTTGGTGTGGGCTCCAGCACAGGTCCTCAGCACTTTAAATATGTAATCACCATTGTATCTGATAAGAAATCAGCTGTTAATTTTTTTGAGGATCCTTATATATGATGAGTCATTTATCTCCTATTGCTTTCAAGATTTTCTTCTTGTCTTTATCTTTTAGTGATGTGATTATAATGTGACAGTGTAGATCTCTCTGAGTTTAACTCATTGGAGTTCCTTGAGGTTCTTGGATGTATGGATTCATGTATTTGATTAAATTTGTGAAGTTTTAGCTATTTTTAAAATAAATTATTTATTTTATTTATTTTTGGCTGTGTTGGATCTTCGTTGCTGTGTGTGGGCTTTCTCTAGTTGTGGCGAGTGGAGGCTACTCTTCATTGCGGTGCATGGGCTTCTCATTGTGGTGGCTTCTCTTGTTGTGGAGCACAGGGTCTAAGTGCATGGGCTTCCGTAGTTGTAGCATGCGGGCTCAGTAAATGTGGCTCACGGGATCTAGAGTGTAGGCTCAGTAGTGGCACATGGGCTTAGTTGCTCCACGGCATGTGGAATCTTCCTGGACCAGGGTTCGAACCTGTGTCACCTGTATTGGCAGGTGGATTCTTAACCACTGTGCCACCAGGGAAGCCCCTATTATTTTTTCAAATATTCTTTTTCTCCATTTCCCTCCTCTTTTGCTTAAACTTCCATTATGCACATGTCGATATGTTTATTACTGTCCCACAGGTCTCCTAGGTCTGGATCATTTTCCTTCATTCTTTTTTCTTTCTACCCTTCAGATTGGATACTTTAATTGATCTTTTTTTGATGATTCTTTTTTGTTCCTGCAAAAATCTACTATCGAATCCCTCTAGTGAATTTTGTATTTCAGTATTTAACATTACAGCTCCAGAATTTTAATTTTGTTCCTTTGTTTAATTTTTATCTCTTTATTGATATTCTTTATGTATTTAGACATTATTCACATAACTTCCTTAAGCTCTTTGAACATATTTAAGACAGTTGATTTAATATATTTATCTTTAAGTCTACACTCTGGGCTTCCCCAGGGACAGTTTCAACTGATTGCTTTTTTCCTGTATATGAACCGTAGTTTCTTGGTTTTTGGCATGCCTCATTTTTTTGTTATTGTTGTTGAAAACTGGACATTTGCAATAATATAATGTGCAAATAAGTGAACAAACCAAACCACACAAAAACAAACACATAGATACAGAAAACAGAGTAGTGGTTATCAGAGGGGGTGGTATGGAGGGGTAGTGCAAAATGGGTAAGGGGGCTCAACTGTATGGTGCCGGATGGAAAATAAATTTTTGGTGGTGAGCATGTAGGCTATACAGAATTAGAAATATAATGTTGTACACATG
Source organism: Kogia breviceps (assembly GCF_026419965.1). Taxonomy (NCBI): domain Eukaryota; kingdom Metazoa; phylum Chordata; class Mammalia; order Artiodactyla; family Physeteridae; genus Kogia; species Kogia breviceps. Next base: position 88,166,825 of record NC_081330.1, on the reverse strand, counting down.
AAACTTATATAATGTTATAAAACTTATATAATGTTATAAGTCAATCCTCAGTAACATATGTGTGTGTGTGTGTGTGTGTGTGTGTGTGTGTGTGTGTGTGTGTATGTATATATAAAATGTGGCAACTCTGGAAGTCAGAGTCTTTCATTTTCCCCTGTTTTGTTATTGTTGCTCTTTGTTGTTTTTATTAATTTAGTGTCTTTTCTGAATTAATTTTGTAAAGCCTGTATTCTTTGTCATGTGTGACCACTGAAGTCTGCTTGGTGTGCAAAGTGGTTAGCTAATGACCAAAAGAGATTCTTTTTTTAAAAATAAATAAATAAATTTATTTATTTATTTATTTTTGGCTGAGTTAGGACTTTGTTGCTCCTCATGGGCTTTCTCTAGTTACAGCAAGCGGGGGCTACTCTTCATTGCAGTGCCTCAGCTTCTCATTGTGGTGGCTTCTCTTGTTGCAGAGCATGGGCTCTAGGCATTAGAGCTTCAGTAGTTGTGGCTTATGGGCTCTAGACGGCAGGCTCAGTAGTTGTGGCCCATGGACTTAGTTGCTCTGCGGCCTGTGTGAGTTTCCTGGATCAGGGCTTGAACCTGTGTCCCCTGCATTGGCAGGCAGATTCTTAACCACTGTGCCAGCAGGGAAGCCCCTAACAGAGATTCTTTAAATGTCTGGAAATAGTAACACTCCTTGTCTTTTCTGAGGGACTCTGTGTTTTTATTGGGGACATGCTTTTATCAGTTCATCAGGCAGTTTACAACTCTGTCTTAACCTTAACTTCCTACTTGCATACACCCTCATTGATAGGCAGAGGTGAGAGCCTAAGGCTTTCTCAGGTATTTCCCCAGTGTACACACAACCTTAGTCATAAACACAGACCTGCATATGCATGTGGCACTCTGATCCCCAAGAATACATTGGAGCTTTTCAAGGACCCTATGGACATCTAATTTCCCAGCTTTTCATATAAAAATTTAAATTTTATTTTCAATATTTAAAAAATCTGGGCATTGGGGTTTTGATAGGAATTCCATTAACCCTGTGTATTAATTGGAGATAATTAACATTTTTACTATAATAGGCTTTCTAAAGCTTGAACATGGTATGTCCCCACATAATTAGGTCTTTGATTTCTTTCTTCAGCATTTTGTAGTTTTCAGCATACAAGTATTGTGTGTGTTTTGTTAGGTTAACATCTATTTAATTTTTTGAACAATTGTAATAGGGATTGTATTTTTAATTTTAGGTTCTATATGTTCATTGCTAGCATATAGAAATATGTTTGATTTCTGTATGTTTTTCTTGTATACTGTTACCTTGCTGAACTCACTTATTTGTACTAGGTTTTGTGTATGTGAATATCTTGGGGTTTTCTATGTAGATTATTTTGCCTTCTGCAAATTTAGACAGTTTTATTTCTATATTTTCAGTATATATGATTTTTATTTTGTTTTCTTGCCCATTGTACTGGTGAGAACTTCCAGTATAATGTTGAAGTGGTGAAAGTGGAATTCTTGCCTTATTCCATATCTTAGGGGAAATCATTCTTTCATCATTTTGTGTAACATTATAGTTTCTTTTTTACATTCTCTGTGTCAAATTAAGAAAATTTCTGTCTATCACTATTATTCTGAGCATTATTTTTTATCATGAATGGATGTTGAATTTTTGTCAAATCCTTTTCTGTATCAATTGATATGATTATATGTTTCTTGTTTAGTCTGTTGATGTGATGGATTACACTGGTTGATCACAAATGTGGAAACAGCCATGTTAGCACTGCGTTAGCTTTATTCTTCAAATTTTGATATGATTTATTTTCATTTCCATCCAACTCAATCCAATTCAATGTATTAAATTTTTTTAAAAAATTATTGAGATACAATACCATATCTTCTTTATCCATTTGTCTATTTTTGGACACCTAGGTTGCTTTACTATCTTGGCTATTGTAAATAATGTGTCAATAAACACTGAAGTGCACATAACTTTTGAATTAGTATTTTTTTTTTTTGTGGTACACGGGCCCCTCACTGTTGTGGCCTCTCCCGTTGCGGAGCACAGGCTCTGGACGTGCAGGCTCAGTGGCCATGGCTCACAGGCCCAGCCACTCTGCGGCATGTGGGATCTTCCCGGACCGGGGCATGAACCCGTGTCCCCTGCATCGGCAGGTGGACTCTCAACCACTGCACCACCAGGAAAGCCCTGAATTAGTATTTTTGTTTTCTTTGGGTAAATACCCTGAAGTGGAATTGCTGAATTATATGACAGTTCTATTTTTAAATTTCAAGGAACTTCCATACTGTTTTCCATACTGGCTGCACCAATTTGTATTTCCACCAATAGTGCTGGAGTGTTCACTTTTCTCCACATCTTCACCAACACTTGTATTTTGTTGTCTATTTGGTAATAGCCATTCTGACATGTGTGAGGTGGTATCTCATTGTGATTTTGATTTGCATTTCTCTGACGATTAGTGATGTTGAGCATCTTTTCATGTGTCTGTTGGACATATGTATGTCTTCTTTGGAAAAATATCTATTTAGGTCCTATGCCCATTTTTTAAATGTGGTATTATATTTAAGTACAAAGACTTTTCCAGTCATGTCACTTAGAGATCATTTTATCCACTGCTGTGTTTGGCCTCCAGTCTCTTGTCTCTCTCCTCAGCAATGGTAAGGCGGATACCCTTTCTATGAGGAAGAGAGATCCATGGTTTGTTGCCTTTGCCAATAACGAAAATGTTGGAGAGCCAGGTGGCAAAGCTCTTGCCACTGGCATCTTTCACATGAACTACATCAAAAGAACCAGGATGTCTCTCCCACTTAGTGATCACACCAATTCTTCCCAGGTTACCACCTCCAGTCACCATGCACGTGTTACCAGTGTCAAAGTTGATGAAATCAGCAATCTTGCCAGTCTCCAAATCAATTTGAATGGTGTCATTCACCTTGATGAGGGGATCAGGGTAGTGGATGATGGGAGCATCATGGGTCACCAGATGAGGGATTCCTTTTGTCTGCACAAAGATATTTCTCATTTTGCACAACTTATACTTGGCCTCCTCAGGTGTAATACAATGAACAGCAAAGCGACTCTTGGTGCCATAGATCAGATGAAAATTCTCTCCAGTCTTGTCAATGCTGATGACATCCATAAAACCAGCAGTAAGTTATATCAGTGCGGGCCTTGCCATCAATCCAAATGAAATGCTGCATGCAGATCTTCTTTATTTCATCTCCTGTTAGGGCATACTTAAGTCTGTTCCTTAAGAAAATGATTAGGGGGTGACATTCCCTTAGCTTGTGGGGACCGGTAGATGGACGAGGAGCAAACACACCAGTCAGTTTATCCAGCATTCAATGCTTTGGAGCTGCTACACGCTTCAGGTGCTTCTTGGGACCATGAGCCATGGCTGCACTAGGCACGAAAAGAGCCCTATGCCCATTTGTTACTTGGGTTGTTTCTTTTTTTGATGTTGAGTTGTATGAGTTCTTTTCATATTTTGCATATTAACCTCTTGTTGGATATATCATTTGCAAATATCATCTCTCATTTAATTTTGTTGATAGTTTCCTTCACTGTGCAAAAGCTTTTTATTTTCATGTAGTCCCATTTTGTTTCCCTTGCCTGAGGAGACCTATCCAAAAGTATGTTGCGAAGATTAATGTCAGAGAATGTATTGACTGTGATTCTTCTATGAATTTTATGGTTTCAGGTGTTACATTTAAGTCTTTAATCCATTTTGAGTTTACTTTTTACAAGGTATGAAAAAGTAGTCCAGTTTGATTTTTTTTGGCATATGGCTGTTTAGTTTTTCCAACATCATTTATTGAAGATGCTGTCTTTCTCATATTGCATACTTGTGCCTCCTTTGACATAGATTAATTTAACCATATAAATGTGGGTTTATTTCTGGGCTCCCTATTCTGTTCCATTGATATATGTGTCTGTTTCTGTGCCAGTACCATACTGTTTTGATTAGTGTAGATTTTAGTATATTTTGAAATCAGGGAGCACGATACCTCCAGCTTTTTCTTCTTTCTCAGACTGTTTTGGCTACTTGGGTTTTAGTGTGTGTGTGATGCCATGCAAATTGTAGGATGCTGGGCTTCCCTGGTGGCGCAGTGGTTGAGAATCCGCCTGCCGATGCAGGAGACACGGGTTCGTGCCCTGGTCTGGGAAGATCCCACATGCCGCGGAGCAACTAAGCCCGTGAGCCATGGCCGCTAGGCCTGTGCGTCCGGAGCCTGTGCTCCACAACGGGAGAGGCCACAACAGTGAGGGGCCCGTGTACCGCAAAAACAAAAAAAAAAAAAAAAAAAAAAAATGTAGGATGCTTTGTTCAAGTTCAGTGAAATATTTCATTGGTACTTTGATAAGAATTGCATCAAATCTGTAGTTCATATTGGGGAGTATTGTCATTTTAAAAATATTAATTCTTTCCACCCCCCAGTCTCTGCCACTTTATTTATTTTTATAACAGAAAGTTTTTTTAATGGATTACTTATTTTATAGTCACAAAACTAAAAATGTTTAATAAATTATCTTATCTGATCCTTTCTTCACCTCTGAAAGTTAGGTGTATTATCTTTATTTTATTCTTTTAACATCTTTATTGGAGTATAATTGCTTTACACTGGTGTGTTAGTTTCTGCTTTATAACAAAGTAAATCAGTTATACATATACATATATCCCCATATATCTTCCCTCTTGCACCTCCCTTCCTTCCACACTCCCTATCCCACCCCTCTAGGTGGTCACAAAGCACCAAGCTGATCTCCATGTGCTATGCGGCTGTTTCCTACTACCTATCTGTTTTACGTTTGGTAGTGTATATATGTCCATGCCACTCTCTCACTTTGTTACAGCTTACCCTACCCCCTCCCTATATCCTCAAGTCCATTCTCTAGTAGGTCTGCATCTTTATTCCCATCTTGCCCCTAGGTTCTTCATGACCTTTTTTTAAGGTTCCATATATATGTGTTAGCATATGGTATTTGTTTTTCTCTTTCTGGTTTACTTCACTCTGTATGACAGACTCTAGGTCCATACACCTCACTACAAATAATTCAATTTCGTTTCTTTTTATGGCTGAGTAATATATCATTGTATATATGTGCCACATCTTCTTTATCCATTCATCTGTTGATAGACATTTAGGTTGCTTCCATAACCTGGCTAGTGTAAATAGAGCTGCAATGAACATTTTGGTAAATGACTCTTTTTGAATTATGGTTTTCGCAGGGTATATGCCCAGTAGTGGGAATGCTAGGTCATATGGTAGTTCTATTGTTAGTTTTTTTTTTAACATCTTTATTTGAGTATAACTGTTTTACAATAGTATGTTAGTTTCTCCTTTACAACAAAGTGAATCAGTTATACATACACATATGTTCCCATATCTCTTCCCTCTTGCATCACCCTCCCTCCCACGCTCCCTATCCCACCCTTCTAGGTGGTCACAAAGCACAGAGGTGATCTCCATGTGCTATGTGGCAGCTTCCCACTAGCTATCTAATTTACCTTTGGTAGTATGTATATGTCCCTGCCACTCTCTCACATCATCACAGCATACCCTTCCCCCTCCCCATATCCTCAAGTCCATACTCTAATAGGTCTGTGTTTTATTCCAGTCCTACCACTAATCACTTCATGACATTTTTTTCTTAGATTCCATATATATGTGTTAGCATATGGTATTTGTTTTTCTCCTTCTGACTTACTTCACTCTGTATGACAGACTCCAGGTCTATCCACCTCATTACAAATAACTCAGTTTCATTTCTTTTTATGGCTGAGTAATATCCCATTGTATATATGTGTCACACCTTCTATATCCATTCATCTGTTGATGGACATTTAGGTTGCTTCCATGTCCTGGCTATCATAAATAGAGCTGCAATAAACATTTTGGTACATGAGTCTTTTTGAATTATGGTTTTCTCAGGGTATATGCCTAGTAGTGGGATTGCGGGGTCATATGGTAGTTCTATTTGTAGTTTTTTAAGCAACCTCCATATTGTTCTTCATAGTGGCTGTATCAATTTACATTCCCACCAGCAGTGCAAGTGGGTTCCCTTTTCTCCACGCCCTCTGCAGCATTTATTGTTTCTAGAGTTTTTGATGATGGCCAATCTGACCGGTGTGAGATGATATCTCATTGTAGTTTTGATTTGCATTTCTCTAATGATTAATGATGTTGAGCATTCTTTCATGTGTTTGTTAGCAATCTGTATATCGTCTTTGGAGAAATGTCTACTTGGTTCTTCTGCCCATTTTTGGGTTGGGTTGTTTGATTTTTGTAATTGAGCTGCCTGAGTTGCTTATAAATTTTGGAGATTAATCCTTTGTCAGTTGCTTCATTTGCAAATATTTTCTCCCATTCTGAGGGTTGTCTTTTGATCTTGTTTATGGTTTCCTTTGCTGTGCAAAAGCTTTAAAGTTTCATTAGATCCCATTTCTTTATTTTTGTTTTTATTTCCATTTCTCTAGGAGATGGGTTAAAAAGGATCTTGCTGTGATTTATGTCAAAGAGTGTTCTGCCTATGTTTTCCTCTAAGAGTTTGACAGTGTCTGGCCTTACATTTAGGTCTTTAACTCATTTTGAGTTTATTTTTGTGTGTGGTGTTAGGGAGTGTTCTAATTTCATACTTTTACATGTAGCTGTCCAGTTTTCCCAGCACCACTTATTGAAGAGGCTGTCTTTTCTCCACTGTATATCCTTCCCTCCTTTAACAAAGATAAGGAAGGTGACCATATGTGTGTGGGTTTATCTCTGGGCTTTCTATCCTGTTCCATTGAACTATATTTCTGTTTTTGTGCCAGTACCATACTGTCTTGATTACTGTGGCCTTGTAGTATAATCTGAAGTCAGGGAGCCTGATTCCTCCAGCTCCATTTTTCGTTCTCAAGATTGCTTTGGCTATTTGGGGTCTTTTGTGTTTCCATACAAATTGTGAAATTTTTTGTTCTAGTTCTGTAAAAAAATGCCAGTGGTAATTTGATAAGGATTGCATTGAATCTGTAGATTCCTTTGGGTAATAGAGTCATTTTCACAATGTTGATTCTTCCAATCCAAGAACATGGTATATCTCTCCACCTATTTGTATCATCTTTAATTTCGTTCATCAGTGTCTTATAGTTTTCTGCATACAGGTCTTTTGTTTCCTTAGGTAGGTTTATTCCTAGATATTTTATTCTTTTTGTTGCAATGGTAAATGGGAGTGTTTTCTTAATTTCACTCTCAGATTTTTCATCATTAGTGTGTAAGAATGCCAGAGGTTTCTGTGCATTAATTTTGTATCCTGCTACTTTACCAAATTCATTGATTAGTTCTAGTAGTTTTCTGGTAGCATCCTTAGTATTCTCTATGTATAGTATCATGTCATCTGCAAATAGTGACAGCTTTACTTCTTCTTTTCCTATTTGGATTCCTTTTATTTCTTTATTTTCTCTGATTGCTGTGGCTGGAACTTCCAAAACTATGTTGAATAAGAGTGGTGAGAGTGGGCAACCTTGTCTTGTTGCTGATCTTAGTGGAAATGGTTTCAGGTTTTCACCATTGAGAACAATGCTGGCTGTGGGTTTGTCATATATGGCCTTTATTATGTTGAGGAAAGTTCCCTCTGTGCCTACTTTCTGCAGGGTTTTTATCATAAATAGGTGTTGAATTTTGTCAAAAGATTTCTCTGCATCAATTGAGATGATCATATGGTTTTTCTCCTTCAGTTTGTTGATATGGTGTATCACGTTCATTGATTTGCGTATATTGAAGAATCCTTGCATTCCTGGAATAAACCCCACTTGATCATGGTGTATGATCCTTTTAATGTGCTGTTGGATTCTGTTTGCTAGTATTTTGTTGAGGATTTTTGCATCTATGTTCATCAGTGATATTGGCCTGTAGTTTTCTTTCTTTGTGACATCTTTGTCTGGTTTTGATATCAGGGTGATGGTGGCCTCATAGAATGAGTTTGGGAGTGTTCCTCCCTCTGCTATCTTTTGGAAGAGTTTGAGAAGGATAGGTGTTAGCTCTTCTGTAACTGTTTGATAGAATTCACCTGTGAAGCCATCTGGTCCTGGGCTTTTGTTTGTTGGAAGATTTTTAATCACAGTTTCAATTTCAGTGCTTGTGATTGGTCTGTTCATATTTTGTATTTCTTCCTGGTTCAGTCTCAGGAGCTTGTGCATTTCTATGAATTTGTCCATTTCTTCCAGGTTGTCCATTTTATTGGCATACAGTTGCTTGTAGTAATCTCTCATAATCTTTTGTATTTCTGCAGTGTCCATTGTTACTTCTTCTTTTTCATTTCTAATTCTATTGATTTGAGTCTTCTCCCTTTTTTTCTTGCTGAGCCTGGCTAATGGTGTATCAATTTTGTTTACCTTTTCAAAGAACCAGCTTTCAGTTTCATTGATCTTTGCTATCGTTTCTAGCATTTGTTTTTTTTTTTTTTTTTTTTTTTGTGGTACGTGGGTCTCTCACTGCTGTGGCCTCTCCCGTTGCGGAGCACAGGCTCCAGACACGCAGGCTCAGCAGCCATGGCTTATGGACCTAGCCGCTCCGCGGCATGTGGGATCTTCCCGGACCGGGGCACGAACCCGTGTCCCCTGCATCAGGAGGCGGACTCTCAACCACTGCGCCACCAGGGAAACCCAGCATTTGTTTTTCATTTATTTCTGATCTGATCTTATGATTTCTTTCCTTCTGAAAAATTTGGGTTTTTTTTATTCTTCTTTCTCTAATTGCTTTAGGTGCAAGCTTAGGTTGTTTATTCGAGATGTTTCCTGTTTCTTAATGTAGGATTGCATTGCTATAAACTTCCATCTTAGAACTGCTTTTGCTGCATCTCATAGGTTTTGGGTTGTCATGTCTCCATTGTTATTTGTTTCTAGGTATTTTTTTATTTTCTCTTTGATTTCTTCAGAGGTCACTTCGTTATTAAGGCAGTGTATTGTTCAATCTCCATGTGTTTGTATTTTTTATAGTTTGTTTCCTGTAATTGATATCTAGTCTCATAGCATTGTGGTCAGAAAAGAAACTTCATACAATTTCAATTTTCTTAAATTTACCAAGGCTTGATTTGTGACCCAAGATATGATCCATCCTGGAGAATGTTTCATGAGCCCTTGAGAAAAATGTGTATTCTGTTGTTTTTGGATGGAATGTCCTATAAATATCAATTAAGTACATCTTGTGTAATGTATCGTTTAAAGCTAGTGTTTCCTTATTTATTTTCATTTTTGATGATCTGTCCTTTGGTGAAATTGGGGTTTTAAAGTCCTCTGCTATGAATGTGTTACTGTCGATTTCCCCTTTTATAGCTGTTAGCATTTTCCTTATGTATTGAGGTTCTCCTATGTTGGGTGCATAAATATTTTCAATTGTAATATCTTTATCTTGGATCGACCCATTGATCATTTTGTAGTGTCCTTCTTTGTCTCTTGTAATAGTCTATTTTAAAGTCTATTTTGTCTGTTATGATAATTGCTACTCCAGCTTTCTTTTGATTTCCATTTGCATGGAATATCTTTTGCCATCCCCTCACTTTCAGTCTTTATGTGTCTCTATGTCTGCAGTGAGTTTCTTGTAGACAGCATATATATGGGTCTTGTTTTTGTATCCATTCAGCCAGTCTGTGTCTTTTGGTTGGAGCATTTAATCCATTTACATTTAAGGTAATTATCGATATGTATGTTCCTATTACCATTTACTTAATTGTTTCGGGTGTGTTCTTGTAGGTCTTTTCCTTCTCTTGTGTTTCTTGCCTAGAGAAGTTCCTTTAGGATTTGTTGTAGAGGTGGTTTGGTGGTGGTGAACTCTCTCAGCTTCTGCTTGTCTGTAAAGGTTTTAATTTCTCTATCAAATCTGAATGAGATCCTAGCTGGGTAGAGTAATCTTGGTTGTAGGTTTTTCTCCTTCATCACTTTAAATATGTACTGCCACTCCCTTCTGGCTTGCAGAGTTTCTGCTGAAAGATCAGATGTTAACCTTATGGGGATTCCCTTGTGTGTTATTTGTTGTTTTTCCCTTGCTGCTTTTAATATGTTTTCATTGTATTTAATTTTTGACAGTTTGATTATTATGTGTCTTGGCGTGTTTATCCTTTGGTTTACCCTGTATGGGATTCTCTGTGCTTCCTGGACTTGATTGACTATTTCCTTTCCCATATTAGGTAAGTTTTCAACTATAATCTCTTCCAATATTTTCTCAGTCCCTTTCTTTTTCTTTTCTTCTTCTGGGACCCCTATAATTCGAATGTTGGTGCATTTAATGTTGTCCCAGAGGTCTCTGAGACTGTCCTCATTTCTTTTCATTCTTTTTTCTTTCTTCTGCTCTGCAGTAGTTATTTCCACTATTTTATCTTCCAGGTCACTTTTCCGTCCTTCTGCCTCAATTATTCTGCTATTGATCCCATCTAGAGTATTTTTCATTTCATTTATTGTGTTGCTCATTGTTACTTGCTTCCTCTTTATTTCTTCTAGGTCCTTGTGAACTGTTTCTTGAAATTTGTCTATTCTATTTCTAAGATTTTGAATCATCTTTACTTTCATTATTCTGAACTCTTTTTCAGGTAGACTGGCTATTACCTTTTCATTTGTTAGGTCTGGTGTGTTTTTATCTTGCTCCTTCATCTGCTGTGTGTTTTTCTGTCTTCTCATTTTGCCTATCTTACTGTGTTTGGGATCTCCTTTTTGCAGGCTGCAGGTTCGTAGTTCCCTCTGTTTTTGGTGTCTGTCCCCAGTGGCTGAGGTTGGTTCAGTGGGTTGAGCAGGTTTCCTGGTTGGGGGGACTAGTGCCTGTGTTCTGGTGGATGAGGCTGGATCTTGTCTTTCTTGTGGTCAGGTCCATGTGTGGTGGTTTGTTTTGGGATGTCTGTGGCCTTATTATGTTTTTAGGCAGCCTCTCTGCTAATGTGTGGAGTTGTGTTCCTGTCTTGCTAGTTGTTTGGCATAGGGTGTCCAGCACTGTAGGTTGCTGGTCATTGAGTGAAGCTGGGTCTTGGTGTTGATATGGAGATCTCTGGGAGATTTTCGCTGTTTGATATCACGTGGAGCTGGGAGGTCTCTTGTGGCCCAGTGTCCTGAAGTTGCCTCTCCCACCTAAGAGGCACAACATTGACTCCTGTCTGCAGTACTGAGAGCGTTTCATCCATACGGCTGAGAACAAAAGGGGGGAAATGTAGAAAGAAAGAAAGAAAGAAAGGAAGGAAGAAAGAAAGAAAGAAAAAGAAATAAAGAAAGAAAGAAAGAGAAAGAAAGAAAGAGGATAAAATAAAATAAAATAAAGTTATTAAAATAAAAAATACTTAAGAAAAAAAGTTTTAAGGGAAAAAAAATGGATGGACAGAACCCTAGGACAAATGGTGAAAGCAAAGCTATACAGACGAAATCTCACACAGAAGCATACACATACACACTCACAAAAAGAGGAAAAGGGGAAAAAATAATATATCTTGTTCTCAAAGTCCACCTCCTCAATTTGGGGTGATTCATTGTCTATTGAGGTTTGCCACCAATGCAGCGTTCATCAAGTTGATTGTGAAGATTTAATCTGCTGATTCTGAGGCTGCTGGGAGAAATTTCCCTTTCTGTTCTTTGTTTGCACAGCTCCCAGGGTTCAGGTTTGGATTTGGCCCTGTCTCTGTGTGTAGGTCGCCATAGGGCGTCTGTTCTTCACTCAGACAGGACGGGGTTAAAGGAGCAGCTGATTTGGGGGCTCTGGCTCAGTCATGCCGGGGGGAGGGAGGGGCACGGAGGGCGGGGTGAGCCTGTGGCAGCAGAGGCCGGCGTGACATTGCACCAACCTGAGGCATGCCGTGAGTTCTCCCCAGGAAGTTGTCCCTGGTTCACGTGTCCCTGGCAGTGGCGGGCTGCACAGGCTCCAGGGATGGGAGGTGTGGATAGTGACCTGTGCTCACACACAGGCTTCTTGGTGGTGGCAGCAGTGGCCTTAGCATCTCATGCTGGTCTCTGGGGTCCACACTGATAGCCGTGGCTCACTCCCTTCTCTGTAGCTCCTTTAAGCAGCACTCTTAATCCCCTCTCCTTGCCCACCAGGAAACAAAGAGGGAAGAAAAAGTCTCTTGCCTCTTCAGCAGGTCCAGACGTTTTCCCGGACTCCCTCCCGGCTTGCCGTGGTGCACTAACCCCTTCAGGCTGTGTTCGTGCTGCCAGTCCTCTCCCTGCGATCTGACCGAAGCCCGAGCCTCATCTCCCAGCCCCTGCCCATCCCAGCGAGTGAGCAGAGAAGCCTCTTGGGCTGGTGAGTGCTGATCCGCACCAATCCTCTGTGCAGGAATCTCTCCGCTTTGTCCTCTGTACCCCTGTTGCTGTGTTCTCCTCCACATCTCCAAAGCTCCCCACCTCCGCCACCTGCAGTCTCCTCCCTTGAAGGGGCTTCTAGTGTGTGGAAACCTTTCCTCCTTCACAGCTCCCTCCCACTTGTGCAGGTCCCGTCCCTATTCTTTTGTCTCTATTTATTCTTATTTCTTTTGCCCTACCCAGGTACGTGGGGACTTTTCTGCCTTTGGGAGGTCTGAGGTCTTCTGCCAAAGTTCAGTGGGTGTTCTGTAGGAGTTGTTCCATGTGTAGATATATTTCTGATATATCTGTGGGGAGGAAGGTGATCTCCACGTCTTACTCTTCCGCCATCTTCCCCACACTCCTGACTCATTGGTTTTTCAGTAACATGTTTAATCTTCACTTATTTGTGAATTTTCCACTTTTCTTCTTCTACTTAATTTCCAGTTTCTATAGTCCAAAAAGATGATTGATATGATTTGAATTTTCTTAAATTTATTTTTTTATTTTTTAAGTTATTTTATTTTTTATTTATCTATTTTTTGGGGCTACGTTGGGTCTTCATTGCTGCATATGGGCTTTCTCTATTTGTGGCGAGAGGGGGCTACTCTTTGTTGCGGTGCACAGGCTTCTCATTGCAGTGGCTTCTCTTGTTGCAGAACATGGGTTCTAGGCACATGGGCTTCAGTAGTTGTGGTGTGTGGGCTCAGTAGTTGTGGCACACGGGCTCTAGTGCATGTGGGTTTCAGTAGTTGTGATGTGCAGGCTCAGTAGTTGTGACACATAGGCTTACGTTTTCCACAGCATGTGGGATTTTCCTGGAACAGGGATCAAACCCTTGCCCCTGCATTGGCAGGTGGATGTGCCACCAGGGAAGTCTGTTAAATTTATTAACACCTGTTTTGTGCCCTAACATATGATGTATCCTGGAAAATGTTCCATGTGTTCTTGAGAAGAATGTGTATTCTGTTTCTTTTGGATGGAATGTTGTGTATATTTTGTTAAATTCATCTTGTCATTTAAGGTCAATATTTCCTTGTTGATTTTCTGTCTGGATGATATATCCATTGATAAAAGTGGGGTATTAATGCCCTCTACAATTATGTATTGCTTTTTATTCCCTCTTTAGGTCTATTAATATTTCTTTGTATATAGGTGCTCCTATGTTGGGTGCATAAATATCTAAAATTATTATAGGCATACCTTGGAAATACTGTGAGCTTGGTTCCAGATCACTTCAATAAAGGGAATATTGTGATAAAGTGAGTCACATGAATTTTTTTGTTTTCCAGTGCATATAAATGACATGTTTACACTACACTGTAGTCTACTGTGTGCAAGAGCATTATATCTTTTAAAAAAGTACTAAAAATGCTGACCATCATCAGACAATGCAGGGTTGTCATGAAGCTTTGATTTGTAAAAAATGCAATGTTTGTAAAGCACAATAAACAAAGGGCTATAAAATGAGGTATGCCTGTATATCCTCCTGTTAGATTGACTCCTTTATCATTGTCTAATGATCTAATTTGTATCTTATTGCAGTCTTTGTCTTAAAATCTATTTTCTCTGATATAAGTATAGCTACTCCAGCTTTCTTTTGATTTCCATTTACATGGAAGATCTTTTTACATCCTTTAACTTTCAATCTGTGTGTGTCCTTACATCTGAAGTAAGTCTCTTGTAGGCAGCATATATGTGGGTCTTGTTTTTTAATCCATTTAGCCACTTCATGTCTTTTGGTTGGATAATTTAGTCCATTTACATTTAAGTTAATTTTTGAGAGGTATGTACTTTTTGCCATTTTGTTAATTGTTTTCTGGTTGTCTTTTTTTGCAGTTCTTCTCTGTTCTTTTGTATTTCTCTTGTTCTCTTCCCTTGTGGTTTGATGATTTTCTTTAGTGTTATACTTGGATTCCTTTCTATTTATTTTTTGTGTATCTATTATATTTTTTTTGTTTTTGGTTACCATGATGTTCATATATAACAATCTGTATATAAAGCAGATTATTTCACGTTGATAGTTGCTTAAATTCAAATGCATTCTAAAAGCACTATATTTTAACTTACTCCCCATTTTAATATTTTTGACAGCCTATTTTACATCTTTTTGTTTTGTGTATCCCTCAACTACTTATTGTACTTTTACTTGATATTACTACTTTTGTTTTTTACCTTTCATGCTAGCTTCATAAGTGGCTTTGTTATATCTTTGTTTTTACCAAGAAGATTTTTCTTTTGCATATTTTCTTATTTCTATGTAAGGACTCTTCTATTCTGCTTAGAGAAGTCCCTTTATCATTTCTTGCAAGGCTGGTTTAGTGGTGATGAACTCCTTTAGTTTTTGCTTGTCTGGCAAACTATTTCTCCTTCAATTCTGAATGATAACCTTGCTGGATAGAGTAGTCTTGGTGTAAGTTTTGTCCTTTCAGCACTTAGAATGTATCATACCACTTCTTCCTGGCCTGCAAAGTTTCTGCTGAAAAATTCACTGATAATCTTAAGGGGGTTCACTTATATGTAACTAGTTGTTTTACACTTGTTGCTTTAAAAATTCTCTTTATTTTTAACTTTTGACATTTTAGTTGTAATGTGTCTTGGTGTGGATCTCTTTGGGTTCATTTTGTTTAGGACTCTCCATACTTGGATGTCTGTTTCTTTCCCCAGGTTAGGGAAGTTTTCAGCAATTATTTCTTCAAAGAAGTTTTCTGCCCCTTTCTTTCTTTTCCTTCTGGGGGTCCCTATAATTCAAATGTTAGTATGCCTGAGGTTGCCCAGAGTTCCCTTAAACTATCCTCATTCCACAGAATTCTGTTCTCTTTTCACTGTTCTCATTGGGTGATTTCCACTACCCTGTCTTCCAGATCATTGGTCTGTTCTTCTGTATTATCTAACCTTCCATTGATTCCCTCTAGTGTATTTTTCATTTCAGTTATGTGTTTTTCACCTCTGATTGGTTCTTTTTTATATTTTATAAAATTTTTTGAAGTTCTCACTGTGTTCATCCATTCTTCTCCAAGTTCAATGAGAATCTTTATGACCATCACTTTGAATTCTTTTTTTAAGGGGCCACCACTTCTTTTTTATTATTATTATTTATTTATTTTTGGCTCTGTTGGGTCTTCATTGCTGTGCATGGGCTTTCTCTAGTTGCCATGAGCAGGGGTTACTCTTCTTTGTGGTGCATGGGTTTCTCATAGTGGTGGCTTCTCTTATTGTGGAGCATAGGTTCTAGGTGCGCAGGCTTCAGTAGTTGTGGCGCATGGGCTCTAGAGTTCAGGCTCAGTAGTTGTGGCTCACGGGCTTAGTTGCTCCACAACATGTGTGATCTTCCTGGACCAGGGCTCAAACCCATGTCCCCTGCATTGGCAGGTGGATTCTCAACCACTGTGTCACCAAGGAAGCCCATTTTTATTCTTTATAAATTATATTACTTATTCCCATATCATTAAGGTCTATTTCTGAGGGTTTTGTCTTGTTCTTTCATTTTGAACATATTTTTCTGTTTCCTCACTTTGCTTTGGTCTCTATGTTTATTTCCATGTATTAGGCAATATTGCTACCTCTCTCATTCTTGAAGGAGTGACCTTGTGTAGGTGATGATCCTTCTCATTCAACCTCGTCCTAGCTTTTGGCTGTCTCACAAATCTTTGCAGTTGTCTATACCACCTGATTTATTCTTGATATGCCTCTGATGTTGAGGATGTGCTGAGACCTCTCAGTGTTCCAAGGGGAGGAATCTCATTTAACACCAGTGTCAGTCTGATTGGAAGCCAGACCCTCAGGCAGTACTTTTTTGGGGTTTTTTTGCAGTATGCAGGCCTCTCACTGTTGTGGCCTCTCCCATTGCGGAGCATAGGCTCCAGATGCACAGGCTCAGCGGCCATGGCTCACAGGGCTAGCTGCTCCACGGCATGTGGGATCTTCCTGGACTGGGGCACAAACCCATGTCCCCTGCATTGGCAGGCGGACTCTCAACCACTGCACCACCAGGGAAGCCCAGGCAGTACTTTTAAAGTATGCAGATATATACAGTCCAGTGGAGCCATAATTGTATTCTCTGAAGGCTTCCAGACCAGGAGACCTGGAGGTGTCCTCTGGGTAACAGCTGCAAAAATTGTGACTCCAGACTAGTGTATAAGCTGCACTCTGGAGAGCCTTGTTGAGCATTAGTGAGGCCAAGAGGATGGGCAAGGATGGTGTCTCTCTGCTTATGTATCCTGGGAGCACCTCCCTAACCTCTAGATGTGTGGGAAACCTGAAGCCTCTACTTCAGGGTGAAGTTCCAGGCTAAGTAAATAGGCCTTTTTCACAGGAAGACTGAGATTGTGTTTCAGTCTGCTATCTGTGCAGTGCCCTGGTGTGGCGGCCTGCTGAGAATGGTCTTTCTGATTGTTACAGTCCAATGGATCTCTGGAATGCCAGCCCTCTTGGTCAACAGGGCCAGGCAATCAAGTGTTGTCCCTTTTGGAATTGTACATGCCCAACAACTTTAGCTAGGAAGCTGGAGAGTGTATGGTGCAGGGTTTGTTCCCTATTTTCAGAAAGGCAGTGGGAAAAAAACTGCTTACAGTTGCAGGTTTCAGCAACACAGCAGTAGAGTGCCTTGTCTGCTTTAGGCCAGATGTAGGAGAATGCTACAACTGCTCATATTTTCAAGACCCAGCCTGGTGGCAGGGAAGTGTTGAGTTGGCTTTAGGCTGGGAGAGGAATAATACTGCAACGTGTCATACTCGTCTGCCCCAGCCAGGGAATGGTGTGTGTGTGTGTGTGTGTGTGTGTGTGTGCAGCAACCACAGATATTCCCTAGCTTTACCAAGGTGGTGGGATAGTGCTGTGACTGCTCGCCCCCACATCTCAAGTCAATTCTCACATTCTTTTCAGATAGAATGATCCTTATATAGCTGTATATTTATTGTATCCTTGGAAGGAGGTAAGTTCAGTCTTTTTTTATGCTGCCATTTTGAACTCTATTATCTTTTTTTGAGTGTGTGGTACGTGGGCCTCTCACTGTTGTGGCCTCTCCCATTGCAGAGCACAGGCTCTGAATGCATAGGCTCAGCGGCCATGGCTCATGGGCCTAGCTGCTGCTCAGCGGCATGTGGGATCTTCCCAGACTGGGGCACGAACCCATGTCCCCTGCATTGGCAGGTGGACTCTCAACCACTGTGCCACCAGGGAAGCCCAGATCCCTATTATCTTAACTTTTATTTTTAAGATTGGCTTATCAGATGCAAAAATTCTCAATAAAATATTAGCAAATCAAATCCAACAATGTATAAAAAGAATTATACACTGCAACCATGTGTAAATTATTCCAGGTATGCAAGGCTGGTTCAATATTTGAAAATCAATAAATGAAATCCATAACATCAACAAACTAAAAAAGAAAATCACATGTTCATATCAATAGATGCAGAAAACACATTTGACAAAATCCAACACTCATTCCTGATAAACTCTCAGTAAATTAGGAATAGAGGGGAACTTTATCAACTTGATAAGGACTAGCTATGAAAAAATCCATTGCTAACATCCTACTTAATGGTGAGAAACTTGAAGCTTTCCCACTATGATCAGGTACAGGGCAAAGATTTCCTCTCTCACCATTCCATTTCTGAAAGTCCTTGCTAATGCAATAAGACAAGAAAAGGAAACAAAATGTATACAGATTGAGAAGGAAGAAATAAAATTGTGTTTTCAGATAACATGATTGTCTTTGTGGATAATTGAAAGAATCAACAAAAAACTCTTGGGACTAATAATTGATTATAGTAAGGTTCCAGAATAAGATTTTAATGTACAAAAATCAATCTCTTTTCTACATATCAGCAACAAATAAGTTGAATTTGAAATTAGAAATGTAATATCATTTACATTAGCTTCCCCAAAATTCAATATTTAGATATAAATCTAACAAAACATGTACAAGATCTATATGAGAAAAATTATAAAATGCTGATTAATGAAATAAAAAGAGAACTAAATAAATGATGAGAGAGTCCATGTTCATGGGTAGGAATATTTAATATTGTCAAGATGTCAGTGCTTCCAAAATTGATCTATAGATTCAATGCAATCCCAATCAAAATCCGAGCACGTTTTTTATGGATATTGACAAACTGATTCAAAAGTTTATAGGGAATTCCCTGGTGGCCCAGTGGTTAGGACTTGGGGTTCAAATACTGATTGAGGAACTAAGATCCTTCAAGCCACTGGCCAAAGAAAAAAAAGTTTATATGGAGAGGCAAAAGACCCAGGATAGCCAACACATATTGAAGGAGAGAACAAAATTATAGGATTGACTTCATCTGACTCCAAGAACTTCAATAAAGCTACAGTCATCAAGAGTGAGATATTAGGGAAAGAACTGACAAATAGATCAGTGGAACAGAATAGAGAGCCCGTAAATAGACCTGCATAAATATAGTCAACTGATCTTTGACAAAGGAGCAAATGCAATAAAATAGAGCAAAGAGAGTGTCTTCAATAAATGGTGCTGGAAAAACTGGATATCCACATGCATAAAAATGAATCTAGACACAGACCTTACACAGTTCAAAAAATCAACTCAATATGGATCATAGACATAACTGTATAAAGTAAACCCATAAAACTCTTAGAACATAGTAGAAAACCTAGATGACCTTGGTATGGTGATGACTTTTTAGATAAAACACTAAAGGAATGATCTATGAAAGAAATAATAAACAAGACTTTATTAAAATTAAAATATTCTGGTCTGTGAAAGATGCCAAGAGAAATAGGAGGCAAGCCACAGACAGAGAAAATATTTACAAAAACACCATTGATAAAGGACTGTTATCCTAAATATACCAATAATTCTTAAAACTCGCCTATAAGAAAATATACAGCCTGATTAAAAATGGGCCCAAAACCTTAACAGATACTTTACCAAAGAAGACATACAGATAGTGAATAAGCATGTGAAATGATGCTTTACATTCTGTCATCAGGAAAATGAAAATTAAAACAACAGTGAGATACCACTTCACACCTATTAGGATGACAAAAATCTGGAACACTGATAACACCAAATCCTGGTGAGGATGTGGAACAGGAACTCTCATTCACTGCTAATGGAAATGCAAAACTATACAACCACTTTGGAAGACAGATTGGCAATTTCTTACAAAACTAAACATACTCTTACCATATAATCCAGCAATCACATTCCTTGTTTTTTACCCAAAAGGAGTTGAAAATTTTGTCCACACAAAAACCTGGACATGGATGTTTATAGCAGCTTTATTCATAATTACCCAAACTTGGAAGCAACCAAGATATCCTTTGGTAAGTGAATGGATAAATAAACTGTGGTACATTCAGACAGGGTAAATTATTCAATGATAAAAAGAAATGAGATATCAAATCATAAAAGGACATGGAGGACACAAATGCATATTGCTAAGTGAAAGAAGCCAATCTGAAAAGGCTACATACTGTATGATTCCAATTTTATGACATTCTGGAAAAGACAACATTTGTCTCCATTTTTACTGTGAAGACAGTAGAAAGATCAGTGTATGCCAGGGGTTGAGGTGGAGGGAGGAATGAAGAGGTGGAACAAAGAGAATTTTAAGGAAAGTAAAAATACTTTGTATGATATTATAATAATAGATACATGACATTATATATTTGCCCAAACCCATAGATTGTATGACACCCAGAGTGAACCCAAAGGTAAACTATGGACTTTGGGTGATTATAATGTGTCTATATAGATTTATCAATTATAACAAATGTACAATTCGGGTGAGTGATGTTGAAAGTGGGGGAAGCTATGCATGTGTGGGGACAGGAGGTGAATGTGAAATCTTTGTACCTTCCTCTCAATTTTGCTGTGGACCTAAAACTGCTCTAAAATAATAAAGTACACTATTTAAAGACTTACCTTATCTTAAAATATATTTTTTGCATACTGCCTCATGGATTTCAGATTTGTCTGTCATATGAATTTTAACATGTGTAAACTGAAAACTAATAACACAGAAGTTATTTTACCAGTAAAATGGGTTTTATTTGGGAAACAGCAATTAATTGCACTTTGAGACATGCAATCTATGTCAAACCACAGACATATCCAGAGAACAAAGGAAAAGAGGCTGCTTTTATAGGGAGGCAGGCTTAGTTGAGAGGGACAGCTCTAAATAGAAGTTCATTGGAGAAAAGTAGGAGTTCATGGTGGTGATGGTTTCTCATTGGCTGAGCTGCACCCATTCCTTATTGGTTGGGCTGTTGATGAGCAAGGAAAATTCTTCCTTCAGGATACTAAAGTTGTTGCACTTTCTGTTTGGGAGTGCAACTTATGCTTCTTCCTGTTGGGCATGCAAATCAAGGTCAGTGCATGCAAAGGATGGCCAGTGATAATGCATGCACGAGAGTTCCCTCTACAGGGCATTCCCAACTTTAATTTTAGTTGAGGTTTTCTTTATTAATTTTCAAATGTATAGATTGGTTAAAAACAAGCACAATCAGAATTCAGAACAGTTCTTTTACCCCTTAAACTGCCTGTGTTATCCCTTTGTTTTCATGTTTCCCCTATATTCTTAAATCCTGACAACCACTGGTCTGTTTTCTGTCAGTATATAAATGGTATCACAGAATAGAATATAGGACTTTTGAGAACAGCTTTTATTTTCACTTAGCTTTGAGATTAGTTAATTTTGTTCCATGTACCAGTGTTTTATTCCTTTAATTCTGGAGTGGTACTCCATTGTATGGATATACCACAGTTTGTTTATACATTCCCTCATTGAAGGCTATTTGGGTTGTTTCCAATATATGGGGATTATGAATGGAGTTTTTACAAACATTTGTGTACAGATTTTTGCAGGTACAAAATTGTTATTTTTGTGGAGCAAATACTTGGTTTAGGATTGCTGGTCCTTATGGTACATTTATGTTTAACGTTTTACAGCTTTATTGAGCTATAATTGATATTAAAAGGGAACACATTTAATGTATACAATTTGATGAGTTTGGACATATTCATACACCCATGGTCACCACGATCAGGTAATAAACTTAGGCATCACCTCTAAAAGTTTCCTTTCATCCTTTTTTTTGTGATACGAATTATATTTGTAAGAAACTGCCAAACTGTGTCTCAGAGTGGCTCTACCATTTTGCCCACCCACTATGCAGGTATGAGAGTTATAGTTCTGCTAACTATAGTTCTGCTCCATCTTCACCAGCACTTGGTGTTGTTATAATTGTTTACTTTAGATATCATAATAGGTGTGTAGTTGTACTCATAGTTTTAGCTTTTAGTTCTCTAATGGCTAATGATGGTGAACATCTTTTCATCCGCTTATCTGTCATCCTATAATCCTCTTTTGTAAAGTGTCTGCTCATGTCTTTTGCCCACATACGAATTGTGTCACTTATTTTCTTAGCATTGAGTTTTGTGAGTTCTGGCTACAAGTCGTCATTGAATATGTAATTTACAAATATTATTTCCCAGTCAGTGGTTTATGTTTTCCTTCTTTTAACAGTGACTATATCAGAGCAAATATTTTTTTATTTTAATGAATTCTAATTTATCAATTATATCTTAATGGATTGTATCTCTAGTGTCATGTCTACTATTTGCCTATACCAATGCCATGAAGATTTTCTCCTTTGTATTCTTCTGAATGTTTTGTAATTTTACATTTGGATCTATGATCCATTTTGACTTAATATTTATATAAGGTGTGAAGTTTAAGTTGAGGTTCATTTAAAAAATATGGATACCCAATTTTCTCAAAACCATTAAAAGAATTACTATTCTCCCACCATCAATATGCCTTTGTATCTTTGTAAAAAAAAATCAAGTGACTATATTCACGTGGGTCTATTTCTGGACTCTTATGTTGATTTATGTCTTTATCAATGCAAATTCCATATTGTCTTAATTACTATAGCTTCATAGTGAGTCTTGAAGTTAGTGTGATTATTCCAAATTTCTTATTTTTAATATTCTTTTCTTCTAGTTCTTTTGCCTTTCCATATAAAGTTTAAAATCAGCTTGTCTGTATCTACAACTGATCCACTGGAGTTTTGATTGGAATTATGTTTAACCCTTAGGTCAATTTGGAGAGAGCTGAAAAATTTCCTGCACCTACACAAGTCTTTTAATCCATGAACATCATATGGTTCTCAGTTAATTTAGATGTTCTTTTATTTTTCATCAGTATTTTTAAATTTTCAGCCTGCATATCCTGTACATGTTTTTAGGTTTTTACATATTTCATTTTTGTGGAGCTACTATAAGAGGTTATTTTTAAAATTCCATTTTCCAGTTGAACTTTGTTAGTGCACAGAAATACAATTGATTTTTTCCTGAGCTATCTTGAGATATAATTGACATATAACATTGTCTAAGTTTAAGGTGTACAACATGATTTGATACATGTATATATTGCAAAATGGTTACCAAATAAGGTTAGTTAACACCTCCATTATGTTACATAATTGCCTTTTGTTGTGGTGAGAACATTTCATATTTACTCTCTTCACAACTTTTAAGTATTCAATACAGTATTATTAACTATATTCACCTTGCTCTACATTAGATCCCCCAAACTCAATCATCTTAACTGAAAGTTTGTATCCTTTGTCCAGCATGTCTCCATTTCCCCCACTCTCCATTCCTTGGCAACCATTATTCTACTATGTTTCTATGACATTAGCTTTTTTAGATTCTACATATAAGTGAGATCATAAGTATTTGTGTTTTTCTGTGTGACTTCTTTCACTTAGCATAAATGCCCCCAAGGTCCATCCGTATTGTCGCAAATGGTAAGATTTCCTTCTTTTTATTGGCTGAATAATATTCCATTATTTGTGAGTTTTATATATGTATACATACACACATATGTATATAAATTCACATTTTAAAAATCCATTCATACATCAGTGGACACTTAGGTTGTTTCAGTCTCTTGGTTATTGTGAATAATTCTGCAATGAACATGGGGATGCAGATATCTTCTTGAGATGGTGATGTCATTTCTTTGGACATAGACCTAAAAATGGGATTGCTGGATCATAAGATAGTTCTATTTTTAATTTTTTGAGGAAACTTCATTCTATTATATGTAGTGATTATACCAATTTACATTTCCATCAATAGTGCACAAAGGTTTGGTTTTCTACACATTTTTGCCAACACTTGTTATCATTTGTCTTTTTAACAATAGCAATTCTAATAGGTATGAGGTGATATTTCATCGTGTTTTTAAAAATAAATTTATTTATTTTTGGCTGCATTGGGTTTTTGTTGCTGTGCGTGGGCTTTCTCTAGTTGTGGTGGGTGGTGGTTACTCTTCATTGTGGTGCATGGGCTTCTCA
This sequence comes from Kogia breviceps, assembly GCF_026419965.1. Classification (NCBI taxonomy): domain Eukaryota; kingdom Metazoa; phylum Chordata; class Mammalia; order Artiodactyla; family Physeteridae; genus Kogia; species Kogia breviceps. The sequence goes on along the minus strand of NC_081330.1, from coordinate 88,143,165 downwards.
TTGCAGTGGTTTCTCTTGTTGTGGATCACAGGCTACAGGTGCATGGGCTTCAGTAGTTGTGGCATGTGGGCTCAGTAGTTGTGGCCCGTGGGCTCTAGAGCACAGGCTCAGTAGTTGTGGTGCACAAGCTTAGTTGCTCCACAGCATGTGAGATCTTCCTGGACCAGGGCTCGAATCCGTGTCCTCTGTATTGGCAGGTGGATTCTTAACCACTGTGCCACCAGGGAAGTCCCTCTCATCGTGGTTTTGATTTGCATTTCACTGATGATTAGTGATGTTGAGCACCCTTTCATGTACCTTTTGGTCATATATATATCTGTTTTGGAAAAATGTCTTCATTTCCTCTGCATGTTTTTAAATTGGGTTGTTGGTTTTTGTTGCTATTGAGTTGTATGTGTTCTTTATATATTTTTAGATAGTAACCCCTTATCAGATATATAATTTGCAAACATTCTTTCCCATTCCATAGGTTGCCTTTACTTCTTTTTTCTTTGGTGTGAAGAAAGTTTTTAGTTTGATGTAACCCACTTGCTTCATTTTGCTCTTGTTGCTTATACTTTGGGTGTCATATTTTAAAAATCATTGCTGACTCTAGGAGTCAAGATGGTGAAATAGGAGGACATGGAATTCGCCTCTCCTCACAAGTACCTCAAGAATACATCTACAAGTGGAACAATTCTCACAGACCACCGGCTGAATACTAGTGGAAGACCTTGGACACCTAAAAGGACAAGAAAACCCCCCAGCAACTGGGTAGGATGAAAGAAAGAAAAAAAAAATGAAAAGAGGAAACGGGAAGGGACCAGCACCACTGGCAGGGAGATGAAAGTGAGGAGAGCTTCCCACACTCAGAGAAGCCCCCTCATGGTGGAGAAATCAGCTGGAACAGGGAGGGACCTTTGGGGGATTGGGAGATCAGAGGGGAACACAGCAACAGGTCTGTGGAAGGCAGGACAGGGTAAGATCTATGCACACGGTCCTTTGCCACAGCCCTGTGCACCCCAGCTTGTTGTGTGTCTCTTGGTGTGGAGGGGGGCTGGGTGCTGGAAAGTGGGGTTTGCAGAGTGAACTCAGGGAAGGGACAGCTGTTGGCTGTGAAGAGACAGCCTGAAGGTATGGGAGTAAGGAGATCCACAATCAGGAATGTTTGTGGAAGAAGCCCAGGCCACCATAGAAACAAGGCACCACTGTAGAGTGGTGCACAAGGGGCGGGGCCACCATCGCAATGCTGTTCCCGACCCTCAGGCCCCTGACTCCGCATGCAGTGGAGGGGCACCCATCTGAGCAGGCTGGCCTGCACCTCAAGCCTAGGCCTCCTCTGCCCAAGCAGGGTCTGGGGTCCTGAGCGCTGCCCCAACCAAAGCCTCCATGGAATCAGCCCTGGGTGCCCCAGCCTGAGACGGGAATCTGCCAGTGCTGGCGGAGGCTGAGTGCTAAAGTGTGGGGTTAGGAAAGTGGACCTGGAGAGAAGACTGATGTTGGCTGCATGGAGATGATCTGAAGGGATGGGAATGAGGAGCTCAAGTGTGTGGAGACAACCTGAGGGGACAGGAGTGAGGGGTTCTGTGGTTGGAAATCCTCCTGGAGGAAGCGTGGTCTGCCTTGGAAATGAGGTGCCATTGTTGAGTGCTGTGCAAGGGGCTGGGCTGCCATCGTGGACTCTCTCCCCACACGCCAGCCCCTGCTTCTGTGGGAACTGCCCACCAGAGTGCCTCAGACTGTTGCAACTTCCTGCTGGTCTCTGCAGCTGCATGCACTAGAGGGGGATCCCATCAGAGTGAGTGTGAGTGCCCCAGTTGTGGCCACCTTATCCCTCCCTGGCCTGAGCAAGCAAGTGTGCCCCAGTCAGCTGTTGCTTTCACCCCCTCTCACCTGGACCAGATGCCTGAGGGTGGTCCACACATAGAGGTAGGGCCAAAACCAAAGCTGAGCCCCAGGGGCTGTACAGCTGCACAAGGGAGAGGAACAGAAATCTCTCTGTACAGCTGCACAAGCTGTGGGTTAAATCCCCATGATCAGCTTGGTAAACCCTGCATCTGTGGAATATCTGAATAGACAATGAGTGCTCCCACAACTGAGACCAGTCTAGCTTTAGCAACCGTGGACTTTGGGGGCAAGTACATGCAGGAGTTGGGGAAGGTCAGAGGGTCAGAGGCTGAACTGCCCCCATAGTGCCCACAGTGGGTCCAGAGACCTACCTAGAGGTATTGGAGGGTCTCCTGGGGACATGGGGGTTGTCGGTGCCTCACTGTGGGGGCAAGAACACTGACAGCTGAGACCCCAGGAAAATTTTGTTTTGCTTTGCTCTGCTGTTATTCTTTTATTTTTTAAAATTTTTAATTTTTTTCTTTTCTTTTTAAAAAATTTGTGTACTATATTTTTTATTTTTCTCTCTCTTTTTTTTTTTTTTTTTTTTTTTTTTTTTTTTGCGGTACGCGGGCCTCTCGCTGTTGTGGCCTCTCCCGTTGCGGAGCACGGGCTCCGGACGCGCAGGCTCAGCAGCCATGGCTCACGGGACCAGCCGCTCCGCGGCATGTGGGATCTTCCCAGACCAGGGCACGAACCCGTGTCCCCTGCATCGGCAGGCGGACTCTCAACCACTGCGCCACCAGGGAAGCCCTATTTTTCTCTTTTTATTTTACGTTTTTGTTCTTTCATTTTTTGGTTTTTCTCTTTGTTTTTTGTTTTGTTTTGTTTTGTTTTTATCTTTTATGCACTGTTTTTGTGTGTTTGTTTTATGTATTCTTTGCTTTTTTTCTTAGTTTGCTTTCTGTTTTTGTTTTGATTATTAAAAATTTTATTTATTTATTTACTTATGTATCTATCTATTTATGTATTTATTTTGGCTGTGTTGGGCCTTCGTTGCTGTGCAAGGTCTTTCTCTAGTTGTGGTGAGCAGGGGCTACTCTTCATTGTAGTGCGAGGGTTTCTCATTGTGGTGGCTTCCCTCATTGTGGAGCATGGGCTCTAGGCACATGCGCTCAGTAGTTGTGGTTTGCAGGCTCTAGAGCACAGGCTCAGTAGTTGCGGTGCATGGACCTAGTTGCTCTGTGGCATGTGAGATCCTCCCGGACCAGAGCTCGAACGCATGTGCCCTGCACTGGCAGGCAGAACTTAACCACTCTGCCACCAGGGAAGTCCCTGTTTTCATTTTTGTTTTCTGTTTTTGTTAGTTTTGCTTTTATTTTTAATTTTTATTTTTAAAAGATATTTATTTATTTTGGCAGTGCCAGGTCTTAGACACAAGAGGGAGGAGATATGGGGATGTATGTATGTTTAGCTGATTAACTTTGTTATACAGCAGAAACTAACACACCATTGTAAAGTAATTATACTTCAATAAAGATGTTTAAAAAAAAGAACTACAATGAGATGTCACCTCATATCGGTGAGAATGGCCATCATCAAAAAATCTACAAATGATAAATGCTGGAGAGGGTGTGGAGAAAAGGGAACACTCTTGCACTGTTGGTGGGAATGTAAATTGATAGAGCCACTATGGAGAACAGTATGGAGGTTCCTTAAAAAACTAAAAATAGCACTACCATATGACCCAGCAATCCCACTACTGGGCATATACTCTGAGAAGACCATAATTCAAAAAGAGTCATGTACCAAAATGTTCATTGCAGCACTATTTACAATAGCCAGGACATGGAAGCAACCTAAATGTCCATCAACAGATGAATGGATAAAGAAGATGTGGCACATATATAAAATGGAATATTACTCAGCCATAAAAGGAAATGAAACTGAGTTATTTGTAATGAGGTGGATAGACCCAGTGTCTGTCATACAGAGTGAAGTAAGTCAGAAGGAGAAAAACAAATACCGTATGCTAACACATATATATGGACTCTAAGAAAAAAAATGTCATGAAGAGATTAGTGGTCGGACGGGAATAAAACACAGACCTACTAGAGCATGCACTTGAGGATATGGGGAGGGGAAAGGGTAAGCTGTGACGATGTGAGAGAGTGGCAGGGACATATATACACTACCAAATGTAAAATAGATAGCTAGTGGGAAGCAGCCTCATAGCACAGGGATATCAGCTCCGTGGTTTGTGACCACCTAGAGGGGTGGGATAGGGAGGGTGGGAGCAAGGGTATGGCGAGCTGCGTCTGACCAGCAGAATAACAGTCGCCACACGCTAGATTCTTCTCGTATCACACTTTATTGGAGTACAGCTTGGTTAAGGAAAGATGGAAGGAAGACGCCGCAGCCTTAACGGCAGCTGCCTATATAAGATTCGGGATACTGTGCAAGTCTCTGATTGGTTCATATCGAAGGCATAATTACACGTCGCCTTCGGACTGGTTACTGCTCTAAAACCTTGTTAGCATATCTCAACGCATGCGCACTGGCTACAGGATGGATGACTCAGCTTTTTCTACCCTGCTTTGCGGCAACGCTTTGCCGCGCCCCACACAAGGGAGATGCAAGAGGGAAGATATATGGGAACATATGTATATGTATAACTGATTCACTTTGTTATAAATCAGAAACTAACACACCATTGTAAAACAATTATACTCCAACAGAGATGTTAAAGAAAGAATAATCCACATATTAATTGTCAGAAGTTAAAAACAAGTAGAGGATCTTAAAAGCAGCGAGAGAAAAATAACTTGTTACCTAGAAGGGAACCAACATAAGACTATCAGCCAATTTTTCAGAAGAATCCTTGCAGGCCAGAAGAGAGTGAGATGATATATTTAAAGTGTTGAGAGAAAAAAAATTCCTGCCAACCAAAAATACTCTACTCAACTAAGTTGTCCTTCAGAACTGAAAGAGAGATTAAAAGTTTTCCAGACACATAAAAGCTGAAGGGTTTAATCATCACCAGATCTGCCTTAAAAGAAATATTAAAGGAGTTCTTCAAGCTGAAACAAAAGGATGCTAATTAATAACAGGAAAACATATGAAAGTAAAACACTCACTGGTAAAGTTAAATATATAATTAAATTAAAAATATTCTAATGTAATGCTGTTAGGTCAATCACATATAACTCTAGTATGAAGGTTAAAAGACCAAAGTGTTAAAAATAACTGTAACTGTAACATAATTTTTTAATGGATACACAGTGTAAAAAGGTGGAATTTTGACATCAAAAATATACAATTTAGTGGTGGAGGAATTTGGTATGTGTTAAAAGTTAGTTATCAGCTTAAAATAGACTGTTATAAGTGTAATATGTTTTATGTAAGCCTCAAGGTAACTATAAAGCAAATGCCTACAGTATACAGAAAGGAATCTAAGCATACCAGTACAGTACATCAAATCACAAATGAAGAGGACAAGAAAGGAATAAAGGAACAAAGGAATTTAAAAACAACCTGAAAATAATGAATGAAATGGAAACAGTAAGTCCATAATATGAATAACTACTTTAAATATAAATAGAATAAATTATCCAGTCAAAAGGCATAAAATGGCTTAATGGCTTAAAAAGAAGTTCCAACTGGGGAATTCCCTGGCAGTCCAGTTTTTAGGACTCTGTGCTTTCACTTCCAAGGGTCCAGGTTCAATCCCTGGTCAGGGAACTAAGATCCCACAAGCTGCACAGTGAGGCCAAAAAAAAAAAAAAAGACTGTCTTGAAAGAAATATCAATAAGAATTTAAAAATTTTTTAAAGTTCCAATTATATGAAGTATATGTTGCCTACAAGAGACTCCCCACAGCTTTAAGGACACACATAAAGTGAAAGTGAAGAGATGGAAAACAATATTCCATCAGATGAAAACTAAAAGAAAGCAGGAAAAGCTACATTTATATCACACAAAATAGACTTTACAAGATTGTAACAAGAGACAAAGAATGTCATTATATAATAATAAGAGGGTCAATTCATCTAGAATGTATAACAATTTAAAATATTTATACATCAAACATAGGAGCATCTAAATATATAAAGCAAATATTAGCGATCTGAAGGGAGAAATATACATCAATACAATAAAAGCAGGGGACATCAATACCCTGCTTTCGACAATAGACTCTCCAGACAGAAAGTCAATAAGAAAACATTGGACTTAATCTACATGTTAGGACAGATGGAACAAACATATATATATAGAACATTTCATGCAAGAACAGCAGAGTACACATTCTTCTCAAGCTCACATGGAACATTATCCAGGATAGATCATATGTTGGGTGACAAATCAAGTCTTAATAAATTTAAGAAGATTGAAATCATATCAAATATCATTTCTGATCACAATGATCTGAAACTAGAAATCATTTACAAGAAGAAAATGGAAAAAAATCACATATAAGTGGAGATTAAATAACATGCTTTGGAAAATCCAACATGTTAAAGAAGAAATCAAAAGAGAAATAAAAATAATACCTTGAGATAGATGAAAATGAAAACAAAACATACTAAAACTTATGGGATGCAGCAAAAGCAGTTCTAAGAGGGAAGTTTCTAGTGAAAAAAGCCTTCATTAAGAAATGAGAAAAATCTCAAATAAACACCTAACTTTACACCCAATGTATTAGAAGAAGAAGAACAAAATAAGCCCCAAGTTAGCAGAAAGAAGGAAATAACAAAGATCAGAGAAGAAATCAATGAAACAGAGACTAAAAAGAAAATAGAAAAGATCAATAAAACTAAGTGCTACTTTTTCTAAAAAAGATAAATAACTAAAAAATCATTAGTTAGACTTACTAAGGAAAAGAGAGAGGACTCAAATAAATAAAATCAGAAATGAGAGAGGAGAAATTACAGTTGATACCACAGAAATACAAAGGCTCATGAGAGATTACTATGAACAATTATATGCTAACAAATTAGACAACCTAGAAGAAATGGATACATTACTAGAAACATAAAACCTACCATGACTGAATCAGGAAGAAACAGAAAATCTGAACAGTGCAATTACTAGGAAGAAAATTGAATAAACAGTAAAAAATCTCCTAACAAGAAAAGGCCAACAGTAGATTGTTTCTTGGGTGAATTCTACCAAACATTTAAAGAAGAATTAATACCAAATCTTCTCAAACTCTTCCAAAATATAGAAAATGAGAGAACACTTCCCAGTTCATTTTACAAAGCCAACATTACCTTGATATCAAAGCCAGACAAGGGCACTACAAGAAAAGAAAGCTAGAGATCAATATCCCTGATGAACATGGATGCAAAAATCCTCAACAAAATATTAGCCAACCAGATCCAATAATACATTAAAGGGATTATACAACATGATCAAGCACAATTTATTTCAGGGATGCTGGGATGGTTCAACATACACAAATCAATAAATGTGATACACCACATTAACACAATAAAGGATAAAAGTCATATGATCTTCTCAATAGATGCAGAAAAGACATTTGACAAAATTCAACATCATTTTAGTACAGAAACTCTCAACAAACTGGATATAGAGGGACTATACTTCAACATAATAAAGGCCATATAGGACAAGCCCACAACTAATACCAGAAAGAATGGTGAAGAGCTGAACACTTTTTATCTGAGATCAGGAGTTAAGACAAGAATTACCATTCTTACCCCTTTTATTCAACAAAGTACTGGAAGCCCTAGCCAGAACAATTAGGTAAGAAAAATGAATAAAAAGCATAGGTTTGGAGTGGGAAGAAGTAAAATTGTCTCTATTTGCAGATAACATGATATTATATATAGAAAACCCTAAAGACTCCATTAGAAAACTATTGTATTAATAAACAATTTCAATAAAGTTTCAGGATATAAAATCAATTTACAAAAATAAGTTTCATTTCTATACACCAATAATGAACTATAAGAAAGAGAAATTAAGGAAACAATCCCATTCACAGTACCATGAGAAAGAATAAAATTATGTCTTTACACTGAAAACTATAAGATATTGAGGAAAGAAATTGGAAAGGACACAAATAAATGGAAAGATATCTCATGTTCATGGGTTGGAAGAATTAAAATTGTTAAAATATCCATACTACCCAAAGTGATCTACAGATTCAATGCAATCCCTATTTTTGTTGATTTGTAGTTATTTATTTGTTGTTTATGGGGGTGATAAACATTGGAACCTCCTAGCCCTGTATCTTGCTGATGTTGCTGTATCCCTCTCATATCAGTCTTAATAGTTTTTTTGTAGATTCCATGTGATATTTTTCACATAAGCCATCATATCATCTGTGGATAGGTACAGTTTTATTTATTTCCAATATACATGCATTTTGTTTACTTTTCTTGCCTTATTGCACTAGTTAGGACTTCCAGTTAGATGTTGAAAAAGTGTAGTGAGATAAAACATCCTTATCTTGTTCCTAATCTTAGGGGAAAACATCTAGTCTTTCACTGTTAAGTATGATGTAGGCTGCAGGTTTTTCATAGTTGCTCTTTATCAAGTTGAGGAGATTCCCCTCTACTCTTATTTGCTGAGTTTTTTTAAAAAATCATGAATGGTGTTGAATTTTTTCAGTTGATTTTCTGTATCAATCGATATGATTATGTGGGTTTTCCTCTTAAGCCTATCAATTTGGAGGATTACATTGATGGATTTTCAAATATTGACCCAGCTCTGCATTCCCAACACAAACCTAACTTGGTTGTAGAGCTTTGCTATTTTTATATATTGCTGGATTTAAGGAGAGATGGGAGAATTGCAGTAATTCTCTCTCTGATGAAGCAACATAAAGTGGGATCAGGTTCCCAAGTGGAAGAATTGGTCTTAGATAGGAGCAGTGACCTGTTATCCACAGTTACAGGGAGACTGTGTTGGCACAGATGGGAGTAGGTGGGCAAAGGTGGTTAGAGATTTTGGGATTTTTCTTCTGATGACTTCTATTTTTGATGTGTTAACCACTGTAAACCGAGCATAAGAAAAGTAGAGGAGGATGACAGGAGTGCCAGTTTCAGAAGGGTTTAATGCAATGATTGAAGCCTCCATCTTTCTCTAATGGGCCTTTGTGAGCTGCTGAATGTTCTGTAGCCGAGGAGTGGGGTATGATCAGACCTAACATTTGGACTTGATTTTGTAGACAGAATGGATAAGAAGTATAAAGGTTGGGGGTGGACAGTAACCTAGGTTAGAAGTGATGGGACCTAAACTAGGCTGCAAAGATGGAGAGGAGTTGTTGGCAGAGCTAGAATGAAATGGAGTTGGCACTTGGGTGGCAGAGGCAGCAAGGAGAATATTGTTTATTCATTAATTCACTTTATTTATTTATTCATTCTTTCAAGAAATATTAATGGGAGATAAGCAGTGGCACATTGGAGGTCAGGGCACAAGCACAGAAGGCTGAAGAGTGGGTTGGCAGCTCAGCAGGCATTGGGGCCCCAGCAAAGAAAAAAACAATGAGTTCGTGGCCCAGTAGGGATTGGGGCCTGATTGAGGAAGGGAGAAGAGCAGGGTGGCAGCCAGTTATCTGAGGATATTGGTTACATAGAAAACATAGGACATATAAATATATTAAATTTTTCAAACACAGAATATTATAAAACTATAATAGTTTTAAAGAAATAAAACAGGAGATTGAAAATATGTACAGAGGATGGAAGATAATAACAAATGACCAAGTAGACTTGAAAAAGAACCAAATAGGACTACTATATATGAAAAAATATAACAATTGAAAACCGGAAGTCAGTGGATAGATCAAACATCAAATTAAACCTTGATGAACAGTAAATTAGTGAACTAGAAGATAGATCCAAAGAAATTATCCAGAATGTGGGTCAGAAAGAGAAACCCAGCAACTTACAAACATATGCTTGCTTGGGATTCTAACCCATCTTGTTACAAACAGAGAAACCTAGGACTCTAACTAGCCTTTGCTTGTCTGGGACTCTAACCTGGTTTCTAGAATATACTCAGAATCTTAAGAATCAAAGTCTATCTTTACCATGTTTCAGTGGACATTTATCTGGAGCACCAGGTTTTGGTTGGAGTCAGACTCACCAGTGGACACCCAAATGAGCAAGCAGACTGGAGACAACATTTTTGGTGGGAAATGGGAAGCTTGGTTGTCCGAGTTGAGGGTCTGATGGTGGTTCTGATCCAAATCTGAGTTGCAGCACCAAAAATTGTTAAAGAGAACCAAAGTTGGACAGAAGGTACAGTGGTGAAGATAGATTTTAGTCAATAAATTATTGCAACAGCATAAGAGAGACTCCAGTATAGAACTGGGCTCAATTCTGAATACAACCAGAAAAACTGGGGATTTATAGCTAAGGAGCAAGTTGAGGGGGAGCATTGGTGGATGGAAAATTAGTAACAGGAGCCATGAAGTCTGGGAGAATTCTGGCTGAAATGACCTAACAGGATTCTTGCCGAAGATAGGCTAGATGATCATGTATCACCTGGGGGATAGTGTGGATGAGCAGTTTGATCAGATATCAAGAGTGGGGAATTCTCACTAAACTGACCTAGTAGGATTCTAGCTAGAACTGAATTCTACAAGGAAGTAAGTACATGGATGCGCCTTACTGGGGAGAAGGTTCAGGGAAGCCTGACTAAAGTTTGGTCAAGCAAAGAATCTTTGTCAGTGGAGAGTTTTCAAATCCATTGGGTAAAAACCAAGGAATGTGTTCACTGGATCATATAGTAAGAGTATATTTAGTTTGGCATGAACCACCAAACTGTCTTCCAAAGTGGCTGTACCAATTTGCATTCCTACCAGCAATGAATGAGTTCATGTTGCTCTACATCCTCACCAGCATTTGTTGTCACCTCACAATGTTTTGAAATGTTGTTTGGCCTCTGAAGTCCTATGGTTTGGGAATGGGATGTTTTGCCACACACTCATTTTGTCTGAGACAGCCTTTTCCTCCCTTTTGGCAAACACTTACCTACCTTTCAGGTTCTATCTCTTCCTGAAACCCTGCCTGCTCCATTCCTCTGGGCTCCTACAGCCCTCCTTTGCTTGTATTTTTGTCTCCTCCACCAGACAGGGGGTAAGTCTGACTATATGAGGCCACAAAAATTTACAGACAAGATCCTTGGTGCCAGAACCTGTTCTGGACTGGACATATAGGGTGAGTTAGACATGGTCCATATCATCGAGAGTTGCTGTAAAATTAAATGACTATAAAAGTCCTTAGCATAGTGCCTAGGACAGTGTAAGCACTCAATAAATGTTAACTATAATCATCACCATCACTACCACCACCACCGCCATCATCAGTATCTTTCCCTGTCAGTTTATAAAGATATAGCTCATTTTTAACTGATAAAATCACCCCCCTAGTGACACTTTCAATTTTTCATTATTGCAAACAAATGAGTAAGGCTTATACTTGTTCACACATGGGTCCTTGCAAAGTATTTTTCCCTTTTAGAGCAAAGGTTCTTGAAGTGTGGTCACTGAATCAGCATCAGCATTACTCACAACTTGTTAGAAATGCAAATTCTCAGGCCCCATTCCACACCTACTGAATCAGAAACTCTGATAGTGGGTGAACCTTGACAACCTGCGTTTTAGCAGGCCCACTAGGTGATTCCGTTGCACTGCTCTAGGACTCTTGGTGTATACATGGAAATGGGATTGCTGAGCCAATAGGATACATGCATTTAAAAGTTTTTTTAAAAAAATATTTATTTGGTTGTATCTGGTCTTAGTTGCGGCAGGGGGCTCCTTAGTTGCTGCTCACCGGTTCCTTACTTGTGACATGCGAACTCTTAGTTTCAGCATGCATGTGGGATCTAGTTCCCAGACCAGGGATGGAACCCGGGCCTCCTGCAGTCTTAACCACCGCACCACCATGAAAGTCCCGCACTTAAAAGTTTTAACAGACACTGTCAAACAGCCCTCCAACACCCCCCACCCACCCCAACCCCCGTCAACTTCCACTTGGAAGGCCGGAACAGGCCTCTCCAATCCTGCTCCCATCTCATCTGACGTACCCCGCCCTGACTCTCTTGCATCAGCCTCCCGCTAGCCCTGCCAGCTATGAACAGACGCAGGCGCAGTTGGAGTATCTCAGAAGTGTGAGCCGCACACAGGTCTGGGCTTCAATTCCCACGCTTGGAGAAAGGAGGTGGAAGGAGTCAGAAAGGGGCGATGTCTGTCTTGGGAGTTGGTGCGACAAAGGCAGAGTAAGGAGTAGTGAACTTTAGGGTTCGTAGCTTTTCTTGGATCCCGCTCTTAGAACCAAGAGTTTGCCTGCATTTCTTACGAGTAGGGTGTTGCCACTTTTTAAAGCATTGGAATAAAGAAAAGAGAACTCAGGAACCTGAAGCTCGGCCCCACCTGCGGCAGCTGCGCGCCAATTGGCCAGTGGGAGCGCATGCGAACCAGTGAGAATGACCTCATATTGTAGATCCCAGCGGAGAGAGGCTCGGGGGAGGGAGGAGCTCAGGTGAGAGTAGCAGGGTGGGATCAGTCCGGGTCAACTTCAGGCTGAAGCTCCTACTAAGAGATCGAGAGCCCCTGAAGCAGGGAGAGGGAGGAGTCTTGGAGGCAGCTAGGCTGGGGCTGGACTCCCAAGGGTGGAAGCCACTTCCCAGGAGGAGGTTAGAGCCACCCAAAGACAGGTAGTCGGGTGGCCGCCAGGGGGTGACCGTGCCTGCACACAACCACAAATGGTTCTGCACAGACTGGCAGAACGGTTTGAAACGGTTTATTTTTGTATCTCTTTCTTCTTCTGCCCTAATGTCCCTGAGAAAAAGAATCGTGGGTGATTCGTTGAATCTCCAGCACCTAATGGGAGGCCCGGTAACAAAAAAGGCACGTAATTAAGACGGTTGACTGATTGAATGAAAAGGGGGAAAAAAGAAAGGAAAAACCTCAGAGATGTTCATGGTTTACTTAAGTAAAGTTTAGGACATTTTCCCCCCTGTAGATGAGACATTTTAAATGTTCACCCGCAGACCATGAGCCTACGCAGCTTTTACGTTGTTGCAGTCAGGGTGTACACATAACCCTGTGTCCTTAGTTACAGCATAATAATTCTCCCCTGTTGCTATAGAATCTCCACAGCCATCATCCGTCGGTAATGGTTATAGAATGTTCTATCAGACAGCTGTGCCACGAATCACGTAACCCTTCCCCTCTTGTTGGATATTAAGACTACTTCTCTGTTTGACCATCAGAAAATAGCCTTGTTAGGAATAATTTTGTGCTTAGAGCTTTTCTTGTTTCGGAATAGGGTTGGGTGGATATTGAGGAGCAGAATTAGTGGGAAAATGGCATGAATGTTTTAGGCTCTTATTGACCCACTTTCCTGAAAGGGATTGTACTCATTGATGCCAGAGGCCAAATCCGAAATCAACCCTAGTGAACTCCAGGTATTGTCTTTCTCCAGGCTGGTTTAAATTCTCCCTCCTGAAGCAATTCTCAAGTTTATTATTAGTTCTGCCCTTTGGGGCAAGACAAACACACACTAAAAGCTCAGGGACAACTTTAGCAACTGCAACAGCTGACATTGAGAGAGGGTGCAGCTCAGCTTTCAAGCTTGGGCAACAGGTGTGGATGAACTTGCCTCACTGAGACAGGGAATCTGAGAAGAGGAACAGGTTTGGGGGTGGGGGCAGATGAGATCAGTTTTAAATACACTTAGTATGAGGTGCCTTTGGGACATCTAAGGGGATGTATCCAGGAGACATGCATACATACGGATAAACAACAACCTTTGCCCTTCTCTGAACTCCCAGAGTTTCCTATCTGTGGTTTAGGCTTCCTTTTCCCTTGCACTACGCTGGGAGCTCTTTGGGGCCAGGATAAGGGCCAGATTCATTTGTGTATCCCTCCTCCCAGTGCATTACACCTACGAGCCTTTAAAAGTCTGCCCTAGATGAAGGAATTTCAATGGTTTCTTAATTGGACAATTCCTGCAGTAGGATTTCTGTTCTGGAGGAAAAATTTGAGAAGCTTGAGAGTTCTGGGAAGGCTTCCTATAAGAGGTGGCATAATGTTACTGTTAATAATTGTGACCATTTGTTGAACACCTACCGTATGGCAGTCACTCTGCTACACACATACATCAGAAAAGCCACTTCTTGCCTGCCATCTTTACACCCCCGTTCTGGGAGAATCTGTTCTACTTACAGCTCCTGCTGAATGGGCAAGCCAGGCCTGACTATATACTGTATCCTCCCTTCCCTTAAGGTACAGCTGATTGCATCTGATCCAAGGCCAGCCAGACAACCTGAGAGTTTTATGGCCCCATTTGACAAGATGATGTGGACCAATCAGATTGCACTTTTGGGAAAGTGAAATAAGAGATGCAGAGGGGAGTTGACAGTTAGTTGTTGAGTGGGCAGGTCTAGCAGACCAGGATGCTGGTGGGGGGTGGGCATTATGGACCAAGTCAAGTGTCAGCTGCATTTCTTTTTAAAAAAATATTTATGTATTATTTATTTATTTAGGCTGCACCGGGTCTTAGTTGTGGCATGCGGGATCTTCACTGTGGCATGCGGGCTCTTTAGTTGCGGTGTGCGGGATCTTTTAGTTGCATCATGTGGGCTCCTAGTTCTGGCATGTGGACTTCTTAGTTGTGGCATGCCAACTCTTCATTGCAGCATGCATGCAGGATCTAGTTCCCCAACCAGGGACTGAACCTGAGCCCCCTGCGTTGGGAGCATGGAGTCTTACCCACTGCACCACCAGGGCAGTTGCTCAGCTGCATTTCTGAGTTGAGCACGGCGCATGGGGGAAATGTGCAGAAAGAAGCAGACATGTAATGTAGATGAGTCATGTTAATAGCAAAGCTCTAGAGCAGAGGCCCATGCCTCATCCAGAATTTTCCTACAGCTCCATGCTTAATGAGCTCTAACTGTGCTCAACTTCCTGACCTTGGATTTCTGATTCTTGATCTAGCTTGACTGAGTTTCTCTTCTTGTGTCCAAAAGAGCCCTAACCAAAACAACCCATTTACATAGGTTTGCACTTTGGCCCTCTGAGGTGAGTGTATTTTTCCTCATTTTACAAATGAACAAACTGAGGCTTAATGAGATTAACTTGACTAAAGTAACCTAGCCAGTAGGTGATGGCGCTAGTCTATGTGATTCTCTTATTCTCTTTTAAAAGTATTAAGGTGTTATTGTTATTTTTAAAAATTACCACAAACTTGTTATAAAAAAGATAAAAGAGAAATAATCAATATAGAGATTATGTATCTGATTCTCAGTCAGCTTCTCCAACTCTTCCCTACATTTACTAAGCTCCAGCTATACTGGCCTCTGTTTCTGGAACACATCAAGGTTGTTCTTGCCTTTGGGCCTTTGCACCGAGTCTTCCTTCTCCTTGGAATGCTTTCTTCTTGATTTTCTGGTGGCTGGCTCCTTCTTGTCATTTATGTCTCAGCTCAATTGTCACTTCCTCAGAGAGGCCCTGCCCAGCCATGCAATGTGAAATAACCCACCCAGGGCTTCCCTGGTGGTGCAGTGGTTGAGAGTCCGCCTGCCGATGCAGGGGACACGGGTTCGTGCCCCCATCTGGGAAGATCCCACATACCGCAGAGCGGCTAGGCCCATGAGCCATGGCCGCTGAGCCTGCGCGTCCGGAGCCTGTGCTCCGCAACGGGAGGGGCTGCTACAGTGAGAGGCCCGCGTACCACAAAACAGACAAACAAACAAAAGAAATAGCCCACCCAACCCTTTCCCCCTACTTCTCTCCATCATATCACCCTGTTTTTTTCTCCACAGACCTTATTGTGTTGATATTGTGTCTGAAATTGTGCTATTCATTTATGTCATTGCTTATCGTCTGTCTCTCCTTCAACACAGAGCAGAGGCCTCATCTGTAGTCCCAGAACCTAAAACAGTGCTGCCATATAATAGAAGTTCACTCAGTATTTGTTGAATGAGTGAATGAATGAATGTATAAACTAAAAAAAGAAACCTTTATCCAACCCTCTTTTCCCCAATACCAATTCCCAGAGACAGTAACTCAACAGTTTGTTCTACATCTTCCCAGATATTTTCTGTGCATATACAAACATATACCTCTCTTATATAAAAATAAATGTGCATATATTCTTTTTTAACAGCAATGGAAGTTCTGCAACCTGCTTTTTCACATAACAAATTATCATTAACACCTTTCCATGTCAGTACTTAATTACTTCATTAAAAAAGCCCAAATTCATAGTATTAAATTGTATGGATATACCAGAATTTATTTAACTAGGGCCCCTCTTTCTTTTAACTTTTTATTTTATATTGGAGTATAGTAAATTAACAATGTTGTTAGTTTCATGTGTACAGCAAAGTGATTCAGTTATACATATACATGTATCTATTCTTTTTCAAATTCTTTTCCCATTTATGTTGTTACATAATATTGAACAGAATTCCCTGTGCTATACAGCAGGTCGTTGTTGGTTATCCATTTTAAATACAGCAGTGTGTACATGTCAATACCAAACTCTCTAACTATCCCTACCCCGACCCTTCCCTCCTGCTAACCATAAGTTTGTTCTCTAAGTTTGTGAGTCTGTTTCTGTTTGGTAAATAAGTTCATTTGTATAATTTTTTCTAGGTTCTGCATATGAGATTCTCTTTCTCTGTTTGACTTACTTCACTCAGTATGACAATCTCTAGGTCCATCCATGTTGCTGCAAATGGCATTATTTCATTCTTTTTAATGGCTGAGTAACATTCCATTATCTATATGTACCACATCTTCTTTATCCATTCCTCTGTTGATGGACATTTAGATTGCTTTCATGTCATGGCTATTGTAAACAGTGCTGCAATGAACATTTGGGTGCATGTATATTTTCAAATTATTGTTTTCTCTGGATATATGCCCAGGAGGAGGATTGCTGGATCATGCAGTAGCTCTAATTTTAGTTCTTTAATGAACCTCCATACTGTTCTCCATAGTGGCTGTATCAATTTACAGTACCACCAACAGTGTAGGAGGGTTCCTTTTTCTCTACACTCTCTCCAGCATTTATTGTTTGTAGATTTTTTGATGATGGCCATTCTGACTGGTGTGAAGTGATACCACATTGTAGTTTTGATTTGCATTTCTTTGATAATTAGTGATGTTGAGCATCATTTCATGTGCTTCTTGGTCATCTGTATGTCTTCTTTGGAGAAATATCTATTTAGGTCTTCTGCCCATTTTTTAATAGGGTAGTGTTTCTTTTAGGGTAGTTTGTTTTTTGATATTGATCCACATGTGCTGTTTATAAACTTTGGAGACTAATCCCTTGTTGGTTGTATCACTTGCAAATATTTTCTCTCATTCTGTGGTTTGTCTTTTTGTTTTATTTGTGGTTTCCTTTGCTGTGCAAAAGCTTTTGAGTTTAATTAGGTCCAATTTGCTTATTTTTTTAAATTTCCATTGCTCTGGGATATGGATCAAAAAAGATATTGCTGTGATTTATGTCAAAGAGTGTTCTGCCTATGTTTTCCTCTAAGGGTTTTAGAGTATCCAGTCTTACATTTATGTCTTTAATCCATTTTGAATTTATTTTGGTGTATGGTGTTAAAGAATGTTCTAATTTCATTTTTTACATGTAGCTGTCCAGTTTTCCCAGCACCATTTACTGAAGAGACTGTCTTTCCTCCATTGTATACTCTTGTCTCCTTTGTCATAGAATAATTGACTGTAGGTGCATAGGTTTATTTCTGGGCTTTCTATCCTGTTCCATTGATCTATATTTATGTTTTTGTGTCCATGCCATACTGTTTTGATGACTGTAGCTCTGTAGTAATGTCTGACGTCAGGGAGCCTGATTCCTCCAGCTCTGTTTTTCTTTCTCAAGATTGCTTTGGCTATTTGGGTTCTTTTGTGTCTCCATACAAAAGATTTTTTTTCTAGTTCTGTGAAAAATGCCATTGGTAATTTGCTGGGAATTGCATTGAATCTGTAGATTGCCTTGGGTAGTATAGTCATTTTAACAATATTGATTCTTCCAATCCAAGAACATGGTATATCTTTCCATCTGTTTGTGTTGTCTTTGATTTCTTTCATGATTATTTTATAGTTTTTGGAGTACAGGTCTTTTGCCTCCTTAGGTAGGTTTATTCCTAGGTATTATATTCTTTTTGATGTAATGGTAAATGGGACTGTTTGATTTCTCTTTCTGATCTTTTGTTGTTAGTGTACAGAAATGCCACAGATTTCTGTGTATTAATTTTGTAACCTGCAGCTTTACTGAATTTATTGATGGGCTCTAGTAGTTTTCTGGTAGCATCTTTAGGACTTTCTATGTATAGTAGTATCATGTTATCTGCAAACAGTAACAGTTTAACTTCTGCTTTTCCAACTTGGATTCCTCTTATTTTTTCTTCTTCTTCTCTGATTCCCATGGCTGGGACTTCCAAAACTATGTTGAATAAAAGTGGTGAGAGTGGACATCTTTGTCTTTTTCCTGATATTAGAGGGAATGCTTTCAGTTTTTCACCCCTGAGTGTGATGTTAGCTGTAGGTTTGTCATATATTGCCTTTATTATGTTGAGAATTGTTCTATGTCCACTTTCTGGAGAGGTTTTATCATAAATGGGTGGTGAATTTTGTCAAAGCTTTTTCTGCATCTGTTGAGATAATCATATGGTTTTTATTCTTCAATTTTTTGATGTGGTGTATCACACTGACTGATTTGCAGATATTGAAAAATCCTTACATCCCTGGAATAAATCCACTTGATCATGTTGTCTGACCCTTTTAGTGTATTGTTGGATTCAGATTGCTAACATTTTGTTGAGGATTTTTACGTCTATGTTCATCAGTGATATTAGCCTTTAGTTTTCTTTTTTTGTGGTATCTTTGTCTGGTTTTGGTATCTGGGTGATGGCAGCCTCATAGAATAAGTTTGGGAGTTTTCCTTCCTTTGCAATTTTTTGTAATAGTTTCAGAAGGATAGGTGTTAACTCTTCTTTCAAGGTTTGATAGAATTCACCTGGGAGCCATCTGGTCCTGGACTTTTTTGTTGGGAGTTTTAAAATCATAGTTTCACTTTCAGAACTTGAGATTGTTCTGTTCATATTTTCTATTTCTTCCTGGTTCAATCTTGGGAGATTGTATCCTTCTAAGAATTGTCCATTTCTTCTAGGTTGTCCATTTTATTGGCATACAGTTGCTTGTAGTAGTCACTTATGATCCTTTGTATTTCTGTGGTGTCTGTTGTAATGTCTTCTTTTTAATTTCTAATTTTATTGATTTGAGTCCTCTCCTGTTTTTTATTTGATGAGGCTGGCTAAAGGTTTATCAATTTTGTTTATCTTTTCAAAGAACCAGCTTTTAGTTTCATTGATCGTTGCTATTTTTTGGTCTCTATTTTGTTTATTTCTGCTCTGATGTTTATGATTTCTTTCTTTCTACTAACTTTAGGTTTTGTTTGTTCTTCTTTCTCTAGTTGCTTATAGGCATAAGTTTAGATTGTTAATTTGAGATTTTTCTTGTTTCCTGAGGTAAGATTGTATTGCTATAAACTTCCCTGTTAAAACTGCTTTTGCTGCATCTGATAGGTTTTGGATCACTGTGCTTTTGTTTTCATTTGTCTCTAGGTATTTTTTTATTTCCTCTTTGATTTCTTCAGTGATGCTTTGGTTGTTTAGTGGCATACTGTTTAGTCTATATGTGTTCTTTTTTTTTCATTTTTTTCTTGTATTTTATTTCTAATCTCATAGCATTGTGGTCAGAAAAGATCCTTGATATGATTTCAATTTTCTTAAATCTACCAAGGCTTGCTTTGTGGCCCAGCATGTGTTCAGTCCTGGAGAATGTTCCATGTGCACTTGAGAAGAATGTGTATTCTGCTGCTTTTGGGTGGAATGCTATATAAATCTCAATTAAGTCCATCTGCTGTAATGTGTCATTTGAGGCCTGTGTTTCCTTATTGATTTTCTGTCTGGATGATCTGTCCATTTATGAAAGTGAGGTGTTAAAGTCCCCCACTATAATGGTGTTACTGTTGATTTCTCCCTTTATGGCTATTAGTATTTGCTTTATATATTGAGGTGCTCCTATGGTGGGTGCATATATATTTACAATAGTTATATCTTCTTCTTGGATTGATCCCTCCTTGATCATTATGTAATGTCCTTCTTTGTCTCTTGTAAAAGTCTTTATTTTAAAGTCTATTTTGTCTAATATGAGAATTGCTACTCCAGCTTTCTTTTGATTTCCATTTGCATGGAATATCTTTTTCCATCTCCTCACTTTCAGTCTGTATGTGTCCCTAGGTCTGAAGTGGGTGTCTTGTAGACAGCATATATATGGGTCTTATTTTTGTATCCATTCAGCCAGTCTATGCCTTTTGGTTGGAGCATTTAATCCATTTACATTTAAGGTAATTATCAATATGTGTTTTCCTATTACCATTTTCTTAACTGTTTTGGGTTTGTTTTTCTAGGTCTTTTCCTTCTCTTGTGTTTCCTGCCTAGAGAAGTTCCTTTAGCATTTGTTAAGCTGGTTTAATGGGGCTGAATTCTCTTAACTTTTGCTTGTCTGTAAAGTTTTTAATTTCTCCTTCGAGTCTGAATGAGATCCTTGCTGGGTCATCTTGGCTGTAGGTTTTTCCCTTTCATCACTTTAAATATGTCCTGCCACTCCCTTCTTGCTTACAGAGTTTCTGCTGAAAGATCAGCTGTTAACCTTATATGGATTGCCTTGTGTGTTATTTGTTGCCTTTCCCTTGCTGCTTTTAATATTTTTTCTTTGTATTTAATTTTTGATAGTTTGATTAATATGTGCCTTGACGTGTTTCTCCTTGGATTCATTCTGTATGGGACTCTTTGTACTTCCTGGACTTGTTTGACTATTTCCTTTCCCATATTAGGGATGATTTCACCTATAATCTTTTCAAATATTTTCTCAGTCCCTTTCTTTTTGTCTTCTCCTTCTGGGACCCTATAATGTGAATGGTGGTGTGTTTAATGTTGTCCCAGAGGTCTCTGAGACTGTCCTCAATTCTTTTCATTCTTTTTTCTTTATTCTGTTCTGCAGCAGTGATTTCCACCATTCTGTCTTCTAGGTCACCTATTGGTTCTTCTGCCTTAGTTATTCTTCTATTGATTCCTTCCAGTGTATTTTTCATTTCAGTTATTGTATTTTTCATCTCTGTTTGTATGTTCTCTAGTTCTTCTAGTTCTTTTTTAAACATTTCTTGAATCTTCTCGATCCTTGCCTCCATTCTTTTCCCAGGATCCTGCATCAACTTCACTATCATTATTCTGAATTCTTTTCCTGGTAGGTTGGCTATCTCCACTTCACTTCTTTGTTCTTCCGGGGTTTCATCTTGTTCCTTCATCTGGGACATATTTCCTCTGCTGTCTCATTTTGATTAACTTTCTGTGATTTTGGTTTCCATTCTGCAGGCTGCAGGATTGTAGTTCCTCTTGCTTCTGCTGTCTTCCCTCTGATGGATGAGGATGTCTAAGAGATTTATGCAGGCTTCCTGATGGGAGGGGCTTATTCCTGACTAGTGGTAGCTGGAGCTGGGTCTTTTCCCTCTGGTGGGCAGGGCTGTGCTCAGAGAGACTTTAAGCCGCTTGTCTGCTGATGGCTGGGGCTGTGTTCCTGCCTGTTGGTTGTTTGGCCTGAGGTGCCCCAGCACTGGAGCCTACAAGCTGTTTGACTGGGCTAATGGCAGCCTGTGGGAGGGCTTATGCCAATAAGTACTTCCCAGAAATGCTGCTGCCAGTGTCTTTGTCCCCACAGGGAGCCACAGCTGCCCACTGCCTCTGCAGGATACCCTCCAGTACTAGCCAGTAGGTCTGGCCCAGTCTCTTATGGGGTCACTGCTTTTTTCCCCTGGGTCCTCATGTGCATGAGACTTTGTGTGCACCCTCCAAGAGTGGAGTTTCTGTTTCTCCCAGTCCTGTGGAAGTCCTGCGATCAAACCCTGCTGGCCTTGAAAGCCTGATTTTCTGGGGACGCCTCTTCCCATTGCCATACCCCCAGGCTAGGAAGCCTGTTGCAGGGCTCAGAACTTTCATTACTGTGGGATAACTTCTGTGGTATAGTTGTTTTCCAGTTTGTGGGTCACCCACCTGATGGGTATGGAATTGATTTTATTGTGATTGTGCCCCTCCTACCATCTTGTTGTGGCTTCTTCTTTGTCTTTGGATGTAGGGTATCTTTTATGGTAGGTTCCAGCGTTTTTTTGTCTGTTTGTTCAGCAGCTAGTTGTGATTTTTGGTGTTTTTGTAAGAAGCAGGTGAGCTCACACCATTCTACTCCACCATCTTGTGCTAAGCCTAACCAGGTCCCTGTTAATAGCTATTATTTTCTCCTAAATTTTGTTATCATAAGAAGTAATATTGAAATAAATATTATGTGTGTATTTGTAGAAATGTTCCCAACACCCATTTATTGTATTTTGACTTTGCCTGTGGTATATGCACAGAGAAATTTTGTTTAAACATATATTGTCTAGTTTATCAATCATTTTTAATGGCCTCTGTATTTCATTCTATTCTTTACAGAAAACTTCTCCACTCCAAGATTATACATAAAAACGATTTATTTGTGCTTTCTGTTAGTACTTTTGTGGTTTCAGCTTTATAGTTAAATCTTTGATCTGTCTTGAAGTTGTTTTGGAGTAGGGTTTTCCTTTCAAATGGTAAGTCAGCTGTCTTTGTACCATCTATTGAATAATAATTTTTGACCCATTGATTTGAAATGTCACCTTTATCATATATGAAGTTTTCATATGTACTTTCTGTTCTGTTCCTTTGATCTGAATGTCTATGCTTGCTCCACTGCCATTCCATTTTCATTAATGTAAATTCATAATATATTTTCATATCTGTGGGGCAAGGCCTCTCTGTTATCATTTTTGAGAAAATTTCTGCCTATTCTCACATATTTATTCTTACAGGTAAACCTTAACATCATTTCATCAAGAGAAATATTTCAAAATAACCTATTGATATTTTGACAGGGACTTATTGAACTTATAGGTTAATTTAGAGAAAAAGGTTGTCTTTATAATAGTGAGTCTTCCTATTGCAGAACAAGGTATGGCTTTCTATTTATTCAAGTATTTTTATTGCTTAGTAGAATTTTTAAGTTTTCTTTATATTCTCTCAGGTTTATTCTTATTTTTGGTTCCTATTGTTAAGGGGATTTTTTCTCTTACTTTTATTTTTTAGAGTGCTCTTGTCTTGACAGCTGGTGTTTCATTTTCTATTTTATTTATATTATTTATTTATTTATTTATTTATTTATTATCTTGGCTGCATTGGATCTTTGTTGCTGTGCATGGGCTTTTTCTAGTTGCAGCGAGCAGGGACTACTCTTTGTTGTGGTGCACAGGCTTCTCATTTTGGTGGCTCCTCTTGTTGCAGAGCATGGGCTCTAGGCACTTGGGCTTCAGTAGCTGTGGCATGCAGGCTTCAGTAGTTGTGGCTCACAGGCTCTGGTGCGCAGGCTCAGTAGTTGTGGCACATGGGCTTACTTGCTCCATGGCATGTGGGATCTTCCCAGACCAGGTTTCAAATCCATGTCCCCTGCATTGGCAGGTGGATTCTTAACTACTGCACCACCAGGGAAGTCCCTCTCTTATCTTTTTGAACTGGATCTTGTGGGAAAGCCATTACAAGTATTTCATTAAATCTTATTATTGTTTCTAGTGGGTTTTCCATAGATTCTCTCAGGTTTTCAAGTTATACAGCTATGTCTTTAACAAACAGAGACTGTTTTGCTCCTAGTTATCCAAGGTTTTTGCCTCATTTAATTCTCTTGTCTAACTATGTTGTGTAGTGCTCTAGGGAACAATTATAGTGGTGGTACTGGGGCTATGCACATTTTCCTAACTTTAATGGAAATTTGTACGTTTAATTATTCAGTATAACATTGACATCTGGTTAGAAATGCGTATTATAAAAATTGTCAATGAAGTATCAATTCCTAGATAACTAAATCAGGAATACATGTTTGATTTTGTTAAGTTCATCTTTTGAGAATCTACTGAGTTGACCATATGAGTTTTCTCACTTGGCCTATTTATATAGTGGATTGTATATACTTCCTAATATTGAATAATTCTTGCACTCTTAGAATGGACCCCATGTTTTTCAGTCTTTCAGTTTACTACTGGACTTTATTTGTTAATATTTTATTTATTTTTTACCAATATTTATAGGTGAGATTGGTTTGTGGTTTTCTTACATGTGAGCTTCGTTGGGAGTCCATGCATTTCCCAAACGGTTTTATGAAGTCCCTGACCATTCAGGACTGAAGCTGTACTAATATTAGAGGAGGACTCCACTTAGTGGCAGCCAACTCCCCCCATCCCTTCCATGTTTCTTTGCTGCATTGGATGGTTTCTGAGAGATTTTATATACTCTCTATATTGTGGGAATAATCACCATTAATTGTAAATGTGTAGATGTTACAGCAGAGTGTTTAATCCAAGATGACTATTTAAATAAACTGCTGTGGAATTTAGTAGGAAATGATAAGTGATGGCTATTCTGTGATTTTATGTTTGTCCTTTAAAATATCAATTATTTATAAAAGTATTACTTTATATTAAGTAATTATTATAGTATTAAAACATCATAATAAAAAAAACCCAGCTTCCATCCTACCATTCCACATCACCCATCTTTCCCTCCAAAGTCAACAATTCCAGTTCTAAATTCTTCCCCATATATTATGTCCAGATTTTAATATAATGTGCTTATATTGCTACTTATTTATATATTTATTTAAAAATTAATAGATGTTTTAAAAGAGCAGTTGGAGGTTAGCAGAAAATTGAGTGGAAAGTGTAGAGTTCTCATATACCTTTACTCCTCACTCCTGCCTTTCTCCCCCCAGTTTCCCCTATTATTCACATCTTGTATTGGTGAGGTATATTTCTTAGAATTGATGAGCCAATTTAAAAAATTTTATTTATTATTTTATACAGCAGGTTCTTATTAGTTATCCATTTTACACATATTAGTGGATATATTTCAATCCCAATTCAAAACACCACCACTGCCCCCACTGCCACTTTCCCCCCTTGGTGTCCATACATTTGTTCTCTACATCTGTGACTCAATTTCTGCCATGCAAACCAGTTAATCTGTACCATTTTTCTAGGTTTCACATATTTGTGTTAAGATACGATATTTGTTTTCTCTTTCTGACTTACTTCACTCTGTATGACAGTCTCTAGATCCATCCACGTCTCTACAAATGACCCAATTTCATTCCTTTTTATGGCTGAGTAATATTCCATTGTATATATGTACCACATCTTCTTCATCCATTCATCTGTTGATGGGCATTTAGGTTGCTTCCATGTCTGGGCTATTGTAAATAGTGCTGCAATGAACGTTGGGGTGCATGTGTCTTTTTGAATTACAGTTTTCTCTGGGTATATGCCCAGTAGTGGGATTGCTGGGTCGTATGGTAGTTCTGTTTTTGGTTTTTTCAAATTACAAACCAACCAACAGTGCAAGAGGCTGCCCTTTTCTCCACACCCTCTCCAGTATTTGTTGTTTGTAGATTTTCTGATGATGCCCATTCTAACTGGTGTGAGGTGATACCTCATTGTAGTTTTGATTTGTATTTCTCTAATAATTAGTGATGTTGAGCAGCTTTTCATGTGCTTCTTGGCCATCTGTATGTCTTCTTTGGAGAAATGTCTATTTAGGTCTTCTGCCCATTTTTGGATTGGGTTGTTTGTTTTTTTAATATTGAGCTGCATGTGCTGTTTATATATTTTGGAGACTAATTCTTTGTCAGTTGATTTGTAGGCAAATATTTTCTCCCATTCTGAGGGTTGTCTTTTTTGTAGTTTCCTTTGCTGTACAAAAGCTTGTAAGTTTCATTAGGTCCCATTTGTTTATTTTTGTTTTTATTTCCATTACTCTACGAGGTGGATCAAAGAAGATTTTGCTGTGATTTATGACAAAGAGTGTTCTTCCTATGTTTTCCTCTGAGAGTTTTATAGTGTCCGGTCTTACATTTGGGTCTCGAATTCATTTTGAGTTTATTTTTGTGTATGGTGTTAGGGAGTGTTCTAATTTCATTCTTTTACATGTAGCTGTCCAGTTTTCACAGCACCAATTGTTGAAGAGGTGGTCTTTTCTGCATTGTATATCCTTGCCTCCTTTGTCATACATTAGTTGACCATAAGTGTGTGGGTTTATCTCTGGGCTTTCTATCCTGTTTCATTGATCTATGTTTCTGTTTTTGTGCCACTACCATATTGTCTTGATTACTGCAGTTTTGTAGTATAGTCTAAAGTCAGGGAGTTTGATTCCTCCAGCTCCATTTTTTCCCCTCAAGACTGCTTTAGTTATTTGCAGTCTTCTGTGTTTCCATACAAATTTTAAGATTTTTTGTTCTACTTCTGTAAAAACTGCCATTGGTAATTTGATAGGGATTGTGTTGAATCTGTAGATTGTTTTGGGTACTATAGTCATTTTCACAATATTGATTCTTCCAATCCAAGAACATGGTATATCTCTCCATCTGTTGGTATAATCTTTAATTTCTTTCATCAGTGTCTTATAGTTTTCTGCATACAGGTCTTTTGTCTCCTTAGGTAGGTTTATTCCTAGGTATTTTATTCTTTTTGTTGCAGTGGTAAATGGGAGTGTTTCCTTAATTTCTCTTTCAGATTTTTCATCATTAGTGTATAGGAATAAAGAGATTTCTGTGCATTAATTTTGTATCCTGCAACCTTACCAAATTCATTGATTAGTTCTAGTAGTTTTCTCATGGCATCTTTAGGATTTTCTAAGTATAGTATGTCATCTGCAATCAGTGACAGTTTTACTTCTTCTTTTCCAATTTGTATTCCTTTTATTTCTTTTTCTTCTCTGATTGTCGTGGCTAGGACTTCCAAACCTATGTTGAATAATAGTGGTGAGAGTGGACATCCTTGTCTTCTTCCTGATCTTAGAGGAAATGCTTTCAGTTTTTCACCATTGAGAATGATGTTTGCTGTGGGTTTGTCGTATATGGCCTTTATTATGTTGAGGTAGGTTCCCTCTATGCCCACTTTCTGGAGAGTTTTTATTATAAATGGGTGTTGAATTTTGTCAAAAGCTTTTTCTGCATCTATTGAGATGATCATATGGTTTTTCTTCTTCAATTTGTTAATATGGTGTATCATATTGATGGACTTGAGTATATTGAAGACTCCTTTCATCCCTGGGATAAATCTCACTTGATCATGCTGTATGATCCTTTTACTGTGTTGTTGGATTCTTTTTGCTAGTATTTTGTTGAGGATTTTTGCATCTATATTCATGAGTGATATTGGTCTTTAATTTTCTTTTTTTGTAGGATTTTTATCTGGTTTTGGTATCAGGGTGATGGTGGCCTCATAGAATGAGTTTTGGGAGTTTTGTTTACTCTGCAATTTTTTGGAAGAGTTTGAGAAGGATGGGTGTTAGCTCTTCTCTAAATGTTTGATAGAATTCACCTGAGAAGCCATCTGGTCCTGGACTTTTGTTTGTTGGAAGATGTTTAATCACAGTTTCAATTTCAATCCTTATGATTGGCCTGTTCATATTCTCTATTTCTGCCTGGTTCAGTCTTGGAAGGTTATACCTTTCTAAGAATTTGTCCATTTCTTCCAGGTTTTCCATTTTAATGGCATAGAGTTGCTTTTAGTAGTCTCTTAGGATGCTTTGTATTTCTGCGGTGTCTGTTGTAACTTCTCCCTTTTCATTTCTAATTTTGTTGATTTGAGTCCGCTCCCATTTTCTTGATGACTCTGGCTAATGTTTTATCAATTTTGTTTATCTTCTCAAAGAACCGGCTTTTAGTTTTTTTTTTGTTTTTTTTTTTTTTTTTTGTGGTACATGGGCCTCTCACTGTTGTGGCCTCTCCCGTTGCGGAGCACAGGCTCCGGATGCGCCGGCTCAGCGGCCATGGCTCACGGGCCCAGCCGCTCCGCGGCATGTGGGATCCTCCCAGACCGGGGCACGAACCCGTGTCCCCTGCATCGGCAGGCGGACTCTCAACCGCTGCGCCACCAGGGAAGCCCCGGCTTTTAGTTTTATTGAACTTTGTTATTGTTTTCTTTGTTTCTATTTCATTTATTTGTGCTCTGATCTTTATGATTTCGTTCCTTCTACTAACTTTGCATTTTGTTTGTTCTTATTTCTCTAGTTCCTTTAGGTGTACGTTTAGATTGTTTATTTGAGACGTTTGTAGTTTCTTGAGGTAGGATTGTATTGCTATAAGCTTCCCTCTTAGAACTGCCTTTGCTGGATCCCATAAGTTTTAGATCATTGTGTTTTCATTGCCATTTTTCTCTAGGTATATTTTGATTTCCTCTTTGATTTCTTCAGTGAACTTTTGCTTATTTAGTAACGTATTTTTTAGCCTCCATGTGTTTGTGTTTTTTATGTTTTTTCCCCTGTAATTGATTTCGAATCTCATAGCATTGTTGTCAGAAAAGAAGCTTGATATAATTTCAATTTTCTTAGGTTTACTGAGGCTTGATTTGTGACCCAAGGTGTGATCTGTCCTGAAGAATGTTCCATGTGCACTTGAAAAGAAAGTGTAATCTGCTGTTTTTGGATGGAATGTCCTATAAATATCAATTAAATCTATGTGGTTTATTGTGTCATTTAAAGCTTGTGTTTCCTTATTAATTTTCTGTTTGGATGATCTCTCCATTGTTGTTAGTGAGGTGTTAATGTCCCTCACTATTATTGTGTTACTGTCAATTTACTCTTTTATAGCTGTTAGCAGTTGCCTTATGTATTGAGGTGCTCCTATATTGGGTGCATATATGTTTATAACTGTGATATCTTCTTCTTGGATTGGTCCCTTGATCATTATGTAGTGTCCTTACATGTCTCTTGTAACATTCTTTATTTTAAAGTCTATTTTATCTGATATGAGAATTGCTACTCCAGCTTTCTTTGGATTTCCATTTGCATGGAATATGTTTTTCCTTCCCCTCACTTTCAGTCTGTATGTTACCCTAGGTCTGAGGTGGGTCTCTTGTAGACAGCATATATATGGGTCTTGTTTTGGAATCCATTCAGGGACCCTGTGTCTTTTGGTTTGGAACATTTAATCCACTCACGTTTAAGGTAATAATCAATATGTATGTTCCTATTACCATTTTCTTAATTGTTATGGGTCTGTTTTTGTAGGTCCTTTTCCTCTCTTGTGTTTCCCACTTAGAGAAGTTCCTTTAGCATTTGTTGTACAGCTGATTTGATGGTGCTGATTTCTGTTAGGTTTTGCTTCTTTGTAAAGGTTTTGACTTCTCCATTGAATCTGAATGAGGTCCTTGCCAGGTAGAGTAATCTTGGTTTGGGGTTCTTCCCTTTCAATACTTTAAATATGTCATGCCACTTCCTTCTGGCTTGTAGATTTTCTGCTGAGAAGTCAGCTCTTAACCTATGGGAATTCCCTTGTATGTTATTTGTTGTTTTTCCCTTGTTGCTCTCAGTAATTTTTCTTTGCCTTTAATTTTTGTCAGTTTGCTTACTATGTGTCTCAGCATGTTTCTCCTTGGGTTTTTCCTGTATGGGACTCTCCGTGCTTCCTGGACTTGGGTGACTCTTTCCTTTCCCATGTTAGGGAAGTTTTCAAGTTTAATCTCTTTGAATATTTTCTTGGGTCCTTTCTCGCTCTTTTCTCCCTCTGGGACCTGTGTAACATGAATGTTGTTGCTTTTAATGTTTTCCCAGAGGTCTCTTAGGCTGTCTTCATTTCTTTTCATTCTTTTTTCTTTATTCTGTTCTGCAGCAGTTAATTCCACAATTCTGTCTTCCAGGTCATTTATCCATTCTTCGCCTCAGTTATTCTGCTATTGATTCCTTTTAGTGTAATTTTCATTTCAGTTATTGTATTGTTAATCTCTGTTTGTTTGTTCTTTAATTCTTCTAGGTCTTTGTTAAACGTTGCATCTGCTCAATCTTTGCTTCCATTCTTTTTCCAAGGTCCTGGATCATCTTCACTATAATTATTCTGAATTCTTTTTCTGGAAGGTTTCTTTATCCACTTCATTTATGTGTTTTTCTGAGGTTTTATCTTGTTCCTTCATCTGGTACATAGCCCTCTGCCTTTTCATTTTGTCTCTCTTTCTATGAATGTGGTTTTTGTTCCACAGGCTCCAGAATTGTAGTTCTTCTTGATTCTGCTGTCTGCTCTCTTGTGCATGAGGCTATCTAAGAGGCTTGTGCACATTTCCTGATGGGAGGGACTGGCGGTGGGTAGAGCTGGCTGTTGCTCTGGTGGACAGAGCTCAGTAAAACTTTATTCCACTTGTCTGCTGATGGGTGGGGCTGGGTTCCCTCCCTGTTGGTTGTTTGGTTTGAGGCGACCCAACACTAGAGCCTACCTGGACTCTGTTGCAGCTAATGGCAGACTCTGGGTGGGCTCACACCAAGGAGTACTTCCCAGATTTTCTGCTGCCATTGTCCTTGTCCTCACATTGAGCCACTGCCACCCTCCACCTCTGCAGGAGACCCTCCAACACTAGCAGGTAGGTCTGGTTCAGTCTGCTATGGGATCACTGCTCCTTCCCCTGTGTCCTGTGCACACTACTTGTGTGTGCCCTCCAAGAGTGGCGTCTCTGTTTTCCCCAGTCCTGTCGAAGTCCTTCAGTCAAATCCCGCCAGCCTTCAAAGTCTGGTTCTCTAGGAATTCCTCCTCCTGTTGCCCGACCCCCAGGTTGGGAAGCCTGACGTGGGGCTCAGAACTTTCACTCCAGTGGGTGGCCTTCTGTGGTATAAGTGTTCTCCAGTTTGTGATTCACCCCCCCAGCAGTTATGGGATTTGATTTTATTGTGAATACACCCCTCCTACCGTCTCATTGTGGCTTCTCCTTTGTCTTCAGATGTGGGGTATCTTTTTGGTGAGATCCAGTGTCTTCCTGTTGATGATTGTTTAGCAGTTAGTTGTAATTCTGGTGCTCTCACAAGAGAGAGTTGATGAGCCAATATTGATACATTATTATTAACTAAAGTCCTTAGACTATGTTAGGGTTCACGCTTTGTGTTATATATTTTAACTGTAACAGTATCATTCAAAATAGTTTCACTGCCTCCTATATCCCATGTGCTCCACCTATTCATCCCTCCTTCTTCCCCCACCCTGCCAACTCCTTGCAACTACTGATCATTTTTACTGTCTCCCTCTAGTTTTGCCTGTTCCAGAATGTCATATACTTGGAAACATATGGTATATAGTCTTTTCAGTTTGGCTTCTTTCACTTAGTAATATGCATTTAAGGTTTCTTTCTGTGTTTTTGTGGCTTGAGAACTCATTTCTTTTTATTGATGAATAGCAATCAAGTCTATGGATGTACCATACTTTATCCATTCACCTACTGAAGGACATCTTGGTTGCTTTCAGGTTTTGGTAATTATGAATAAAGCTGCCTTAAATATTTGAGTGTATGTTTTCTTCATAAACATAAGTTTTAAACTAATTTGGGTAAATACCAAGAGACATATTTTCTGGGAATGAGTGGCCAAAATGGTGGAGTAGAAACACCCTGAGCTCACTTCCTCCCATGGGCACACCAAAGTTAGAACTATTTAGAGACAAACTTTCTATGAGAACAATGTGAAGACTAGAAGAAAACATCTTCCACAACTAAAGATATAAAGAAGGAACCACAGGGAGACAGGTGGGAGGGCAGAGATGCAATAGAGTCAATACCTATACCTGCCCCGGGTAGGTGACCCACAAATGGGAGGATAATTACAATTGCAGAGGTTTTCCCCATGGAAAGAGTGGTCTGAATACCACATTAGGTTCCCCAGCCCAGGGGTCCTGCACCAGGAAGAGAAGCCCCCAGAACATTTGACTTTGAAAGCCAGTGGGGCTTACTTTTGGGAGAGCCAGAGGGTTGTGGGAAATAGGGACTCCCCACTTAAAGGGCATACATAAAATCTCACACTCTCCAAGATCCAGGGCAGAAGCAGTAATTTGAAAGTAGCTTGGATCAGACCCACTTGTTGATCTTGGAGAGCCTCCCAGAGAGGCAGGAGGCAACTGGGACTCACAGTGGAAGCATAGATGCTGGAAGGAGCCATTTGGGGGAGCTCATCCTGCCATGAGGATACTGGTGTTGGCAAGCACCATTTTGGAATCCTCCTTCTAGCTTATCAGTGGTAAGAGCCAGCCCTGCCCACTGGATAGTCAGAACCAATCCTGGGATACCCCAGACAAAGCAGCTAGCCAGACAAGGACACAGCCCCACTCACCAGCAGGCCAGCTGCCATAGGACCCCCTTAACCCCCAGCCACTCCAGGGCCCAACCCTGCTGACCAGAGGGCCCAGGTACCAGCACCGCACACCAGTGGGCTGGCACTAGCCCTGGAATACCTGGGACTAGTAGCCAGCCATTGGGACATGGCCCTGCCAACCAGCAGGCTGCCACCAGCTCCAGGATCTCTGGACCCTGCAGCCAGAGAACCCAGGACCTGGCTCCACCCATGGATGGGCTGACACTAGCTCCAGGACCTGGCCTTACCCACAAGTGGGTGGGCATCAGCAACTGGGACCCTATGGACCCCAATCCTGCTCAGTGGCAGGTGGACACCAGCCCAGGGACCACTGCCTCCCCATAGCCAGCAGTGTCAGGACCCAGCCCACCCACCAGCAGGCCAGCAACAGCCCCAGGACTATCTGGGCCCTGACCCCACCCATCAGTGGGCTACCACCAGCTCTGGGACACCCCAGACGCCACAGCCAACCATATAAGAAACCAGCCCCACCCACCAGCAGGCCAACACTAGCTCTGGGATACTTAGCCCCACAGCCAGCTACCTCAGGACCTGGCTCTGCAGACCAGTGGGCCAGTGCTAGCCCCAGGAATCCCAGGGCTCTGCAGCCAGCCATCTGGTGACACAGCCAAGCCTACCAGCAGGGCAACACCAGCACCAGGACTCCCTGGGTCATACAGCCAGGCATGCCAGGACATGGTCCTGCCCACCAGTTGCCAGCAACTGGAATGGGGCCAGCCACGCATATCAGCTTGCAAAAACATAAAGGCCCACACAATTCACATAGAGGGCAGCCCACACAGAGAGAGCATATATATCTGGTGACCAGAAGGGTGTGTACTGCTGGACCCCATAGCACGTCTCCTATATATGGCCACTTCTCCAGATCAGGAAAATAACAAACCTACCAAATACATATAAATAAAAAGAGAATTAAGCTAAATGAGGGCATAGAGGAATATGTTCCAAACAAAGGAACAAGATAAAACCCCAGAAGAAGAATGAAGTGAAGTGGAGATAAGCAATCTACTGAACAAAGAGTTCAAGGTAATGATCATAAAGACACTCGAAGAACTCAGGAGAAGAATTAATGTAACAATACATTAAAAGGATCATACACCATGGTCTAGTGGGATTTAACCCAGGGATGCAAGGATTTTTTAGTATCTGCAAGTCAATCATCGTGATACACCACATCAACAAATTGAAGAATAAAAACCATATAATCATCTCAATAGATGCAGAAAAAGCTTTTGAGAAAATTCAGCACCCATTTATGATAAAAACTCTCCAGAAAGTGGGCATAGAGGGAACACCTCAACATAATAAAGGCCATATATGACAAACATACAGCTAACTTCATACTCAATGATGAAAACTGAAAGCAATTCCTCTAAGATCAGGAACAAGACAAGGATGTCCACTCTTGCCACTTTTATTCAACATAGTTTTGGAAGTCCTAAGTACAGCAACCAAGAAGAAAAAGAAATAAAAGGAATCCAAATTGGAAAAGAAGAAATTTAACTGTCACTGTTTGAAGATGACATGATACTGTATATAGAAGATCCTAAAGACAGCGCCAGAAAACTACTAGAGTTCATCAATGAATTTGGTAAAGTCACAGGTTACAAAATTAAAACACAGAAACTTGTTGCATTTCTATACAGTAACAACAAAAGATCAAAAAGAGAAATCCAACAAACAATCCCATTTACCACTGCATCAAAAAGAATAAAACACCTAGAAATAACCCTATCTAAGGAGACAAAAGACCTGTAATATGAAAACAATAAGACGCTGATGAAAGAAATTGAAGAAGACACAAATAGATGAAAAGATATACGAAGTTCTTGGATTGGACGAATCAATATTGTCAAAATACTATACTACCCAAAGCAATCTACAGATTCAATACAATCCCTATCAAATTACCAATGGCATTTTTCATAGAAGTAGGATAAAAAATCTTAAACTTTGTGTGGAGATACAAAAGACCCCAAGTAGCCAAAGCACTCTTGAGAAATAAAATGGAGCTGGAGGAATCATGATCCCTGACTTCAGACTATACTACAAAGCTACTGTCATCAAAACAGTATGGTGCAGGAGCAAGGACAGAAATGTAGACCAATGGAACAGGATAGCAAGCCCAGAAATAAACCCACACACCTATGGTCAATTAATCTATGACAAAGGAGGCAAGACTAAATAATGAGGGAAATACAGTATCTTCAATAAATGATGCTGGGAAAACTGGACAGCTACATGTAAAAATGAAATTAGAACATTCTTTAACACCATTCACAAAAATAAACTCAAATGGATTAAAGACCTAAATGAGAGACTGAACACTATAAAACTCTTAGAGGAAAACCTAAGCGGAACACTCTTTGACATAAATTGCAGTAATATCTTTTTGATCTGTCTCCCAAAGTAATGGAAATAGAAACAAAAATAAACAAATTGGATCTAATTAAACTCCAAAGCTTTTGCACAGCAAAGGAAACCATAAACAAAATGAAAAGAAAACCCACAGATTGGGAGAAAATATTTGCAAATGATGTGACTGACAAGGGATTAGTCTCCAAAATTTACAAACAGCTCATGTGGCTTAATATCATCCAAACATACCACCCAATCAAAAAATGGGCAGAAGTCCTAAATAGACACTTCTCTAAAGAAGATATATAGATGGCCAAGAGGCACATGAAAAGGTGTTCAACATTGCTAGTTATTAGAGAAATGCAAAACTGCAATGAGCTATAACCTCACAGTAGTCAAAATGGCTATCATAAAAAAATCCACAAACAGTAAATGCTGGAGAGGATGTGGACAGAAAGGAACCCTCCTACACTGTTGGTGGGAATGTAAATTGATACAGCCACTATGCAGAACAGTATGGATGTTCCATAAACATCTACAGATAGAACTACCATATGATTCTGCATTCCCATTCCTGGACATATATCTGGAGGAAAAACATGGTCCAAAAGATACATGCACCCCAATGTTCATTGGAGCACTGTTTATAATAGCCAAGACATGGAAGCAACCTAAATGTCCATCGACAGAGGAATGGATGAAGAAGAATTGGTATATATATAAAAGGAAATATTACTCTGCGTTAAAAAGGATGAAATAATGCTATTTTTAGCAACATGTATGGACCAAGAGATTGTCATACTGAGTGAAGTAAGTCAGACAGAGAAAGAGAAATATCGTATGATATCACTTATACAGGGAATCTAAAAAGAAAGGATACAAACGAACCATATTTACCAAACAGAAACAGACTCACAGACTTAGAGAATGAACTTATGAATACCAGGGTTGAAGGGTGGTGGTAAGGGATAGTTAGGGAGTTTGGGATTGACATGTACACACTTGTATATTTAAAATGGATAACCAACAAGAACCTACTGTATAGCACAGGGAATAGTCCTCAATTATATGTAACAACCTAAACGGGAAAATAATTTGAAAAAGAATAGATACATGTATATTTATAATTGAACCACTTTGCTGTACACCTGAAACTACCACTGCATTGTTAATCAACTATACTCCAATATAAAATAAAATGTTAAAAAAAGATTTATGTGCAAGTAGTTGTTTAAATACATGTTTTCAATTCTTTTGGTATATATTCAATAACAAGGAGTGGAATTGCTGTGTCATATGGTAATTCTATGTTTTAAGTATTTGAGGAACTGCAGACTGTTTTCCTCTCCACATCCTCCCCAACATTTGCTATTTCCTGTTTCTTAGATTACAGCCTGCCTAGTGAGTATGAAATGCTATCTCATTGTGTTTTTGATTGCATTTCTCTAATGACTAATTATGTTAAGTGTCTTTTCTTGTGCCTGTTGGTAATTTGTATATTTTCTTTGGAGAAATGTCTATTCAAGTCCTTTGCCCATTTTATTTTATTTTATTTTATTTTGTAGCACCATTTTCTCTTTTTTCAAACTTTTTATTGGATTATATTTGATTTACAGTGTTGTGTTAGTTTCAGGTGTATAAAGTGAGTCAGTTACACATATATCCACTCTTTTTAAAGATTCTTTTCCCATATAGGTCATTACAGAACATTGAGTAGAGTTCCTTGTGCTATAAGTAGGTCCTTATTAGTTACCTATTTTTTTTTTTTTTTTTGCGGTAAGCGGGCCTCTCACTGCTGTGGCCCCTCCCGTTGCGGAGCACAGGCTCCGGACGCGCAGGCTCAGCGGCCATGGCTCACGGGCCCAGCCGCCCCGCGGCACGTGGGATCTTCCCGCACCGGGGCGCGAACCCGTGTCCCCTGCATCGGCAGGCGGACTCTCAACCACTGCGCCACCAGGGAAGCCCTAGTTACCTATTTTATATATAGTAGTGTGTATATGTCAATCCAAATCTTCCAATTTATCCCTTCCCCCCATTCCCCCCTGGTAACCATAAGTTTGTTTTCTACATCTGTAACTCTATTTCTGTTTTGTAGATAA
Source organism: Kogia breviceps (assembly GCF_026419965.1). Lineage (NCBI taxonomy): Eukaryota > Metazoa > Chordata > Mammalia > Artiodactyla > Physeteridae > Kogia > Kogia breviceps. The sequence goes on along the minus strand of NC_081330.1, from coordinate 88,106,617 downwards.
GTTCATTTGGACCCTTTTTCAGATTCCACATATAAGTGATATATGATATTTGTCTTTCTCGGTCTGACTTTACTCAGTATGGCAATCTCTAGGTCCATCCATGTTGCCTCAAATAGCATTATTTTGTTCTTTTGTATGGCTGAGTAATATTCCATTGTATATATGTATCACATCTTCTTTATCCATTCCTCTGTTGATGGACATTTAGGTTGCTTCCATATCTTGGCTATTGTAAATAAAGTTGCAATGAACATTGGGGTGCATATATATTTTAGAATTATGGATTTCTCTGCATATATGCTCAAGAATGGGAATGGTGGATCATATGGTAGCTCTATTTTTAGATTTTTAAGGAACCTCCATACTGTCCTCCATAGTGGCTGTACCCATTTACATTCCCACCAACAGTGTAGGAGGGTTCCCTTTTCTCCATACCCTCTCCAGCATTTATTGTTTGTAGATTTTTTGATGATGGCCATTCAGACTGGTGTGAGGTGATACCTCATGGTAGTTTTGATTTGCATTTCTCTAATAATTAGTGATGTTGAGCATCTTTTCATGTGCCTGTTGGCCATCTGTATTTCTTCTTTTGAGAAATGTCTATTCAGTTCTTCTGCCCATTTTTAATCAAGTTGTTTGATTTTTTAAATGTTGACTTGTATGAGCTGTTTATACACTTTGGATATTAACCCCTTATTGCTCATCATTTGCAAATATTTTTTCCCATTCTGAGGTTTGGCTTTTTGTTTTGTTTATGGTTTTCTTTGCTGTGCAAAAGCATTTAAGTTTAACTAAGTCCCATTTGTTTATTTTTGTTTTTATTTTCATTACTCTAGGAGGTGGGTCAAAAAAGATCTTGCTGTGATTTATGTCAAAGAGTGTTCTGCCTAAGTTTTCCTCTAAGAGTTTTATACTGTCCTGCCTTATGTTTAGGTCTTTAATCCATTTATTATTATTAATTTAATTATTTAGTTGCACTGATTCTTACTTGTGGCAGGCAGGCTCCTTTGTTGTGGCTCGCAGGCTCCTTAGTTGCGGCATGCATGCTCCTTAGTTGTGGAATGCAAACTCTTAGTTGTGGCATGCATGTGGGATCTAGTTCCCTGACCGTGGGTCCAACCTAGGTCCACTGCATTGGGAGTGTGGAGTCTTAACCACTGTGCCACCAGGGAAGTACCTTTAATCCATTTTGAGTTTATTTTTGTGTATGGTGTTAAGCAGTGTTGTAATTTCATTCTTTCACATGTAGCTATCCAGTTTTCCCAGCACCACTTGTTGAAGAGACTGTGTTTTCTCCATTGCATATTCTTGCATCCTTTGTCATAGATTAACTGACCATAGGTGCGTGAGGATCTTTACTTTTTCTTAATGTTGACATTTATCACTATAGATTTTACTCTTAGCACAATTTTTGCTGCATTCCATAAGTTTTGCTATGTTGTGTTCCATTTTCATTTGTTTCAAGCTATTTTAAAATTTTCCTTTGATTTCATCTTTAATCCTTTTTTATAAGGAGTGTGTAGTTCAATTTCCACACATATTTGTAAAAACTTTGTTTCCTCCTGTAATTGATTTCTAGTTTCTTACCATTGTGTTTAGAAAAGCTACTTGATATAATTACAAATTTTTTAAAAATCACTGAAAGTTGTTTTGTGACCTACATATATTATCCTGGAGACTATTCCATGTGTGCTTGAGAAGAATGTGTATTCTGCTGTTGGATTCAATTATCTGTATTTATCAGTTAGGTCTACTTTTTCTAAAGTATAGTTCAGATACAGTGTTTCCTTATTTTCTGTCTGGATGATCTATCTATTGCTGAAAGTGTGGTATTGAAGTCTCTTGCTATTATTGTATTGTTGTTTATTACTCCCTTCTCATTTGTTAGTGTTTGATTAACATATTCAGGTGCTCTAATGTTGGGTGCATATATTTTTACAATTGATATATCCTGTTGATGAATTTACCCCTTTATCATTATATAATGACCTTCTTTGTCTCTTCTTACAGTTTCTGACTTGAAGTCTATTTTGTCCTTATAAGTACAGTTACCACTGCTTTGTTTCAGTTTCCATTTGTGTGAATATCTTTTTCCATTTCTTAACTTTGAGCTTATGTGTATCCTTGAAGCTGAAGTGAGTCTCTTGTAGGCACAGTATAGTTGGATCTTTTTTAAAAAAATCCATTCATCCACTCTCTGCCTCTTGATTGGAGAATTTATTCTATTTACATTTAAAGTAATTTAGTGTTAGATAAGCACTATTGCCATCTTTTAATTATTTTCTGGTTGTTTTGTTGTTGTTTTCTCTTTTCTTCTTGTTGTCTGTCCTCCTTTGTGAATTGATGGTTTGTGTCATGGTATACTTTGATTCCCTTCTCTTTATCTTATGTGTATCTACCATAGGGTTGTACACGTGTGTGTGTGTGTGCGTGTGTGTGTGTGTGTGTGTGTGTATGTGGTTACCCTGATGCTTACTTGAAACATCTTATGGATGTATAACAGTCTATTTTAAGCTGATAATCACTTAAGTTTGATTGTATACAAAATTTCTATCTTCTACTTCCCTCCTCCTTATGTTATGTTTTTGTGTCACAATTTACATCTTTTAAATATTGTTTCCCTTATCTAATTATTGTAGCTATAGCCTTTTAAAAATACTTTTATTCTTTAAAGTTTATATTAAAGTGTTTAACACTCCACCATATTACAATATTAGAGTATTCTGAATCTGACTACATATTTAACTTTACCAGTGCATTGTGTATTTTCATGCTACTAGTTAGTGTCCTTTCATTTCATCTTGAAGAACACCTTTCAGCATTTCTTTTAAGGCAGGTCTAGTGGGAATAAACTCCCTTAGCTTTTGTTTGTTTTGCAAAGTCTTTGTCTTGCTTTTAATTTTTATTTTTTAAAAAAATCATTTATTTATTTATTTATTTATTTATTTATTTATTTATTTAGGCTGTGCTGGGTCTAAGTTGTGGCATGTGGAATCTTTGTTGCGGCATGTGGGATCTTTAGTTGCAGCATGTGAGCTCTTAGTTGTGACATGCATGTGGGATCTAGTTCTCTGACCAGGGATAAAACCCAGGCCCCCTGCATTAGGAGCATGGAGTCTTACCCACTGGACCACCAGGGAAGTCCCTATCTTGCTTTTACTTCTGATGGACAACTTTTCTGGGTAAAGTACTCTTGGTTGGTAGTTTTTCCCATCACTTTTAAATTAATTAATTAATTAATTTTTGGCTGCACTGGGTCTTTGTTGCTGTGAGCAGGCTTTGTCTAGTTGCAGTGAGTGGGGGATACTCTTTGTTGCGGTGCACAGGCTTCTCATTATGGTGGCTTCTCTTGTTGCAGAGCATGGGCTCTAGGTGTGCAGGCTTGAGTAGTTGCAGCATGAGGGCTCAGTAGTTGCAGCTTGAAGGCTCTAGAGCACAGGCTCAGTAGTTGTGGTGCACAGGCTTAGTTGCTCTGTGGCATGTGGGATCTTCCTAGACCAGCACAAGAACCCGTGTCCCCTGCATTGGCAGGTGGATTCTTAACCACTGTACCACCAGGGAAGTCCTCCCCCATCACTTTGAATATATCAACCCATTCTTTCCTGCTCTGCAAGGTTTCTGCTTAGAAGTCCACTGTTTCTATTGTATGAAATAAAAAATGTTTTTTGCTGATTTAAAATTCTCTTTTTGTCTTTGAGACAGTTTTATTTTAATGTGTCTTGGAGATAATAATTTTAGATTGAAATTTTGGGGTGACTATTAGCTTCATGAATGTGGATGTCCAAATCTCTCCCCAGGTCAGCAAAATTCTCTGACATTATTTCCTTAAATAAGCATTCTATTCTTTCCTGCTTTTCTTTTCCTTCTGGGACTACAGTGATGTGTAGATTATTTCTCTTAGTGGTATCCCATTAATTCTGAAGGCTTTCCTTCATTTCTTTTCTTTTTTTTCTCTGTTTTTTTTTTTGCTCCTCTGACAATTTCAAATGATTTGTCTTCAAGATCACTGATTCTTTCTTCTGCTTGGTCCAGTCTGCTGGACTCTCTATTGAATCTTTCACTTCAGTCACTGTATTCTTTAGCTACAAAATTTGTTTTGTTCTTTTTTATGATTTGTATCTGTTTGTTGAACTTCTCAATTTGTTCTTGTATTGTTTTTCCTGATTTCATTAAATTGTTCATTTGTGTTATCTTGTAGGTGTCTGAGCATGTTTAGAATAATTATTTTGAATTCTTTGTTGGGAAATACCTATATCTCCATTTCTTTAGGGTCAGTTACTAGAAGTTTATTGTTTCCTTTGGTGGAGTCATATTTCTCTGATTTTCATGGTCCCTGTAGTGTTTTGTAGGTGTCTGTGCATTTGAAGAAGCAGTCACTTCTATGGACTTCATGGACTGACTTTGGTAAGTAAATAATTTTACCTGTATGTGTGTTGGGGGGGAGGTATGTTACAATGTGCTGTGACCCTGGCTCTAGTGGTGCAGATCACCAAGTGTAGGGGTGTGTGGTGGCACCAGGTTTGGGTGTGTGTGATATCTCTTCAGCTCAGGCTACTGGGGTCCACAGCATGAACAACCATGTGGTACATGACAAGTGCTATGGGGTCCAAAGTGTCTGCACAGGCTGTTGGGTTCCTCAATGGCACCTTCAGGTCCAGCACCTATGGAACAGGGCAGGCAGTGGTGGTGGCTGGAATTGGTGGTGTGTACATACTCAGCTGCAGGGGCCAGATGCAGGTGTCTGTGTAGTGGCAGGCACTAGCTGCAACAATACACATAGTGGTTAGGGGGTTAGGGCATCAGCAAGGGCCAGTGCCAACTGTAGGCACACTGGCAGTCACAGGGGACCTGGCTGTCAGCACGTAATACTGTGGATGCTGGTTCTCACTACAGGCACAAGGCAGTGGAGGCTGGTACTGGGTGTCAGGCTGGGGGCATGCAAGTGCAAGGCTGGAGGGGCTAGCTGTTGGTGAACCCAGTGATGTAGGCCAGTGACAGGAGACAGAGCTGGATCTGAGCCTATAAGTACCCATGGAAGTCCTGGCTTGGACATGCCTTCTTGTGGTTGCAGTCTCCCCACAGGCATGTGAATGACAGTGGAGACTGGTGACATGGGTCAGGCAGGTGACATGCAGGTACACAGTTGGAGAGGCTAGCTTCAGTTGAGCTCAGTGGTCCAGGCCAATGATAGGGTCAGATCTGGGTCCATGAGCAGTTATGGGGACTCTGGTTGTTGGTGTTTACACTAGTGCCTGCACAGTCAGCCAGGGACTTGTGCATGGCAATGGAATCCAGTGATGTGGGTTGTGCTGGGGATGTGCAGGTGCACAGCTAGAGGGGCTATCTTTAGGTGAGGCCAGTGACAGGATACAGTCATATCTGCACCCATAGCATCTCTAGAGATCTTGGGTTTGGCATGTACATCTATGGCTGCAGGATCTTACAATGGGTGTGCCCATGGAAATGGAGGCCAGCGATGGGCATCAGGCCAATGGTGAGCAAAAGCATAGCTGTAGGGAGTAGCCCCAAGTGCACACATTGTGGTGGGGGTTAACTGCATGAGCTAGGCTTGTATTTTGCACTCACACAGCTAAAAAGGCCTGGGATTGTTGCTGGTGCAGTTTCTGGGCTATGGCATGGGCATGTAGGAAGGGAGCATGGAGGGACACAGGCAGCTGGCATTTGCCAACACAAATACTTTTTGCATGAAACATGGTGAAATCTACATGGGGTCTGTGGAGGCTGTGTTGGCCATTGGTTTCCTCACCAGTGAAATCTGCTGGGTCTTCTACAGAGCAGGTCACTGGGAAATTTGGTTATTCCCACTGCATGGCTGGTATTGGTAGCCCCTGCTTTTCTTCCTTGTTCCTAGCCATCACTATATGTCTAAGCTTTGCTTGTCTCTGAATGGGGGGACCGGGGGGAACCAAAATAGGTATTTCATGCAGTGCCCAAAAAGGCTGGGGAAGTTGGTCTCCCAACCCACCCTCCTTTTCTAGCCAGGGAGGGTGAGGCAAAATCTTTCTAGCTGGGGAGTTCTCTCTTGGCACAGTAATGCTGGCTTGGGGGATGGGATGATGCAGGCAAAATGAAGCTGTTCTTCCTTCCGTGTTTGTGTGGTTATTCTCAACTATTTTGTTCCACTGTGTTGCTGAACCTTATTAAGTGAACTCCAGAGCTCTCTCAGAGCTGTTTTTGTTCATGGATAACTGTCTAATAGTTGATCTTTGGGAGGATATGGAGGCTAGGGTCACCAACTCTTCCATCGTGGTGACTGTTCCTCTACACTAACATTATTTACCATGTATTCTTGTGGATTTAAGTTACCTTCGGGTGTTATTTCCTTATGCCAATACAGCTTTGCTTTCACCCACACTTTTGTGCTTTTATTGTCAAGTGTATTATATTTTTTACATGTATGGGCCTACAATACAAATATTCCTATACATGTATATATGAACATATGTATGTTCTCTTTATTATCTATCTATCTATCTATCTATCTATCTATCATCTATCTATCTAGATACGGTTTTATACAATTTCTTTTAAAATTAGCTTAAGAGGAGAAAGAGGAAGAAATATGCATTTATGTTGTTTTTTATAATTGCATAATTACCATTACTGATAATCTTTCTTTTTGTGTGTGAATTTGAATGACTGTCTGGGATCACGTACTTTCAGCATGAAGAACTTCCTCTTAGTATTTTTTTAAGGAAGGTCTGTTAGCAGTAAGTTGTCTCAGTTTTTGTTTATCTGAGAATGCCTTTATTTTACATTCATTTTTGAAATACTTTTTCTGGACATAATGTTCTTGGTTGAGAGTTTTTTCTTTTAGTACTTTAAATATGTCATCCTAATGCCTGTGGGCTTACATTTTTTTCTGAAGAGACGTCAACTATTAATCTTAATGCGGTTCCCTTGTATGTGATGAGTTGTTATTTTCTTGCTTCTTTAAAGTGTTCTTTTAGTCTTTGTCTTTCAATATTTTTAATATGATATGCCTGGGTGTGAATTTCTTTGTTAATCCTACTTGGGTTTGTTGAATTTATTTGATTAATACATTAATGCATCTCATATAATTTGGGAAGTTTTCAGTCACTGTTTCCTGTAATACATTTTTCTGTGCCTTTCTCTCTCTTCTCTCCTTCTTGTACTCCCATTATGCATACGATGGTGTGCTTAATGTTCATATTTCTCCATTTTTCTTCATTCTTTTTCCTCTCTGTTCTTCAAATTGCATAATCTCTATCAATCTGTTTTCCAGCTAACTGATCCTTTTTAAAAAATGTTAGTTTAGACCTATTATTGATCCCTGTGGTGAATTTTTTATTTTAGTTACTGTATTTTTTAATCTCTTGAAATTCTATTTGATTGTTTTAAAAATAACTTCTGTCTATTTATTGATATTCTACGTTTGTGAGGCCTTGTCATCACAGCATACTTGATTTCCTTAAGCATGGTTTTCTTTAGTTCATTTAACATTTATAAAGACTGCTTTGAAGTTTTAAACTCTGACAATGGGGCCCTCTCGAATCAGTTCTGTTGATTATTTCCCCTCCCTCCTTATATGCATCACACTTTTCTGTTTCTTTGCATGTCTAATACTTTTGTTGAAGAGCAGTCATATTATGCAATATACTGTAGCAACTCTATATATTGATTCCCTCCCCTCTCTATTTGGGCTTATTTTTATTTTGTTTTGTTTTTGCTTGTTTATTTGTTTAGTGATGTGCCTAGACTATTTTAGTGAAATATTCTTCCTCAACAGTGTGATGCCTCTTATGTCACTCCTCAGAGGGTATAGCCTTGGTCATGCATAGTCACCTTGTGACGACAGAGGTTTTAGCAGGATTCTTTTTGACTATATCTTTCCCTGATTTCTAAGTTGTCTGCCTCTGTTGATATCACAGCTATTAGTTTTCACTAATTTCAGGCTAATTGCTCTATTTTTTGCAACAATGCCCTGCGGAATAAATTGTTGATGTTTGATTCAATTATATTTAGGAAGAAGTAGTTTTTTGAGGTCAGACTTGAGGTTTGTTCTGACCCCAAGGAGGGCTCTTCTTATCTCTCTATTTTGTTCTCTCTGGTAATGTAAGTGACCTATGATTTAACTTGTGGCTCACTGGAGAGCTATCAGCCTCCTCTTAATTGCCTATCACCAAAATCTATTGTTATGAGAATGTCCTTAGGCTTCAAATAAAGTCAGTTCTTAGAGACTGTTTCTTTCCCTGGGCAAAAACTCTGAGCCACTGTTCCAAGTACTTGGCTGAGATGGTAGCCTCTGGTCTTCTTATATTGCCTCTCTTGGTGTTGGGTCTGCACTAAATGAGAAAGCTGAGGTGAGGTCATTTTGAGTCCCATATTATTGGTGTGCTGTATCTGGGGTAGAGACTTTGTCCTATGAGTTGGGGTTGGCTGGAGGAAGGAACTCACTGAGAATTTTTAGCTGCTATAACTCAGTGTTGAAGCAATTAAGAAATGCTGACAGACTTCCCCTCCAGTAAGATATCATCCCTTGATTAGGAGCTATGAGGAAAGGAAGCACTCCTTGGGCCATTCCCCTAGAGTTGAGCTTCTGTCAAGATAAGCTGGGGGGATGAGGGAGGGATCAGGTTATGGTTGAAGTGCTACAGACTCTCATAGTTCTTGTGGGGGATTTGGTAGATTTTCAAGAATAAATGTTATTTTTCAAATTTGGTGTATGCCATTAAGATAATTTCCAGGGACTTTACTTATTTATTATTTATTTATTTATTTATTTACTAACTTAATAACATCTTTATTGGAGCATAATTGCCTTACAATGCTGTGTTAGTTTCTGCTTTATAACAAAGTGAATCAGCTATACATATACATATATCCCCATATCTCCTCCTTCTTGTGTTTCCCTCCCACATTCCCTATCCCACCCCTCTAGGTGGTAACAAAGCACTGAGCTGATCTCCCTGTGCTATGCAGCTGTTTCCCACTAGCTATCTATTTTACATTTGGTAGTATATATAAGTCATTGCCACTCTCTCACTTTGTCCCAGCTTACCCATCCCCCTCCCCGTGTCCTCAAGTCCATTCTCTACATCTGTGCATTTAATCCTGTCCTGTCTCTACATTTTCATAACCTTTTATTTAGATTCCATATATATGTGTTAGCATATGGTATTTTTTTTTCTCTTTCTGACTTACTTCACTCTGTATAACATACTCTAGGTCCCTCCATCTCACTATAAATAACTCAATTTCGTTTCTCTTTATGGCTGAGTAATATTCTATTGTATATATGTGCCACATCTTCTTTATCCATACATCTGTTGATAGACACTTAGGTTGCTTTCGTGTCCTGGCTATTGTAAATAGAGCTGCAATGAACATTGTGGTCCATGACTTTTTTATTTTTTCATTTTTGAATTTTATATTATTTATTTTTTTATACAGCAGGTTCTTATTAGTCATAAGTTTTATACACAACAGTGTATACATGTGAATCCCAATCGCCCAATTCAGCACACCACCATCCCCACCCCACAGCAGTTTTCCCCCCTTGGTGTCCATACATTTGTTCTCTACATCTGTGTCTCAATTTCTGCCGTGCAAACTGGTTCATCTGTACCATTTTTTCTAGGTTCCACATACATGTGTTAATATATGATATTTGTTTTTCTCCTTCTGACTTACTTCACTGTGTATGACAGTCTCTAGATCCATCCACGTCTCAACAAATGACTCAATTTCATTCCTTTTTATGGCTGAGTAATGTTCCATTGTATATATGTACCACAACTTCTTTATCCATTCGTCTGTCGATGGGCATATAGGTTGCTTCTATGACCTGGCTATTGTAAATAGTGCTGCAATGAACATTGGGCTGCATGTGTCTTTTTTTTTTTTTTTTGCTGTACGCGGGCCTCTCACTGTTGTGGCCTCTCCTGTTGCGGAGCACAGGCTCTGGATGCACAGGCTCAGTGGCCATGGCTCACGGGCCCAGCCGCTCCACGGCATGTGGGATCTTCTCAGACTGGGGCATGAATCCGTGTCCACTGCATCGGCTGGCGGATTCTCAACCACTGCGCCACCAGGGAAACCCATCATGTGTCTTTCTGAATTATGGTTTTCGCAGGGTATATGCCCAGTAGTGGGTTTGCTGGGTCGTATGGTAGCTCTATTTTTAGATTTTTAAGGAAGCTTCATACTGTTCTCCATAGTGGGCGTATCAATTTACATTCCCACCAACAGTGCAAGAGGGTTCCCTTTTCTTCACACCCTCTCCAGCATCTGTTGTTTGCAGATTTTCTGATGATTCCCAGTCTAACTGTTGTGAGGTGATACCTCATTGTAGTTTTGATTTGCATTTCTCTAATAATTAGTGATGTTAACCAGCTTTTCACATGCTTCTTGGTCATCTGTATGGCTTCTTTGGAGAAATGTCTATTTAGGTCCTTTGCCCTTTTCGGATTGGGTTGATTGTTTCTTTAATATTGAGTTGCATGTGCTGTTTATATATTTGGGAGATTAATCCTTTGTCCGATGATTTGTTTGCAAATATTTTCTCCCATTCTGAAGGTAGTCTTTTCATCTTGTTTATGGTTTCCTTTGCTTTGCAAAAGCTTTGAGGTTTCATTAGGTCCCATTGTTTTATTTTTGTTTTTATTTCCATTACTCTAGGAAGTGGATCAAAAATGAGTTTGCTGTGATTTATGTCAAAGAGTGTTCTTCCTATGTTTTCCTCTAAGAGTTTCATAGTGTCCAGTCTTAAATTTAGGTCTAAAATCCATTTTGAGTTTATTTTTGTGTATGGTGTTAAGGAGTGTTCTAATTTCATTCTTTTACATGTATCGCTCCAGTTTTCCCATCACCATTTATTGAAGAGACTGTCTTTTCTCCATTGTATATCCTTGCCTTCTTTGTCATAGATTAGTTGACCATAGGTGTGTGGGTTTATCTCTGGGCTTTCTATCTTGTTCCATTGATCTATGTTTCTGTTTTTGTGCTGGTACCATATTGTCTTGATTACTGTAGCTTTGTAGTATAGTCTGAAGTCAGGGTGTCTGATTTCTCCAGCTTGGACTTTTCCCCTCATGACTGCTTTGGCTATTTGGGTTCTTTTGTGGCGCCATACAAATTTTAACATTTTTTGTTCTAGTTCTGTAAAAAATGCCATTAGTAATTTGATAGGAATTGCATTGAATCTGTAGATGGCTTTGGGTAGTATAATCATTTTCACAATGTTGATTCTTCCAATCCAAGCACATGGTATATCTCCATCTGTTGGTATCATCTTTAACTTCCTTAATCAGTGTCTTATGGTTTTCTGCATACAGATCTTTAGTCTCCCTAGGTAGGCTTATTCCTAGGTATTTTATTCTTTTTGTTGCAGTGGTAAATGGGAGTGTTTACTTAATTTCTCTGTCAGATTTTTCATCGTTAGTGTATAGGGATGAAAGAGATTTCTGTGCATGACTTTTGTATCCTGCAACTTTACCAAATTCACTGATTAGCTCTAGTAGTTTTCTGGAGGCATTTTTAGGATTCTCTATGTATAGTATCATGTCATCTGTAAACTGACAATTTTTCTTCTTCTTTTTCAATTTCTATCCCTTTTATTTCTTTTTGTTCTCTGATTGCCATGGCTAGGACTTCCAAAACTGTGTTGAATAATAGTGGTGAGAGTGGACATCCTTGTCTCCTTTCTGATCTTTGAGGAAATGCTTTCAGTTTTTCAACATTCAGAATGATGTTGGCTGTGGGTTTGTCATATATGGCCTTTATTATGTGGAGGTAGGTTCTCTCTATGCCCACTTTCTGGAGAGTTTTTATCATAAATGGGTGTTGAATTTTGTCAAAAGCCCTTCTACATCTATTGAGATGACCATATGGTTTTGATTCTTCAATTTGTTAATATGGTGTATCACATTGATTGATTTGCATATATTGAAGAATCCTTGCATCCCTGGGATAAATCCCACTTGATCATGGTGTATGATCCTTTTAATGTGTTATTGGATTCTGTTTGCTAGTGTTTTGTTGAGGATTTTTGTATCTATATTCATGAGTGATATTGGTCTGTAATTTTCTTTTGTTGTAGTATCTTTGTCTGGTTTTGGTATCTGCGTGATGGTGGCCTCATAGAATGAGTTTGGGTGTGTTCTTTCCTCTGCAGTTTTTTGGAAGAGTTTGAGAAGGATGGGTGTTAGCTCTTCTCTAAATGTTTGATAGAATTCACCTGTGAAGCCATCTGGTCCTGGACTTTTGTTTGTTGGAATATTTTTAATCTCAGTTTCAATTTCATTACTTGTGATTGGTCTGTTCATATTTTAAATTTCTTCCTGATTCAGTCTTGGGAGGTTTTATCTTTCTACGAATTTGTGTGTTTCTTCCAGGTTGTCCATTTTAATGGCATAGAGTTGCTTGTAGTAGTCTCTTACGATGCTTTGTATTTCTGCGGTGTCTGTTGTAACTTCTCCTTTTCATTTCTAATTTTATTGATTTGAATCCTCTCCCTCTTTTTCTTGATGAGTCTGGCTAATGGTTTATCAAATTTTTTTCTTCTAGGGCTTCCCTGGTGGCGCAGTGGTTGAGAGTCTGCTTGCCAATGCAGGGGATGCAGGTTCGTGCCCCGGTCCGGGAAGATCTCACGTACCGCGGAGCAGATGGGCCCGTGAGCCGTGGCCGCTGAGTCTGCGCGTCCGGAGCCTGTGCTCTGCAATGGGAGAGGCCACAGCATTGAGAGGCCCGCGTACCACACACACAAAAAAAAAAAACGAAAAAAAATTTTTTTTCTTCTCATATAACCAACTTTTCGTTTTATTGACCTTTGTTATTGTTTTCTTTGATTCTATTTCATTTATTTCTGCTCTGATATTTATGATTTCTTTCCTTCTGCTAACTCTGGGTTTCATTTGTTGTTCTTTCTCGAGTTCATATAGGTGTAAGGTTAGATTGTGTACTTGAGATTTTTCTTGTTTCTTGAGGTAGGTTTGTATAGCTATAAAGATCCCTCTTAGAACTGCTTTTGGTGCATCCCATAGGTTTTGGATCATCATGTTTTCATTGTGATTTGTCTCTAGGTATTTTTTGATTTCATCTTTGATTTCTTTAGTGATCTCTTGGTTATTTAGTAACGTACTGTTTAGCCTCCATGTGTTTGGGACTTTTTCATTTTTTTCCCTGTAATTAATTTCTAATCACATAGCATTGTGGTCAGAAAAGATTCTTGATATGATTTCAATTTCTTAACTTTACTGTGACGTGATTTGTGACCCAAGATGTGATCTATCCTGGAGAATGTTCCATGCACACTTGAGAAGAAAGTGTAATCTGCTGTTTTTGGATGGAATGTCCTATAAATATCAATTACATCTATCTGGTGTATTGTGTCATTTAAAGCTTCTGTTTCCTTAATTATTTTCATTTTGGATTATCTGTCCATTGAGTAAGTGAGGTGTAAATGTACCCCACTATTATTGTGTTACTGTCGATTTCCTCTTTTATAGCTGTTAGCAGTTGCCTTATGTATTGAGGTGCTCCTATGTTGGGTGCGTATATATTTATAATTGTTATATTCTTCATGGATTGATCCCTTGATCATTATGTAGTGTCCTTCCTTATCCCTTATAACATTCTTTATTTTAAAGTCTAATCTATCTGATTTGAGTATAGCTACTCAAGCTTTCTTTGATTTCTATTTTCATGGAATATCTTTTTCCATCCCCTCACTTTCAGTCTGAATGTGTACCTAGGTCTGAAGTGGGTCTCTTGTAGACAGCATATGTATGGGTCTTATTTTTGTATCCATTCAGCAAGACTGTGTCTTTTGGTTGGAGCATTTAATCCACTCACGTTTAGGGTACTTATCGATATTTATGTTCCTATTACCATTTCTTTAATTGTTTTGGGGTTTGTTTTTGTAGGTCCTTTTCTTATCTTGTGTTTCCCACTTAGAGAAGTTGCTTTAGCATTTGTTGTAGATATGGTTTGGTGGTGCTGTATTCTCTTAGCTTTTGCTTTTCTGTAAAGCTTTTGATTTCTCTTTTGAATTTGAATGAGATCTTTGCCAGGTAGAGTAATCTTGTTTGTAGGTTCTTCCCTTTCATCACTTTAAGTATTTCATGCCACTACCTTATGGCTTGTAGAGTTTCTGCTGATAAATCAGCTGTTAACATTATTGGAGTTCCCTTGTATGTTATTTGTCATTTTTCCCTTGCTGATTTCAATAATTTCTCATTGTCTTTAATTTTTGTCAGTTCAATTACTTTGTGTCTCGGCGTGTTTCTCCTTGGGTTTATCCTGTATGGGACTCTGTGCTTCCTGGACTTGGGTGGCTATTTCCTTTCCCATGTTAGGGAAGTTTTAAACTATAATCTCTTCACATATTTTCTCGGGTCCTTTCTTTCTCTCTTCTCCTTCTGGGTCCCCTATAATGCAAATGTTGTTGTGTTTAATGTTGTCCCACAAGTCTCTTATGCTGTTTTCATTTCTTTTCATTCTTTTTTCTTTATTCTGTTCTGCAGTAGTGAATTACACCATTCTGTCTTCCAGGTCACTTATCCGTTCTTCTGCCTCAGTTATCCTGCTATTATTTCCTTCTGGTGTAGTGTTCATTTCAGTTATTGTATTGTTCATCTCTGTTCCTTTGTTCTTTAATTCATCTAGGTCGTTGTTAAACATTTCTTGCATCTTCTCAATGTTTGCCTTCATTCTTTTTCCGAGGTCCTGAATCATCTTCACTATCATTATTCTGAATTCTTTTTCTGGAAGGTTGCCTATCTCCACTTCATTTAGTTGTTTTTCTGGGGTTTTATCTTGTTCCTTCCTCTGGTACATGGCCCTCTGCCTTTTCATCTTGTCTATCTTTCTGTGAATGTGGTTTTTGTTCCACAGGCTGCAAAACTGTAGATCTTCTTGCTTCTGCTGTCTGCCCTCTGGTGGATGAGACTATCTAAGTGACTTGTGTAAGTTTCTTGATGGGAGGGAGTGGTGGTGGGTACAGCTTACTGTTGTTCTGGTGGGCAGATCTCAGTAAAATTAATCCGCTTGACTGTTGATGGGTGTGGCTGGATTCCCTCCATGTTCATTGTTTGGCTTGAGGCAACCCAATACTTCAGCCTACCTGGACTCTTTGGTGGGGCCAATGAGAGACTCTGCGAGGGCTCACGCCAAGGTGTACTTCCCAGAATTTCTGCTGCCAGTGTCTTTGTCTCCATGGTGAGCCTCAGAAACACCCCACCTCTGCAGGAGACCCTTCAACACTAACAGTTATATCTGCTTGTCTCCCCTGTGGTCATTGCTCCTTTCCCTCCGTCCCGATGCACACACTACTTTGTGTGTGCCCTCCACATGTGGAGTCTCTGTTTCCCCCAGTACTGTCGAAATCCTGCAATCAATTCCCACTAGGCTTCAAGTCTGTTTCTCTAGGAATTCCTCTTCCTGTTGCCAGACCCCCAGTTTGGGAAGCCTGACGTGGAGCTCAGAACCTTCCCTCCATTGGGTTGACTTATGTGGTCTACGTGTTCTCCAGTCTGTGAGTCAACCTCCCAGCAGTTATGAGATTTGATTTTACTGTGATTGTGCCCCACCTACCATCCCATTGTGGTTTCTCAGTTGTCTTTGGATGTGGAGTATCTTTTTTGGTGAGTTCCAGTGTCTTCCTGTTGATGATTGTCCAACAGCCAGTTGTGATTCTGGTGTTCTTGCAAGAGGGAGTAAGAGAACATCCTTCTATTCCGCCATCTTGTTTCCTCACCCCATGACATTTTGAATTATGATTTTCTCAAGGGTATATGCCCAGTAGTGGGATTGCTGGGTCATATTGTAGTTCTATTTTAAGTTTTCTAAGGAACCTCCATACTCTTCTTGATAGTGGCTGTATCAATTTTTGTGCCCACCAACATTGTAAGAGTGTTCCTTTTCCTCCACACCATCTCCAGCATTTATTGTTTGCATATTTTTGATGATGGCCATTCTGACTGGTGTGAGGTGATAACTCACTTTAGTTTTGATTTGCATTTCTCTAATGATTAATGATGTTGAGCATTCTTTCTTGTGTTTGTTGGCAATCTGTATATCTTCTTTGGAGAAATGTCAGTTTAGGCCTTCTGCTCATATTTGGATTGGTTTGTTTGTTCTTTTTGATATTGAGCTGCATGAGCTGCTTGTAAATTTTGGGAGATTTATCCTTTGTCAGTTTCTTCATTTGCAAATATTTTCTCCCATTCTGCAGGTTGTCTTTTCATCTTGTTTATTGTTTCCTTTGCTGTACAAAAGCTTTTAAGTTTCATTAGGTCCCATTTGTTTATTTTTGTTTTTATTTCCATTTCTCTAGGAGGTGGGTCAAAAAAGACCTTGCTGTGATTTATGTCATAGAGTGTTCTGCTTAGGTTTTCCTCTAAGAGTGTGTCTCACCTTACATTTAGGTTTTTAAACCATTTTGAGTTTGTTTTTGTGTATGGTGTTAGGGAGTGTTCTAACTTCATTCTTTTACATGTAGCTGTCCAGTTTTCCCTACACCACTTATTGAAGTGGCTGTCTTTTCTTCATTGTATATTCTTGCCTCCTTTATCAAAGGTAAGGTGACCATATGTGCATGGGTTTCTCCCTGGGCTTTCTATCCTATTCCATTTATCTATATTTCTATTTATGTACCAGTACCATACTGTCTTGATTACTGTAGCTTTGTAGTATAGTCTGAAGTCCAGGAGCCTGATTCATCCAGCTTGTTTTCCTTTCTCAAGATTGCTTTGGCTATTTGGGGCTTTTTGTGTTTCCATTAAAATTGTGAACTTTTTTGTTCACAATTTGTTTGAGTCTTCCAATCCAAGAACATGGTATATCTCTCCATCTGTTGGTATAATCTTTAATTTCTTTCATTAGTGTCTTATAGTTTTATGCATACAGCTCTTTTTTCTCCTTAGGTAGGTTTAGTCCTAGGTATTTTATTCTTTTTGTTGCAGTGGTAAATGGGAGTGTTTCCTTGTCTTTCAGATTTTTCATCATTAGTGTATAAGAATGGTGGAGATTTCTGTGCATTAATTTTGTATCCTGCTACTTTACCTAATTCATTGAATAGCACTAGTAGTTTTCTGGTAGCATCCTTAGTATTCTCTATGTATAGTATCATGTCATCTGCAAACAGTGACAGCTTTACTTCATCTTTTCCGATTTGGATTCCTTTTATTTCTTTTTCTTCTCTGATTGCTGTGGCTAAAACTTCCAAAACTGTGTTGAATAATAGTGGTGAGAGTGGGTAATCTTGTCTTGTTCATGATCTTAGTGGAAATGGTTTCAGTTTTTCACCATTGAGAATGATCTTGGCTGTGGGCTTGTCATATATGGCCTTTATTATGTTGAAGTTAGTTCCCTCTATGCGTACTGTCTGGAGGGGTTTTATCACAAATGGGTGTTAAATTTTGTTGAAAGCTTTTTCTGCATCTATTGAGACGATCATATGGTTTTTCTCCTTCAGTTTGTTAAAATGGTGTATCACATGGATTGATTTGCATATATTGAAGAATCTTTGCATTCCTGGGATAATTCCCACTTGATCATGTTGTGTGATGCTATTAATGTGCTGTTGTACTCTGTTTGCTAGTATTTTATTGAGGATATTTGCATCTTTGTTTCTCAGTGATATTGGCCTGTATTTTTCTTTCTTGGTGACATCTTTGTCTGTTTTTGGTATCAGGGTGATGGTGGACTTGTAGAGTGAGTTTGGGGGTGTTCCTCCTTCTTCTATATTCTGGAATAGTTTGAGAAGGATAGGTGTTAGCTCTTCACTAAATGATTGATAGAATTTGCCTGTGAAGCTGTCTGGTCTTGGGCTTTTGCTTTTTGGAAGATTTAAAATCACAGTCTCAATTTCAGTGCTTGTGATTGGTCTATTTATATCTTCTAATTCTTCCTGGTTCAGTATCAGAAGGTTGTGCTTTTCTAAGAATTTGTCCATTTCTTCCAGGTTTTCCATTTTATTGGCATATAGCTGTTTGCTGCATGTCTCTTAATCCTTTGTATTTCTGCAGTGTCAGTTGTTACTTCTCCTTTTTCATTTTTAATTCTATTGATTTGAGTCTTCTCCCTTTTTCTTGATGAATCTGTCTAATGGTTTGTCAATTTTTTATCTTCTCAAAGAACCAGCTTTTAGTTTTATTGATTTTTGCTCTTGTTTCCTTCACTTCTTTTTCATTTATTTCTGATATGATATTTATGATTTCTTTCCTTTTGCTAACTTTGGGGTTATTTTTTTGGTTCTTCTTTGTTTAATTGCTTTAGGTGTAAGTTTAGGTTGTTTATTTCAGATGTTTCTTGTTTCTTAAGGTAGGATTGTATTGCTATATACTTCTCTCTTTGACCTGCTTTTGCTGCATCCCATAGAATTTGGGTCATCCTGTTTTCATCATTTATTTCTAGGAATTTTTTTTGATTTGGATTTATTCAGTGATCTCTGTTTTTAGTATTTTATTTTTTAGCCTCCATGTATTTGTAGTTTTTACAGTATTTCTTTTATTGGTAATTGATATCTGGTCTCATAGTATTGTGTTTGGAAAAGATACTTGATATGATTTCAATTTTCTTAAATTTACCAAGGCTTGATTTGTGACCCATGATATGATCTCTCCTGGACAATGTTCCATGAGCACTTGAGAAGAAAGTATATTCTGTTTCTTTTGGATGGAATGTTCTATAAATATCAATTTAGTCCATCTTGCTTAATGGATCATTTACAGCTAGTGTTTTCCTATTTATTTTCATTTTGGATGATCTGTCCATTGGTGAAAGTGGGGTGTTAAAATCCCCTACTCTGATTGTGTTAAGTCGATTTCCCCTTTTATGGATGTTAGCATTTGCCTTATATATTGAGGTACTCCTATGTTGGCTGAATAAATATTTACAATTGTTATATCTTCTTTTTGGATTGATCCCTTGATTATTATGTAGTGTCCTTCTTTGTTTTTGTAATAGTCTTTATTTTAAAGTGTATGTTGTCTGATATGAGAATTGCCACTCTAGCTTTCTTTTGATTTCCATTTGCATGGGATATCTTTTTGCATCCCCTCACTTTCAGTCTGTATGTGTCCGAGGTCAGAAGTTGGTCTCTTGTAGACAGCATATATACAGGTCTGTTTTTACATCCATTCTACCACTCTATGTCTTTTGCTTGGAATTTTAATATTTTTACATTTAAGGTAATTATCCGAATGTATGTTCCTATTACCATTTCTTAATTGTTTTGGGTTTGTTATTGTAGGTTTTTCCTTCTCTTGTGTGTCCATCCTACAGAAGTTACTTTAGCTTTTGTTGTTAAGCTGTTTGGGTGGTGCTCAATTCTCTTAGCTTTTGCTTGTCTGTAAAGATTTTAATTTCTCTGTCAAATATGAATGAGGTCCTTGCTGGGTGAATAATCTTGTTTGTAGGTTTTTCTCCTTCATCGCTCTAAATATGTCCTGTCATTCCCTTCTGGCTTGCAGAGTTTCTGCTGAAAGATCAGCTGTTAACCTTATGGGGGTTCCCTTGTATGTTATTTGTTGTTTTTCCCTTGCTGCTTTTAATATTTTTTCTTTGTATTTAATTTTTGATAGTTTGATTAATATGTGTCTGGATATATTTCTCCTAGGATTTATCCTGTATGGGACTCTCTGCCCTTCCCAGACTTGATTGACTTTTTCTTTCCCATATTAGGGAAGTTTTCAACTATAATCTCTTCAAATATTTTCTCAGTCCTTTTCTCTTCTTCTGGTACCCCTATACATCTAATATTGGTGCATTTAATGTTTTCCCAGCAGGCTCTGAGACTGTCCTAAATTCTTTTCATTCTTTTTTCTTTATTTTGCTCTGTGGTAGTAATTTACAGCATTTTATCTTTCAGGTCACTTATCCGTTCTTCTGCCTCTGTTTTTCTGCTAATGATTACTTCTAGAGGATTTTTTATTTCTTTTATTGTGTTGTTCATCATTCTTTGTTTGCTCTTTAGTTCTTCTAGGTCCTTGTTAAACATTTCTTGTATTTTCTCCATTCTATTTCCAAGATTTTGCACCAACTTTACTTTCATTACTATGAATTCTTTTTGAGGTAGACTGCCTATTTCCTCTTTATTTGTTTGGTCTGTTGGGTTTTTACCTTGCTCTTTCATCTGCTATGTGTTTTTCTATCTTCTCATTTTGGTTAACTTACAATGTTTGGGTTCTCCTTCTAGCAGTCTGCACGTTCATAATTCCCGTTGATTTTGGTATCTGCCCCCAGTGGCTAAGGTTGTTTCAGGGGGTTGTGGAAGCTTCCTGGTGGAGGGGACTGGTGCTTGTGTTCTGTTGAATGAGGCTGGATCTTCTCTTTTTGGTGGGCAGGATGGAATCCGGTTGTGTGTTTTGGGGTGTGTGTGACCTTATTATGATTTTAGGCAGCCTCTCTTCTAATGGGTGGGGTTGTGTTTCTGTCTTGCTAATTGTTTTGCATAGGTTGTCCAGCACTGTAGCTTGCTGGTCATTGAGTGGAGCTGGGTCTTAGTGTTGAGATGGAAATCTCTGGCAGAGCTTTCACCATTTGATATTACATGGAGCTGGGAGGTTTCTGGTGGACCAATGTCCTGAACCTGTGTCTCCCACCTCAAAGGCACAGGCCTAACACCCGGCTGGAGAACTAAGACACTGTCAGCCAAATGGCTGCTAGTGTTGGAGGGTCTACTGCAGAGGCAGGGTGTGGCTGTGGCTCACCATGGGGACAAGTACACTGGCAGCAGAAGTTCTGGGATGTACTCCTTGGTGTGAGGCATCACAGAGTCCTCCATTAGGCCCAACAAAGAGCAGGGTAGGCTCAGGTGCTGGGTCACCACAGGCCAAACAATGCTCCAGGGATTTTTTCTTTCTTTGAATTTCATTTTATTTGTTTTTTATACAACAGGCTCTTATTAGTCATCAATTTTATACACATGAGTGTGTATATGTCAATTCCAATCACCCAGTTCATCACACCACCATCCCCATCCCCCCACGGCTTTCCCCCCTTGGTGCCTATACATTTGTTCTCTACATCTGTGTCTCAACTTCCGCCCTGCAAACCAGATCATCTGTACCATTTTTCTACGTTCCACATACATGTGTTAATATATGATATTTTTTTCTCTCTTTCTGACTTACTTCACTCTGTATGACAGTCTCTGGATCCATCCACGTCTCAACAAATGATCCAATTTTGTTCCTTTTTATGGCTGAATAGTATTCCATTGTCTATATGTACCACAACTCCTTTATCCATTGGTCTGTTGATGGGCATTTAGGTTGCTTTCATGACCTGACTATTGTAAATAGTGCTGCAATGAACATTGGGGTGCATGTGTCCTTTTGAATTATGGTTTTCTCTGGGTATATGCAGAGCAGTGGGATTGGTGGATCATATGTTAATTCTATTTTTAGTGTTTTAAGGAACCTCCATACTGTTCTCCATAGTGGCTGTATCAATTGACATTCCCACCAACAGTGCAAGAGGGTTCCCGTTTCTCCACACCCTTTCCAGCATTTGTTGTTTGTAGGTTTTCTGATGTTGCCCATTCTAACTGGGGTGAGGTGATACCTCATTATAGTTTTGATTTGCATTTCTCAAACAATTAGTGATGTTGAGCAGCTTTTCATGTGCTTCTTGGCCATCTTATGTCTTCTTTGGAGAAATGCCTATTTAGGTCTTCTGCCCATTTTTGGATTGGGTTGTTTGTTTTATTTCACATTGAGCTGCATGAGCTGTTTATATATTTTGGAGATTAAACATCTGTCTGTTGATTTGTTTGCAAATATTTTCTCCCATTCTGAGGGTTGTGTTTTCTTCTTGTTTATGGTTTCCTTTGTTGTGCAAAAGCTTTGAAGTTTCATAAGGTCCCATTTGTTTATTTTTGTTTTTATTTCTCTTACTGTAGGAGGTGGACCAAAAAAGATCTCGCTGTGATTTTTGTCAAAGCATGTTCTTCCTATGTTTTCCTCTAAAAGTTTTATAGTGTCCAGTCTTACATTTAGGTCTCAAATCCATTTTGAGTTTATTTTTTTATATGGTGTTAGGGAGTGTTGTAATTTCATTCTTTTACATGTAGCTGTCCAGTTTTCCCAGCACCACTTATTGAAGAGACTGTCTTTTCTCCATTGTATATCTTTGCGTCCTTTCTCATAGAGTAGTTGACCATAGGTGTGTGGGTTTATCTCTGGGCTTTCTATCTTGTTCCATTGATCTATGTTTCTGTTTTTGTGCCAGTACCATATTGTCTTGATTACTGTAGCTTTGTAGCATAGTGTGAAGTCAGGGAGTCTGATTCCTCCCGCTTCATTTTTTTTTCTCTCAAGACTGCTTTGGCTATTTGGGTTCTTTTATGTCTCCATACAAATTTTAGGATTTTTTGTTCTAGTTCTGTAAAAAATGTCATTGGTAATTTGATAGGGATTGCATTGAATCTGTAGATTGCTTTGGGTAGTATATTCATTTTCACAATATTGATTCTTCCAATCCAAGAACATGGTATATCTCTCTATCTGTTGGTATCATCTTTAACTTCTTTCATCAGTGTCTTATAGTTTTCTGCATACAGGTATTTGTCTCCCTAGGTTGGTTTATTCCTAGGTATTGTATTCTTTGTTTTGCAATGCTAAACGGAAGTGTTTCCTTAATTTCTCTTTCAGATGTTTCATCATTAGTGTATAGGAATGCAAGAGATTTCTGTGTATTAATTTTGTATCCTGCAACTTTACCAAATTCATTGATTAGCTCTAGTAGTTTTCTGGTGACATTTTTAGGATTCTTTATGTATAATATCATGACATCTTCAAACAGTGACAGTTTTATTTCTTCTTTTCCAATTTGTATTGCTTTTATTTCTTTTTGTTCTCTGATTGCCATGGCTAGGACTTCCAAAACTGTTGAATAATGGTGGTGAGAATGGACATACTTGTCTTGTTGCTGATCTTAGGGGAAATACTTTCAGTTTTTCACCATTGAGAATGATGTTTGCTGTGGGTTTGTCATATATGGCCTTTATTAGGTTGAGGCAGGTTCCCTCTATGCCCACTTTCTGGAGAGTTTTTATCATAAATGGGTGTTGAATTTTGTCAAAAGCTTTTTCTGCATCTACTGAGATGATCATATGGTTTTTATTCTTCAATTTGTTAATATGGTGTATCAGATGGATTGATTTGTGTATATTGAAGAATCCTTGCATCCCTGGGATAAATCCCACTTGATCATGGTGTATGATGCTTTTAATGTGTGTTGGATTCTGTTTGCTAGTATTTTGTTGAGGATTTTTGCATCTATATTCATCAGTGATATCAGTCTGTAATTATTTTGTTGTTGTTGTAGTATCTTTGTCTGGTTTTGGTGTCAGGGTGATGGTGGCCTCATATAATGAGTTTGGGAGTGATCCTTCCCCTGCAGTTTTTGGAAGAGGATGAGAAACATGGGCATTAGCTCTTCTCTAAATTTTTGATAGAATTCGCCTGTGAAGCTCTCCGGTCCTGGACATTTTTTGCTGGAAGATTTTTCTTCACAGTTTGGATTTCATTACTTGTGATTTTTCTGTTCATATTTTCTATTTCTTCCTGGTTCAGTTTTGGATGGTTATACCTTTCTAAGAATTTGTCCATTTCTTCCAGGTTATCCATTTTATTGGCATAGAGTTGCTTGTAGTAGTGTCTTAGGATGCTTTGTATTTCTGCCGTGTTTTTTGTAACTTCTCCTTTATCATTTCTAATTTTATGATTTGAGTCCTTTCCCTCTTTTTCTTGATGAGTCTGGATAATGGTTTATCAATTTTGTTGATCTACTCAAAGAACCATCTTTTAGTTTTTTTGATCTTTGTTATTGTATTCTTTGTTTCTATTTCACTTATTTCTGCTGTAATCTTTATGATTTCTTTCCTTCTGCTTACTTTGGATTTTGTTTGTTCTTCTTTCTCTAGTTCCTTTAGGTGTAAAGTTACATTGTGTACTTGAGATTTTTCTTGTTTCTTGAGGTAGGCTTGTATAGCTATAAACTTCCCTTTTAGAACTGCTTTTGCTGCATACCAGAGGTTTTGGATCATCTTGTTTTCTTTTTTTTAAAACATCTGTATTGGAGTATAACTGTTTTACAATAGTGTATTAGTTCTTCCTTTACAACAAAGTGAATCAGTTATACAGATACAGATGTTCCCATATCTCTTGCATCTTGCATCACCCTCTCTCCCACCCTCCCTATCCCACCCCTCCAGGTGGTCACAAAGCACAGAGGTGATCTCCCTGTGCTATGCGGCAGCTTCCCACTAGCTATCTAATTTATATTTGGTAGTGTATATATGTCCCTGCCACTCTCTCACATCGTCACAGCTTACCCTTTCCCCTCTCCATATCCTCAAGTGCATGCTCCAGTAGGTCTGTGTTTTATTCCCGTCCGACCACTAATCTCTTCATGACATTTTTTTTCTTAGAGTCCATATATATGTGTTAGCATACGGTATTTGTTTTTCTCCTTCTGACTTACTTCACTCTGTATGACAGACACTGGGTCTATCCACCTCATTACAAATAACTCAGTTTCATTTCCTTTTATGGCTGAGTAATATTCCATTGTATATATGTGCCACATCTTCTTTATCCATTCATCTGTTGATGGACATTTAGGTTGCTTCCATGTCCTGGCTATTGTAAATAGTGCTGCAATGAACATTTTGGTACATGACTCTTTTTGAATTATGGTTTTCTCAGGGTATATGCCCAGTAGTGGGATTGCTGGGTCGTATGGTAGTTCTATTTGTAGTTTTTTAAGCAACCTCCATACTGTTCTCCATAGTGGCTGTATCATTTTACATTCCCACCAGCAGTGCAAGAGGGTTCCCTTTTCTCCACACCCTCTCCAGCATTTATTGTTTCTAGAGTTTTTGATGATGGCCAATCTGACCAGTATGAGATGATATATCATTGTAGTTTTGATTGGCATTTCTCTAATGATTAATGATGTTGAGCATTCTTTCATGTGGTGGCAATCTGTATATCTTCTTTGGAGAAATGTCTATTTAGGTCTTCTGCCTATATTTGGATTGGGTTATTCGTTTTTTTGTTATGGAGCTGCATGTGTTGCTTATAAAGTTTGGATATTAATCCTTTGTCAGTTGCTTCATTTGCAAATGTTTTCTCCCATTCTGAGGGCTGTCTTCTGGTCTTGTTTATGGTATCTTTGCTGTGCAAAAGCTTTTAAGTTTCATTAGGTCCCATTTGTTTATTTTTGTTTTTATTTACATTTCTTTAGGAGATAGGTCAAAAAGGATCTTGCTGTGATTTATGTCATAGAGTGTTCTGCCTATGTTTTCCTCTAAGAGTTTGATAGTGTGCAGCCTTACATTTAGGTCTTTAATCCATTTTGAGTTTATGTTTGTGTTTGGTGTTAGGGAGTGTTCTAATTTCATACTTTTACATGTAGCTGTCCAGTTTTCCCAGCACCACTTATTGAAGAGGCTGTCTTTTCTCCACTGTATATCCTTCCCTCCTTTATCAAAGATAACGTGACCATATGTGTGTGGATTTATCTCTGGGCTGTCTATCCTGTTTCATTGATCTATATTTCTGTTTTTGTGCCAGTACCATACTGTCTTGATTACTGTAGCCTTGTAGTATAGTCTGAAGTCAGGGAGCCTAATTCCTCCAGCTCCATTTTTCATTCTCAAGATTGCTTTGGCAATTCGGGGTCTTTTTTTTTCCATCCAAATTGTGAAATTTTTTGTTCTAGTTCTGTAAAAAATGCCAGTGGTAATTTGATAGGGATCGTATTGATTCTGTAGATTGCTTTGGGTAGTAGAGTCATTTTCACAATGTTGATTCTTCCAATCCAAGAACATGGTATATTTCTCCACCTATTTGTATCATCTTTAATTTCTTTCATCAGTGTCTTATAGTTTTCTGCATACAGGTCTTTTGTTTCCTTAGGTAGGTTTATTCCTAGATATTTTATTCTTTTTGTTGCAATGGTAAATGAGAGGGTTTTCTTAATTTCACTCTCAGATTTTTCATCATTAGTGTATAAGAATGCCAGAGATTTCTGTGCATTAATTTTGTATCCTGCTACTTTACCAAATTCATTGATTAGCTCTAGTAATTTTGTGGTAGCATTCTTAGGATTCTCTATGTATATTGTCATGTCATCTGCAAACAGTGACAGCTTTAGTTCTTTTCCAATTTGGATTCCTTTTATTTCTTTTTCTTCTCTGATTGCTGTGGCTAGAACTTCCAAGACTATGTTGAATAAGAGTGGTGAGAGTGGGCAACCTTGTCTTGTTCCTGATCGTAGTGAAAATGGTTTCAGTTTTTCACCATTGAGAATGATGCTGGCTGTGAGTTTGTCATATATGGCCTTTATTATGTTGAGGAAAGTTCCCTCTATGCCTACTTTCTGCAGGGTTTTTTTTTTTATCATAAATGGTGTTGAATTTTGTCAATAGCTTTGTCTGCATCTATTGAGATGATCATATGGTTTTTCTCCTTCAGTTTGCTGATATGGTGTATCACGTTCATTGATTTGCGTATATTGAAGAATCCTTGCATTCCTGGAATAAACCCCACTTGATCATGGTGTATGATCCTTTTAATGTGCTGTTGGATTCTGTTTGCTAGTATTTTGTTGAGGATTTTTGCATCTATGTTCATCAGTGATATTGGCCTGTAGTTTTCTTTCTTGGTGACATCTTTGTCTGGTTTTGATATCAGGGTGATGGTGGCCTCATAGAATGAGTTTGGGAGTGTTCCTCCCTCTGCTATCTTTTGGAAGAGTTTGAGAAGGATAGGTGTTAGCTCTTCTGTAACTGTTTGATAGAATTCACCTGTGAAGCCATCTGGTCCTGGGCTTTTGTTTGTTGGAAGATTTTTAATCACAGTTTCAATTTCAATCCTTATGATTGGCCTGTTCATATTCTCTATTTCTGCCTGGTTCAGTCTTGGAAGGTTATACCTTTCTAAGAATTTGTCCATTTCTTCCAGGTTATCCATTTTATTGGCATAGAGTTGCTTGTAGTAGTGTCTTAGGATGCTTTGTATTTCTGCCGTGTTTTTTGTAACTTCTCCTTTATCATTTCTAATTTTATGATTTGAGTCCTTTCCCTCTTTTTCTTGATGAGTCTGGATAATGGTTTATCAATTTTGTTGATCTACTCAAAGAACCATCTTTTAGTTTTTTTGATCTTTGTTATTGTATTCTTTGTTTCTATTTCACTTATTTCTGCTGTAATCTTTATGATTTCTTTCCTTCTGCTTACTTTGGATTTTGTTTGTTCTTCTTTCTCTAGTTCCTTTAGGTGTAAAGTTACATTGTGTACTTGAGATTTTTCTTGTTTCTTGAGGTAGGCTTGTATAGCTATAAACTTCCCTTTTAGAACTGCTTTTGCTGCATACCAGAGGTTTTGGATCATCTTGTTTTCTTTTTTTAAAAACATCTGTATTGGAGTATAACTGTTTTACAATAGTGTATTAGTTCTTCCTTTACAACAAAGTGAATCAGTTATACAGATACAGATGTTCCCATATCTCTTGCATCTTGCATCACCCTCTCTCCCACCCTCCCTATCCCACCCCTCCAGGTGGTCACAAAGCACAGAGGTGATCTCCCTGTGCTATGCGGCAGCTTCCCACTAGCTATCTAATTTATATTTGGTAGTGTATATATGTCCCTGCCACTCTCTCACATCGTCACAGCTTACCCTTTCCCCTCTCCATATCCTCAAGTGCATGCTCCAGTAGGTCTGTGTTTTATTCCCGTCCGACCACTAATCTCTTCATGACATTTTTTTTCTTAGAGTCCATATATATGTGTTAGCATACGGTATTTGTTTTTCTCCTTCTGACTTACTTCACTCTGTATGACAGACACTGGGTCTATCCACCTCATTACAAATAACTCAGTTTCATTTCCTTTTATGGCTGAGTAATATTCCATTGTATATATGTGCCACATCTTCTTTATCCATTCATCTGTTGATGGACATTTAGGTTGCTTCCATGTCCTGGCTATTGTAAATAGTGCTGCAATGAACATTTTGGTACATGACTCTTTTTGAATTATGGTTTTCTCAGGGTATATGCCCAGTAGTGGGATTGCTGGGTCGTATGGTAGTTCTATTTGTAGTTTTTTAAGCAACCTCCATACTGTTCTCCATAGTGGCTGTATCATTTTACATTCCCACCAGCAGTGCAAGAGGGTTCCCTTTTCTCCACACCCTCTCCAGCATTTATTGTTTCTAGAGTTTTTGATGATGGCCAATCTGACCAGTATGAGATGATATATCATTGTAGTTTTGATTGGCATTTCTCTAATGATTAATGATGTTGAGCATTCTTTCATGTGGTGGCAATCTGTATATCTTCTTTGGAGAAATGTCTATTTAGGTCTTCTGCCTATATTTGGATTGGGTTATTCGTTTTTTTGTTATGGAGCTGCATGTGTTGCTTATAAAGTTTGGATATTAATCCTTTGTCAGTTGCTTCATTTGCAAATGTTTTCTCCCATTCTGAGGGCTGTCTTCTGGTCTTGTTTATGGTATCTTTGCTGTGCAAAAGCTTTTAAGTTTCATTAGGTCCCATTTGTTTATTTTTGTTTTTATTTACATTTCTTTAGGAGATAGGTCAAAAAGGATCTTGCTGTGATTTATGTCATAGAGTGTTCTGCCTATGTTTTCCTCTAAGAGTTTGATAGTGTGCAGCCTTACATTTAGGTCTTTAATCCATTTTGAGTTTATGTTTGTGTTTGGTGTTAGGGAGTGTTCTAATTTCATACTTTTACATGTAGCTGTCCAGTTTTCCCAGCACCACTTATTGAAGAGGCTGTCTTTTCTCCACTGTATATCCTTCCCTCCTTTATCAAAGATAACGTGACCATATGTGTGTGGATTTATCTCTGGGCTGTCTATCCTGTTTCATTGATCTATATTTCTGTTTTTGTGCCAGTACCATACTGTCTTGATTACTGTAGCCTTGTAGTATAGTCTGAAGTCAGGGAGCCTAATTCCTCCAGCTCCATTTTTCATTCTCAAGATTGCTTTGGCAATTCGGGGTCTTTTTTTTTCCATCCAAATTGTGAAATTTTTTGTTCTAGTTCTGTAAAAAATGCCAGTGGTAATTTGATAGGGATCGTATTGATTCTGTAGATTGCTTTGGGTAGTAGAGTCATTTTCACAATGTTGATTCTTCCAATCCAAGAACATGGTATATTTCTCCACCTATTTGTATCATCTTTAATTTCTTTCATCAGTGTCTTATAGTTTTCTGCATACAGGTCTTTTGTTTCCTTAGGTAGGTTTATTCCTAGATATTTTATTCTTTTTGTTGCAATGGTAAATGAGAGGGTTTTCTTAATTTCACTCTCAGATTTTTCATCATTAGTGTATAAGAATGCCAGAGATTTCTGTGCATTAATTTTGTATCCTGCTACTTTACCAAATTCATTGATTAGCTCTAGTAATTTTGTGGTAGCATTCTTAGGATTCTCTATGTATATTGTCATGTCATCTGCAAACAGTGACAGCTTTAGTTCTTTTCCAATTTGGATTCCTTTTATTTCTTTTTCTTCTCTGATTGCTGTGGCTAGAACTTCCAAGACTATGTTGAATAAGAGTGGTGAGAGTGGGCAACCTTGTCTTGTTCCTGATCGTAGTGAAAATGGTTTCAGTTTTTCACCATTGAGAATGATGCTGGCTGTGAGTTTGTCATATATGGCCTTTATTATGTTGAGGAAAGTTCCCTCTATGCCTACTTTCTGCAGGGTTTTTTTTTTTATCATAAATGGTGTTGAATTTTGTCAATAGCTTTGTCTGCATCTATTGAGATGATCATATGGTTTTTCTCCTTCAGTTTGCTGATATGGTGTATCACGTTCATTGATTTGCGTATATTGAAGAATCCTTGCATTCCTGGAATAAACCCCACTTGATCATGGTGTATGATCCTTTTAATGTGCTGTTGGATTCTGTTTGCTAGTATTTTGTTGAGGATTTTTGCATCTATGTTCATCAGTGATATTGGCCTGTAGTTTTCTTTCTTTGTGACGTCTTTGTCTGGTTTTGGTATCAGGGTGAATGTGGCCTCATAGAATGAATTTGGGAGTGTTTCTCCCTCTGCTATCTTTTGGAAGAGTTTGAGAAGGATAGGTGTTAACTCTTCTCTAAATGTTTGATAGAATTCACCTGTGAAGCCATCTGGTCCTGGCTTTTGTTTGTTGGAAGATTTTTAATCACAATTTCAATTTCAGTGCTTGTGATTGGTCTGTTCATATTTTGTATTTCTTCCTGGTTCAGTCTCGGGAGCTTGTGCATTTCTAAGAATTTGTCCATTTCTTCCAGGTTGTCCATTTTATTGGCATACAGTTGCTTGTAGTAATCTCTAATAATCTTTTGTATTTCTGCAGTGTCAGTTGTTACATCTCCTTTTGCATTTCTAATTCTATTGATTTTAGTCTTCTATGTTTTATTCTTGATAAGTCTGACTAATTGTTTATCAATTTTATTTATCTTCTCAAAGAACCAGCTTTTAGTTTTATTGATCTTTGCTATTATTTCCTTCATTTCTTTTTCATTTATTTCTGATCTGATCTTTATGATTTCTTTCCTTCTGCTAAATTTGGGGGTATTTTGTTCTTCTTTCCCTAATTGCTTTAAGTGTAAAGTTAGGTTGTTTATTCGAGATGTTTCCTGTTTCTTAAGGTATGATTGTATTGCTATAAACTTCCCTCTCAGAACTGCTTTTGCTGTATCCCATAGGTTTTGGGTCGTCGTGTCTCCATTGTCATTTGTTTCTAAGTATTTTTTGATTTCCTCTTTGATTTCTTCAGTGATCACTTCGTTATTAAGTAGTGTATTGTTTAGCCTCCATGTGTTTGTATTTTTTACAGATCTTTTCCTCTAATTGATATCTAGTCTCATAGCATTATGGTCGGAAAAGATACTTCATACGATTTCAATTTTCTTAAATGTCGCAAGGCTAGATTTTGGGCCCAATATATGAACCTTCCTGGAGAATGTTCCATGAGCACTTAAGAAAAATGTGTATTCTGTTGTTTTTGGATGGAATGTCCTATAAATATCAATTAAGTCCATCTTGTGTAATGTATCATTTAAACCTTGTGTTTCCTTATTTATTTTCATTTTGGATGATCTGTCCATTGGTGGAAGTGGGGTGTTACAGTCCCCTACTATGATTGTGTTACTGTCGATTTCCCCTTTTATGGCTGTTAGTATTTGCCTTATGTACTGAGGTGCTCCTATGTTGGGTGCATAAATATTTACAATTGTTATATCTTCTTCATGGATTGATCCCTTGATTATTATGTAGTGTCCTTCCTTTTCTCTTGTAACATTCTTTATTTTAAAGTCTATTTTGTCTGATATGAGAATTGCTACTCCAGCTTTCTTCTGATTTCCATTTGTATGGAATATCTTTTTCCATCCCCTCACTTTCAGTCTGTATGTGTCTCTAGGTTTGAAGTGGGTCTCTTTTAGACAGCATATATATGGGTCTTGCTTTTATGTCCATTCAGCCAGTCTGTTTCATTTGGTGGGAGCATTTAATCCATTTACATTTAAAGTAATTATCGATATGTATGTTCCTATTACCATTTACTTAATTGTTTCAGGTTGTTCTTGTAGGTCTTTCCCTTCTCTTGTGTTTCTTGCCTAGAGAAGTTCCATTAGCATTTGTTGTAGAGCTGGTTTGGTGGTGCTGAACTCTCTCAGCTTTTGCTTGTCTGTAAAGATTTTAATTTCTCCATCAAATCTGAATGAGATCCTTGCTGGGTAGAGTAATCTTGGTTGTAGGTTTTTTTCCTTCATCACTTTAAATATGTCCTGCCACTCCCTTCTGGCTTGTAGAGATTCTGCTGAAAGATCAGATGTTAACCTTATGGGAATTCCCTTGTGTGTTATTTGTTGTTTTTCCCTTGCTGCTTTTAATATGTTTTCTTTGTATTTAATTTTGACAGTTTGATTATTATGTGTCTTGGTGTGTTTATTCTTGGGTTTATCCTGTATGGGACTCTCTGTGCTCCCTCAACTTGATTGACTATTTCCTTTCCTATATTAGGGAAGTTTTCAAGTATAATCTCTTCAAATATTTTCTCAGTCCCTTTCTTTTTCTCTTCTTCTTCTTGGATCCCTATAATTCGAATGTTAGTGTGTTTAATGTTGTCACAGAGGTCTCTGCGACTGTCCTCACTTCTTTTCATTCTTTTTTCTTTCTTCTGCTCTGCAGTAGTTATTTCCACTATTTTATCTTCCAGTCACTTATCCGTCCTTCTGCCTCAATTATTCTGCTATTGATTCCATCTAGAGTATTTTACATTTCATTTATTGTGTTGCTCATCGTTGCTTGCTTCCTCTTTATTTCTTCTATGTCCTTGTTACCTGTTTCTTGCAATTTGTCTATTCTATTTCCACGATTTTGAATCATCTTTACTATCATTATTCTGAATTCTTTTTCAGGTAGACTGCTTATTTCCTCTTCATTTGTTAGGTCTGGTGTGTTTTTATCTTGCTCCTTCATCTGCTGTGTGTTTTTCTGTCTTCTCATTTTGCTTATCTTACTGTGTTTTGGATCTCCTTTTTGCAGGCTGCAGTTTTGTAGTTCCTGTTGTTTTTGGTGGCTGTCCCCAGTGGCTTAGGTTGGTTTGGTGGGTTAATTAGGTTTCCTGGTTGGGGGGACTAGTGCCTCTGTTCTCATGGATGAGGCTGGATCTTGTCTTTCTTGTGGGCAGGTCCACGTCTGGTGGTGTGTTAGGGGATGTTGGTAGCCTAATTAGGATTTTAGGCAGCTTCTCTGCTAATGGATGGTACTGTAGACCTGTCTTGCTCTTTGTTGGGGATAGGGTGTCCAGCACTGTTCGTTGCTGGTCCTTGAGTGAAGCTGAGTCTTGGTGTTGAGATGGAGATCTATGGGAGATTTTTGCCGTTTGATATTGTGTGGAGCTGAGAGGTCTCTTGTGGGCCAGTGTCCTGAGGTTGGTTCTCCCACCTCAGAGACACAGCCCTGATGCCTGGCTGGAGCTCTAAGAGCCTTTAATCCTCACAGCTCAAAATAAAAGGGAGAAAAAATAGAAAGGTAAGAAAAGGAAGGAAGGAAGGAAGGAAGGAAGGAAGGAGGAAAGGAAGGAAGGAAGGAAGAAAGAAAGGAAGGGAAGAAGGAAGAAATGAAGGAAGGATGAAAGGAAGGAAGAAATGAAGGAAGGAAGAACGCAAGAAAGGAAGGAAGGAAGGAGGAGAGGAAGAAAGGGAGGAAGGAAGGGAGGAAGGAAAGGAGGAAGGAAGGGAGGAAAGAAGGGTGGAAGGAAGGAAGAAAAGAGGGAAGGAGGGAAGAAATGAAGGAAGAAAGGAAGAAAGAAAGGGAGAAGACAAAATAAAGTAGGATAAAGTATAGTTATTAAAATAAAAAATAATTATTAAGAAGAAAAATTTCTTTTCAAAAAACAAAGAAAAACGGGTCGGTCTAACTCTAGGGCAAATGTTGAAAGCAAAGCTATACAGACAAAATCTCACACAGCAGCACACACATACACACTCACAAAAAGAAAAAAAGGGGAAAATAATAGTATATCTTGCTCCCAAAGTACCCCTCATCAACTTGGGATATTTCTCTGTCTATTCAGGTTTTCCACAGATGCAGGGCACTTCAAGTTGATGGTGGAGCTTTAATCTGCTGCTTCTGAGGCTGCTGGTAGAGAACCCCCCTCTCCTCTTTGTTCACACACCTTCTGCAGTTCAGCTTTGGATTTGGCCCCGCCTCTGCATGTAGGTCCTCCGAGGGCGTCTGCTCTTTGCTCAGACAGGTCGGGGTTAAAGGAGCAGCTGATTCGGGGGTTCTGGCATAGGCCGGGGGAGGGAGGTGCATGGATGCGGGGCGAGCCCGCGGCGGCAGAAGCCGGTGTGACGCTGCACCGGCCCAAGGCATGATGCACGTTCTCTCGGGGAAGCTGTCCCCGGATCCTGGGACCCCGGTAGTGGCGGGCTGCACGAGCTCCTGGGAGGGGCGTTGTGGAGAGTGACCTGTGCTCTCACACAGGACTCTTGGTGGCAGCGGCAGCAACCCTAGCGTCCCACACCCGTCTCTACTGTTCATGCCGACAGCCGCGGCTCGTGACCGTTTCTGGAGCTCCTTTACAAGGTGCCCTTAAACCCCTCTCCTCGTGCCCCAGGAAGCAAAGAGGGAAGAAAAGGTCTCTTGCCTCTTCGGCAGCTCCAGACTTCAACCGGACTCCCTCCTGGCCAGCCGTGGCGCACTAAGCCCTTCAGGCTGTTTTCACGCTGCCAACTCCAGACCTTTCCCTGGGATCAGACCGAAGCCCGAGCCTCAGCTCCAGACTCCCGCCAGCCCCGGCCGGTGAGCAGACAAGCCTCTCGGGCTGGTGAGTGCTGGTCGACACCGATCCTCTGCGGGAATCTCTCTGCTTTGCCCTCCACACTCTGTGGCTGCGCTCTCTGCGGCTCTGGAGCTTCCCCCTCTGCCACCCGCAGTCTCCCCCCATGAAGGGCTTCTAGTGTGTGGAAATCTTTCCTCCTTCACAGCTCCCTCCCACTGGTGCACGTCCCATCCCTATTCTATTGTCTCTGTTTATTCTTTTTTCTTTTGCCCTACCCAGGTATGTGGGGAGTTTCTTGCCTTTTGAGAGGTCTGAGGTCTTCTGCCAGCTTTCAGTGGGTGTTCTATAGGAGCAGTTCCACGTGTAGATGTATTTCTGATGTCTCTGTGAGGAGGAAGGAGATCTCCGCGTCTTACTCTTTTGCCATCTTGAAGCCAGATCATCTTGTTTTCATTGTCATTTGTCTCTATGTATTTTTTGATTTCCTCTTTGATTTCTTCAATGATATCTTGGTTTTTTAGTAAAGTATTGTTTAGCCTTCATGTGTTTGTGTTTTTCTGCTTTATTCCCTGTAATTTATTCCCTTATTCCCTGTAATTGATTTCTAAGCTCATAGCATTGTGTTCAGAAAAGATGCTTGATATAATTTCAGTTTTCTTAAATTTACTGTGGCTTGATTTGTTACCCAAGATGTGATCTATCCTGGAGAATGTTCCGTGCACACTTGAGAAGAAAGTGTACTTGCTGTTTTTGGATGGAATGTCCTATAAATATCAATTAAATCTAACTGGTCTATTGTGTCATTTAAAGCTTGTGTTTCCTTATTAATTTTCTGTTTGGATGATCTGTCCATTGGTGTATGTGAGGTGTTAAAGTCCCCCACTATTATTATGTTACTGTTGATTTCCTCTTTTATAGCTCTTAGCAGTTGCCTTATGTATTGAGGTGCTCCTATGTTGGGTACATATATATTTATAATTGTTATATAATCTTCTTGGATTGATCCCCTTATCATTATGTAGTGGCCTTCCTTCTCTCTTGTAATATTCTTTATTTTAAAGTCTATTTTATCTGATATGAGTATTGCTAGTCCAGCTTTCTTTTGATTTACATTTGCATGGAAAATCTTTTTCCATCCCCTCACTTTCAGTCTGTATGTATCCCTAGGTCTGATGTGGGTCTCTTGTAGACAGCATATATATGGGTCTTGTTTTTGTATCCATTCAGTAAGCCTATGCCCTTTGGTTGGAGCATTTAATCCATTCACATTTAAGGAATTATTGATATATATGTTCCTATGATCATTTTCTTAATTGTTTTGGGTTTGTTTTTGTAGGTCTTTTTTTCTCTTCTGTTTCCCAGTTAGAGAATTTACGTTAGCATTTGTTGTAGAGCTGGTTTGGTGGTGCTGAATTCTCTTAGCTTTTGCTTGTCTGTAAAGCTTTTGATTTCTCCTTCGAATCTGAATGAGATCCTTGCTGGGTAGAGTAATCTTGATTGTAGGTTCTTCCCTTTCATCACTTTAAGTATATCAAGACACTCCCTTCTGGCTTGTAGAGTTTCTGCTGAGAAATCAGCTGTTAACCTTATGGGAGTTTGCTTGTATATTATTTGTCATTTTTCCTTTGCTGCTTTCAATAATTTTTCTTTTTCTTTAATTTTTGTCAATTTGATTACTATGTGACTTGTCATGTTTCTCCTTGGGTTTATTCTGTATGTTACCCGCTGTGCTTCCTGGACTTGGGTGACTATTTCCTTTCCCACGTTAGGGTACTTTTCGCATATAATCTCTCCAAATATTTTCTTGGGTCCTTTCTCTTTCTCTTCTTCTGGGATGCCTATAATGCGAATGCTGTTGCTTTTAATGTTGTCCCAGAAGTCTCAGGCTGTCTTCATTTATTTTAATTCTTTTTTCTTTATTCTGCTCTGCAGCAGTGAATTCCACCATTCTGTCTTCCAGGTCACTTAACCATTCTTCTGCCTCAGTTATTCTGCTATTGATTCCTTCTAGTGTAGTTTTCATTTCAGTTATTGTATTGTTCATCTCTGTTTGTTCTTTAATTTTTCTAGGTCTTTGTTAAGCGTTTCTTGCATCTTCTCAATCTTTGCCTCCATTTTTTTTCCGAGGCCCTGGATCATCTTCACTATCATTATTCTGAATTTTTTTTCTGTAAGGTTGCCTATCTCCAGTTCATGTAGTTGTTTTTCTTAGGTTTTATATTTTTCCTTCCTCTGGTACATAGGCCTCTGCCTTTTCATCTTGCCTATCTGTCTGTGAATGTGGTTTTTGATCCAGAGGCTGCAGGATTGTTCTTCCTCTTGCCTCTGCCTTGTGCCCTCTGGTGGATGAGGCTATCTAAGAAGCTTGTGTACGTTTCTTGATGGGAGGGACTGGTGGTGGGTAGAGCTGACTGTTGCTCTGTTGGGCAGAGCTCAGTAAAACTTTAATCCACTTGAGTGCTCATGGTTGGGCCTGGGTTCCCTCCCTGTTGGTTGTTTGGCTGAGGCAACCCAACACTTCAGCCTACCTGGGCTCTTTGTCAGGGCTAATGACAGACTCTGGGAGGGCTCACGCCAAGGAGTACATCCCAGAATTTCTGCTGACATTGTCCTTGTCCCCACCATGAGCCACAGCCATCCCCTACCTCTGCAGGAGACCCTCCAACACTAGCAGGTAGATCTGATTCAGTCTCCCCTGGGGTCACTGCTCCTTCTCCTGGGTCCCGATGCACACACCGCTTTGTGTGTGCCCTCCAAGAGTGGAGTGTATGTTTCTCCCAGTTCTGTCAAAGTCCTGCAATCAAATCCCACCAGCCTTCTACGTCTGATTCTCTAGGAATTCTTCCTCCCATTGCCAGACTCCCAGGTTGGGAAGCCTGACTTGGGGCTCAGAACCTTCACTCCAGTGGGTGGACTTCTGTGATATAAGGGTTCTCCAGTCTGTGAGTCACCCACCCAGCAGTTATGGGATTGATTTTATTGTGATTGCTTCCTTCCTACCATCTCATTGTGGCTTCTCCTTTGTCATTGAATGTGTGGTATCTTCTTTGGTGAGTTCCAGTGTCTTCCTGTCAATGATCGTCCCTCAGCTAGTTGTGATTCTGGTGTTCTCACAAGAGGGAGTGAGAGCACATCCTTCTACTCTGCCATCTAAATTCATAATTCAGATACTTGTTATTCTCGGTAGTTGTGTTCCATAAAGCTGCTGCAATCACTGAATGAGCAAATATTAAACCATTGCTTTCTGGAAGGTGGCTGATCCAGTGACACCCACCATTGCCAAGCACTGCTGCCCCACACCTTCTCCTCCACCCGCAGCCCGGGTCCCTCGCGGATGCCATTGCAAGACCTGTAACAGCCAAGCTCGCCGACTCCAAAGCCGCCGCTGCTGCCACCACCACCACCACAGCCACCACTCCCTCGAGGGACTTTAAATGGTGGTTTTTATGAAGTAATTTTCATTAGTTATGGTTGTTGATTTGGATAAAGTCCATGGAGCTATTTATGTAGCCATTGCAGAAGTTGGAGCAAAGTAGTCATTTATAAATCAGGTAGGAGAAGAAAAGAGTACACACTAAATATATATTGATACTGCTTTTTAATGTTTTCATACATATATGAATTCATATTATACTCTATATATAGTATATGTATATATATCTATGTAAAATGTAAAAACTATATATAGTTTCTATATTTACTTAGGTAGTTATTTTACCAGTGGTCTTTATTTTTTTTGTGGATTTGAGTTGTGTCCTTTCATTTCAGTCTGATCGACTTCTTCCTTTAGTATTTCTTATAGTTTAGGTATTCTAGCAACACATTCTCTCATTTTTGTCTTGAAGTGTCTTAATTTATTCTTCATTTTTCAAAAATAGTTTTTGTGGACATGAAAATCTTGGTTGGTAGACTTTTGCTTTCAACAGTTTGACTCTGATGAGAATTTTGAGGGTCTTGATTGTGTAATACTTTTTTAAAATCAAAATTTGTAACTTTCCAGCCATAAATTTTTCAAATATTCTTTCTGCCCCATTTCCCTTCTTTATTAGAGTAAGAATATTGCTAGTAAGAAGGCAAAATGTTGGTATCCTTGATTGTGTCCCACATTTCTTTGAGGCTCCGTTCATTTTTGTCCACTCTTTTTTCTCCTGTTTTTATTCAGATTGGATTATATCAATGAACCTATCTTCAAGTTCACTTTTTTCTTCTGCCAGCTGAAATCTGCCTTTAAGCCTGTTGAGTGAAATTTTATTTTATTTTATTTTTTAGTGAAACAGTTTAAGTGTTTATTAGGAAGAAAAAGTGTGCATGTAAATAGACTGACATGGGTGAACTCAGAGAAAGAGCTACACCCCTGTGGTAGTTTGAATCACTTATATGGGACAGTTCTTCTGGGTTTCCTCTGGCCAGTCATCTTGCTTTGCCTGGTTCTTGTCTAGTGAAAATTTAAATTTGGTTATTGTACTTTTCAACTTATAATTTCTTTTTAAAAATATTAATTAATTAAGTTGTACCAGGTCTTAGTTGTGGCAGGTGGTCTCCTTAGTTGTGGCATGCATGTGGGATCTAGTTCCCTGAATGGGGATTGAACCTGGGCCCCCTGCATTGGGAGCACAGAGTCTTATCCACTGTGCCACTGGGAAAGTCCATCAACTTATAATTTCTGTTTAAAAAATAAATTATCTTTATTGATATTCTCTATTGGGTGAGATATCATTCTCTTTCTTTTACTTTTTAGACATAGTCTCCTTTAGTTCTTTGAACATACTTATAAAAGCTGATTTAAAGACTTTGTCTAGTAAGTACAAGTTTAAGTGTCTTCAGGGAGAGTTACTATTTACTTCATTTTTTCCTGTGTATGAGCCATAATTTCCCATTTCTTTGAAAGTTTCACAATTGTGTGTTTAAGTGTGGACATTTTAAATAATATAACTTGACAGTTCTGGAAATTAGATCTGCCCCCTCCCATTCTCAGGGGTTTTTTGTTGTTCTTATTTGTTGTTGATGGTGATGATGTTGCTGTTTGTTTTTCTAAATGACTTTCCTGAACTTAGTAAAGTTTGTATTCTTTGCCGTGTGTGGCCACTGAAATCTTTAAGTGGACGGATAATGTTTGGGCCAAGTTTTTCTTAAATGTTTTGTACTAAAAGTCTTCTAGCTTTGGCTGATGGAACCTGTTAGTTTTTTGGGGCACATCTTTGATGATCCAGCAGGTATTCTACAGCAATGCTTTAGCCTTTACTTCCTGCTTGCATAGAAGCCATTGGTGACAGATTAGAGCCTTCTTGAGTCTTTCCTAGACATGAAAACAGCCCTGCACATGTATGCAGCCTTCTAGATTCCCAGGAATATGTAGGACTTTTTTGAAGCCCCCTGTGGACATCTTATTTCCCAACTTTTCCTTTTAAGATTTTTGGAAACTTGTTTGCTCCAGCTGTGATTTTTCCCTCACATCTCAGGCAGCTGTGATGTTAAATAATTGCTGGTGAATAATTGTTGCTGATTGTTCTCTGCAAACATCCTGATTAAGAGGCTGTGTGCACTGAGAAAGGTCTGAATCATTTCAAATAAAGACAAACTCTGTGATTGGGGCTTTCATAGAACTTCCAGACAGTTCAAATAGTGACAATACTCTTAGGATGGGGCTTTTGCAGAACTGAAAATCTAAATTAGCCCATCCATTGGCTGCTAAGCTGCTGGCTGTCATGGCTACTATGATTGTGAGACTATTGTTTTTCAAGACTATCACAGAAATGGAGAGAAGGTGATGGGAACAGAACAAGTTAAACTATCAGAGTTCACTATTCTTACCAAGATTCTGTCACTTTGTTGAATAAATGTTCCTCAGTTTGTCACAAGATTTTGTTAATTTTTATAGTTATGAAAAAGTTAATTTTGACAATTTTTTATGTCCTTTTGTGGCTTTTATGGTGAGCAGATTTTTTTGAGGTCCTTGCTCTTTCATTCTGCTGTTCATTTCATCTTCACACTTTCCTGTTATTAACACTTGCATGCTATATATTTTCCATTTTTTACTTTATTATTATTATTTTAAAAATTTATTTATTTATTTTTGGCTGTGCTGCCAGTACTGTGTTATCTTAGTTCCCTGACCAGGGACCTAATCAGCACTCCCTGAATTGGAAGTGTGGCATCTTAACCACTGGACCACCAGGGAAGCCCCCTCCATATTTTTACTTTAAACTTACCTGTATTTGAAGTGAATTTCTTTCTTTTTTTTTTGGCTGTGCTGTGCATCTTGCAGGCTCTCAGTTCCCTGACCAGGGATTGAACCTGGGCCATGGTAGTGAAAGTCTGGAATCTTAACCACTAGGCCACCAGGGAATTCCCTGAAGTAAATTTCTTATAATTATCAGATATTTGGGTCATTTTCCTTAACTTTGTCAATCTTTGTCATTTAATTCATGTATTTAGACAATTTTTTGTTTTGTTAAGTTTTAGAGCAGTTTTGGATTCACACATGGATGGCCATCTCCATTATCCCCCACTAGAGTGGTACATATGTTACAATTGATGAACCTACATTGACATGTGATTATCACCCAAAGCCCATACTTTACATTAAGATTCACTCTTCTTGTTATACATTCTATGGGTTTTGACAAATGTGTAATGACATCTGTCTACCATTATAGCATCATAGATAATAATTTCCCTGCCCTAAAATTCCTCTATGACCCATCTATTCTCCCATCTACTTTCTCCCTGATCCCAAGCAACCACTTCTCTTTTTACTGTCTCCATAGTTTTGCATTTTCCAGACTGTCATATAGTTGTAATATTTTCAGACTCATACAGTATGTAGCCTTTTCAGATTGGCTTCTTTCACTTAGCAATATACATTTAAGGTTCTTCCATGTCTTTTCATGACTTGGATTGCTCATTTCTTTCTATTATTGAATAATATTTCATTGACTGTTTGTACCACAGTTTATTTATCCATTCACCTATTGAAGGACATCTTGGTTGCTTGCAAGCTTTTGCAATTATGAATAAACACTTGTGTGCAGGTTTTTGTATGAACCTAAGTTGTCAACTCCTTTGTATAAATAACAAGGAAGACAACTGCTGGGGTGTATGGTAAGAGTATGTTTAATTTTCTTAAGAAACCATCAAAATGTCTTCCAGAGTGTCTGTACCATTTTGCATTCTAACCAGTTATGAACAAGAATTCCTGTTGCTCCACATCCTCCCAGCATTTGCTGTTGTCAGTGTTCTGGGTTTTGGTCATTTTAACAGGTGTGTATTGGTATCTAATTGTTGTTTCAATTTACACTTCCCTGATGATATATGATATGGAGCATTTTTTCATATTCTTATTTGCCATCTGTATATCTTCTTTTTTTCTTGAAAAATAATTTATCTCCACCATATTTGCCAGTGTGGCTAGGAAACATATTATACAAATATGTATTTAGAAGCCGAGTCTCTATTTCAAGTCTGAAGGGAAAGTCAGTGTATCATCTAAGGTTATGTTTGACTGTGAGTAGCTTAAACAAGTAGAAGTGGGTTTTTGGTATTTTCCCCCCTCACATCCATTTCTGGAGGTAAGCAGCTTAGTGAGTTGGCAGCTCTACTCTGTAAAGTTTCCAAGGACCCAGGCTCCTTTCAGCTCAGTAATTGCCCATCCCTAGGGTGGTCCTTTTTTTTTAAACATCTTTATTGGAGTATAACTGTTTTACAATAGTGTGCTAGTTTCTCCTTTACATCAAAGTGAATCAGTTATACATACACATATGTTCCGATATCTCTTCCCTCTTGCATCACCCTCCCTCCGACCCTCCCTATCCCACCCCTCTAGGTGGTCAAAAAGCACAGAGGTGATCTCCCTGTGCTATGTGGCACCTTCCCACTAGCTATCTAATTTACATTTGGTAGTGTATATATGTCCTTGCCCCTCTCTCACTTGATCACAGCTTACTCTTCTCTCTCCTCATATCCTCAATTCCATGCTCTAGTAGGTCTCTGTTTTATTCCTGTCCTACCACTAAACTCTTCATGACATTTTTTTTTTCTTAGAGTCCATATATATGTGTTAGCATAGGGTATTTGTTTTTCTCCTTCTGACTTACTTCACTCTGTATGACAGACTCCAGGTCTATCCACCTCATTACAAACAACTCAGTTTCATTTCCTTTTATGGCTGAGTAATATTCCATTGTATATATGTGCCACATCTTCTTTATCCATTCATCTGTTGATGGACACTTAGGTTGCTTCCATGTCCTGGCTATCGTAAATAGAGCTGCAATGAACATTTTGGTACATGACTCTTTTTGAATTATGGTTTTCTCAGGGTACATGCCCAGTAGTGGGATTGCGGGGTCATATGGTAGTTCTATTTGTAGTTTTGTAAGGAACCTCCATACTGTTCTCCATAGCGGCTGTATCAATTTACATTCCCACCAGCAGTGCAAGAGGGTTCCCTTTTCTCCACACCCTCTCCAGCATTTATTGTTTCTAGAGTTTTTGATGATGGCCAATCTGACCGGTGTAAGATGATATCTCATTGTAGTTTTGATTTGCATTTCTCTAATGATTAATGATGTTGAGCATTCTTTCATGTGTTTGTTGGCAATCTGTATATCTTCTTTGGAGAAATGTCTATTTACTTCTTTTGCCCATTTTTGGATTGAGTTGTTTCTTTTTTTGTTATTGAGCTGCATGGTTGCTTATATATTTTGGTTATTAACCCTTTGTCAGTTGCTTCATTTGCAAATATTTTCTTCCATTCTGAGGGTTGTCTTTTGGTCTTGTTTATGGTATCCTTTGCTGTGAAAATGCTTTTAAGTTTCATTAGGTCTCCTTTGTTTATTTTTGTTTTTATTTCCAGTTCTCTAGGAGATGGGTCAAAAAGGATCTTGCTGTGATTTATGTCAATGAGTGTTCTGCCTATGTTTTCCTCTATGAGTTTGATATTGTCTGGCCTTACATTTAGGTCTTTAACCAATTTTGAGTTTATTTTTGTGTATGCTGCTAGGAAGTGTTCTAATTTCATACTTTTACATGTAGCTGTCCAGTTTTCCCAGCACCACTTATTGAAGAGGCTGTCTTTTCTCCACTGTATATCCTTCCCTCCTTTATCAAAGATAATGTGACCATATGTGTGTGGGTTTATCTCTGGGCTTTCTATCCTGTTCCATTGATCTATATTTCTGTTTTGGTGTCAGTAGCATACTCTCTGGATTACTGTAGCTTTGTAGTATAATCTGAAGTCAGGAGCATCGTTCCTCCAGCTCCGTTTTTCTTTCTCAAGTTTGCTTTGGCTATTAGGGGTCTTTTGTGTTTCTATAAAAATTGTGAAATTTTTTGTTCTAGTTCTGTGAAAAATGCCAGTGGTAGTTTGACAGGGATTACATTAAGTCTGTAGATTGCTTTGGGTGGTATTGTCATTTTCACAATGTTGTTTCTTCCAATCCAAGAATGTGGTATATCTCTCCATCTGTTTTTATCATGTTTAATTTCTTTCATCAGTGTCTTATAATTTTCTGCATACAGGTCTTTTGTGTCCTTAGGTAGTTTTATTCCAAGGTATTTTATTGTTTTGGTTGCAATGGTAAATAGGAGTACTTTCATAATTTCACTTTCAGATTTTTCATCATTACTGTACAGGAATACCAGAGTTTTCTGTGCATTAATTTTGTGTCCTGCTACTATACATATTCATTAATTAAGTCTAGTAGTTTTCTGGTAGCATCTTTAGGATTCTCTATGTAGAGTATCATGTCATCTGTAGACAGTGACAGCATTACTTCTTCTTTTCTGATTTGGATTCTCTTTATTTCTTTTTATTCTCTGATTGTTGTGCCTAAAACTTCCAAAACTATGTTGAATAATAGAGGAGAGAGTGGGCAACCTTGTCTTGCTCCAGATCTTAGTGGAAATGGTTCAGTTTTTCACCATTGAGGATGAAGTTGGCTGTGGTTTTGTCTTATATGGCCTTTAATATGTTGAGGTAAGTTCCCTCTATGCCTACTTTCTGGAGGGTTCTTATCAGACATGGGTGTTGAATTTTGCCAAAAGCTTTCTATGCATCAATTGAGATGTTCATATGGTTTTTCTCCTTCAATTTGTTAATATGGTGTATCACATTAATTGATTTGCATATATTGAAGAATCCTTGCATTCCTGGGATGTCCCACTTGATCATGTTGTGTGACACTATTAATGTGCTGTTGGATTGTGTTTGCTAGTATTTTGTTGAGGATTTTTGCATCTATGTTCATCAGTGATATTGGCCTGTAGTTTCTTTAAACACCTTTATTGGAATATAAGTGCTTTACAATGGGGTGTTCGTTTCTGCTTTACAACAAAGTGAATCAGTTATACAGATACAGATGTTCCCATATCTCTTGCCTCTTGCATCTCTCTCCCTACAACCCTCCCTATCCCCCCCCCCAGGTGGCCAGAAACCACCTAACTGATCTCCCTGTGCCATGCGGCTGCTTCCCACAAGCTATCCACCCTATGTTTGGTAGTGT
The DNA here is from genome assembly GCF_026419965.1 of Kogia breviceps. Taxonomy (NCBI): domain Eukaryota; kingdom Metazoa; phylum Chordata; class Mammalia; order Artiodactyla; family Physeteridae; genus Kogia; species Kogia breviceps. The sequence continues at coordinate 88,061,801 of NC_081330.1, read as the reverse complement.
ATATATGTCCAAGCCACTCTCACTTCGTCACAGCTTACCCTTCCCCCTCCACATATCCTCAAAGCCATGCTCTAGTAGGTCTGTGTTTTATTCACATCCTACCCCTAGGCTCTTCATGACATTTTTTTCTTAGATTCCATATATATGTGTTAGCATACAGTATTTGTTTTTTTCCTTCTGCCTTACTTCACTCCGTATGACACATTCCAGGTCCATCCACCTCACTACAAATAACTCAATTTCGTTTCTTTTTATGGCTGAGTAATATTCCATTATATATATGTGCCACATCTTCTTTATCCATTCATCTGTTGATGGACACTTAGGTTGCTTCCATGTCCTGGCTATTGTAAATAGAGCTGCAATGAACATTTTGGTACATGACTCTTTTTGAATTATGGTTTTTTCAGTGTATATGCCCAGGAGTGGGATTGCTGGGTCATATGGCAGGTTCTATTTGTAGTTTTGTAAGGAACCTCCATACTGTTCTCCATAGTGGCGTATCAATTTACATTCCCACCAGCAGTGCAAGAGGGTTCCCTTTTCTCCACACCCTCTCCAGCATTTATTCTTTCTCGATTTTTTGATGATGGCCATTCTGATTGTTGTGAGGTGATACCTCATTGTGGTTTTGATTTCCATTTCTCTAATGATTAGTGATGTTGAGTATCCTTTCATGTGTTTTTTGACTATCTATATGTCTTCTTTGGAGAAATGTCTATTTAGGTTTCCTGCTCATTTTTGGATTGTTTGTTTTTTTGATCTTGAGCTGCATGAGCTGCTTGTAAATTTTGGAGCATAATCCTTTGTCAGTTGCCTCATTTGCAAAAATTTTCTCCCATTCTGAATGTTGTCTTTTGGTCTTGTTTATGGTTTCCTTTGCTGTGCAAAAGCTTTTAAGTTTCATTAGGTCCTATTTGTTTATTTTTGTTTTTATTTCCATTTCTCTAGGAGATGGGTCAAAAAGGATCTTGCTGTGATTCATGTCAAAGAGTGTTCAACCTATGCTTTCCTCTAAGAGTTTGATACTGTCTAGCCTTACATTTAGGTCTTTAACCCATTTTGAGTTTATTTCTGTGAATGGTGTTAGGGAGTCTTCTAATTCCACACTTTTCCATGTAGCTGTCCAGTTTTGCGAGCACCACTTATTGAAGAGGCTGTCTATTCTCCACTGAATATTCTTGCCTCCTTTATCAAAACTAAAGTGACCATTTGTGTGTGGGTTTATCTCTGGGGTTTCTATCCAGTTCCATTTATCTATATTTCTGTTTTTGTGCCAATACCATACTGTCTTGATTACTGTAGCTTTGTAGTATAGTCTGAAGTCAGGGAGCCTGATTCCTCCAGCTCCATTTTTCATTCTCAAGATTGCTTTGGCAATTCAAGGACATTTATGTTTCCATCCAAATGGTGAAAATTTTTGTTCTAGTTCTGTAAAAATTACCAGTGGTAGTTTGATAGGGATTGCATTGAATCTTTAGATTGCTTTAGGTAGTAGAGTCATTTGCAAAATGTTGATTCTTCCAATCCAAGAACATGGTATATCTCTCCTTCTATTTGTATCATCTTTAATTTCTTTCATCATGTTGTATAATTTTCTGCATATAGTTCTTTTGTCTCCTTAAGTAGGTTTTTTTTTAAAACATCTTTATTGGAGTATAAGTGTTTTACAATGGTGTGTTAGTTTCTGCTTTACAACAAAGTGAATCAGTTATACATATACATATGTTCCCATATCTGTTCCCTCTTGCATCACCTTTCCTCCTACCACCTTCCCTATCCCACCCGTCTAGGTGGTCACAAAGCACAGAGGTGATCTCCCTGTGCTATGAGGCAGCTTCCCACTAGCTATCTAATTTACATTTGGTAGTGTATATATGTCCTTGCCACTCTCTCACTTCATCACAGCTTACCCTTCCCCCTCCCCATATCCTCAACTCCATGCTCTAGTAGGTCTGTGTTTTATTCCCATCCTACTACTAATCTCTTCATGACATTTTTTTCTTAGATTCCATATATATGTGTTAGCATATGGTATTTGTTTTTCTCCTTCTGACTTACTTCACTCTGTTTGACAGACTCCAGATCTATCCACATCATTACAAATAGCTCAGTTTCATTTCTTTTTATGGCTGAGTAATATTCCATTGTATATATGTGCCACATCTTCCTTATCCATTCATCTGTTGATGGACACTTAGGTTGCTTCCATGTCCTGGCTATCGTAAATAGAGCTGCAATGAACATTCTGGTATGTGACTCTTTTTGAATTATGGTTTTCTCAAGGTAGATGCCCAGTAGTGGAATTGCAGGGTCGTATGGTAGTTCTATTTGTAGTTTTTAAAGGAACCTTCATACTGTTCTCCATAGTGGCTGTATCAATTTACATTCCCACCAGCAGTGCAAGAGGGTTCCCTTTTCTCCACACTCTGTCCAGCATTTATTGTTTCTAGAGTTTTTGATGATGGCCAATCTGACCGGTGTGAGATGATATCTCATTGTAGTTTTGATTTGCATTTCTCTAATGATTAATGATGTTGAGCATTCTTTCATGTGGTGGCAATCTGTATATCTTCTTTGGAGAAATGTCTATTTAGGTCTTCTGCCCATTTTTGGATTGGGTTGTTTGTTTGTTATTGAGCTGCATGTGTTGCTTATAAATTTTGTTTATTAATCCTTTGTCAGTTGCTTCATTTGCAAATATTTTCTTCCATTCTGAGGGTTGTCTTTTGGTCTTGTTTATGGTATCCTTTGCTGTGCAAATGCTTTTAAGTTTCATTAGGTCTCATTTGTTTATTTTTGTTTTTATTTCCATTTTTCTAGGAGATGGGTCAAAAAGTATCTTGCTCTGATTTATGTTATAGAGTGTTCTGCCTATGTTTTCCTCTAAGAGTTTGATAGTGTCTGGCCTTACATTTAGGTCTTTATTCCATTTTGAGTTTATGTTTGTGTGTGGTGTTAGGGAGTGTTCTAATTTCATACTTTTACATGTAGCTGTCCAGTTTTCCCAGCACCACTTATTGAAGAGGCTGTCTTTTCTCCACTGTATATTCTTGCCTCCTTTATCAAAGTTAAGGTGACCATATGTGTATGGGTTTATCTCTGGGCTTTCTATCCTGTTCCATTGATCTATATTTCTGTTTTTGTGCCAGTACCATACTGTCTTGATTACTGTGGCCTTGTAGTATAGTCTGAAGTCAGGGAGCCTAATTCCTCCAGCTCCATTTTTCGTTCTCAAGATTGCTTTGGCTATTCAGGGTCTTTTGTGTTTCCATCCAAATGGTGAAATTTTTTGTTTTAGTTCTGTAAAAAATGCCAGTGGCAATTTGATAGGTATTGCATTGAATCTGTAGATTGCTTTGGGTAGTAGAGTCATTTTCACAATGTTGATTCTTCCAATCCAAGAACATGGTATATTTCCCCACCCATTTGTATCATCTTTAATTTCTTTCATCCGTGTCTTATAGTTTTTTGCGTACAAGTCTTTTGTCTCCTTAGGTAGGTTTGTTCCTAGATATTTTATTCTTTTGTTGCAAAGGTAAATGGGAGTGTTTTTTTAACTTCAGTCTCAGATTTTTCATTATTAGTGTATAAGAATGCCAGAGTTTTCTGTGCATTAATTTTGTATCCTGCTACTTTACCAAATTCATTGATTAGTTCTAGTAGTTTTCTGGTAGCATCCTTAGTATTCTCTATATATAGTATCATGTCATCTGCAAACAGTGACAGCTTTACTTCTTCTTTTCCTATTTGGATTCCTTTTATTTCTTTTTGTTCTCTGATTGCTGTGGCTAAAACTTCCAAAACTATGTTGAATACGAGTGGTGAGAGTGGGCAACGTTGTCTTGTTCCTAATCTTAGTGGAAATTGTTTCAAATTTTCACCATTGAGGATGATGTTGGCTGTTGGTTTGTCATATATGGCCTTTATTATGTTAACGAAAGTTCCCTCTATGCCTACTTTCTGTTGGGTTTTTATCATAAATGGGTGTTGTATTTTGTCAAATGCTTTCTCTGCATCTATTGAGATGATCATATGGTTTTTCTCCTTCCGTTTGTTTATATGGTGTATCACGTTGATTGATTTGCATATATGGAAGAATCCTTGCATTCCTGGGGTAAGCCCCACTTGATCCTGTTGTGTGATCCTTTTAATGTGCTGTTGGATTCTGTTTGCTAGTATTTTGTTTAGGGTTTTTGCATGTATTTTCATCAGTAGTTTTCTTGTTTGTGTGACATCTTTGTCTGGTTTTGTTATTAGGTGATTGTGGCCTTTTAGATTGAGTTTGGGAGTGTTTCTCCCTTTGCTATTTTTTGGAAGAGTTTGAGAAAGTTTGGTGTTGGCTCTTCTCTAAATGTTTGAGAAAATTCGCCTGTGAAACCATCTGGTCCTTGGCTTTCTTTTGTCTGTTGGAAGATTTTTACTCAGAGTTTCAACTTCAGTGTTTGTTATTGGTCAGTTTATATTTTCTATTTTTTCCTGGTTCAGTTTTGGAAGGTTGTGCTTTTCTAAGAATTTGTCCATTTCTTCCAGTTTGTCCATTTATTGGCATATAGTTGCTTGTAGTAATCTCTCATGATCCTTTGTATATCTGCAGTGTCAATTGTTACTTTTCTGTTTTCATTTCTAAGTCTGTTGATTTGAGTCCTGTCCCCTTTTTTCTTGATGAGTCTTGCTAATTGTTTTTCAATTTTGTTTTTCTTCTCAAAGAACCAGCTTTTAGTTTTATTTTCTTTGGTATTGTTTATTTCATTTTTTTTTTCATTTATTTCTCATCTGATATTTTGCTGTCTTTCCTTCTGTTAACTTTGGGGTTTTTTTGTTGTTGTTCTTCTTTCTGTAATTGCTTTAGCTGTAAGGTTAGGTTCTTTATTTGAGATGTTTTCCTGTTTCTTTAGATAGGATTGTAGTGCTGTAAACTTCCCTCTTAGAACTGCTTTTGTTGTATCCCATACGTTTTGGGCCATCTTGTTTTCTTTGTCATTTCTTTCTAGTCAGTGTTTGATTTCCTCTTTGATTTTTTCAGTGATCTCTTTGTTATTTAATAGTGTATTGTTTTGCCTTCATGTGTTTGTATTTTTTATTCTTTTTTTCACTGTAATTGATATCTAGTCTCATAGCAATGCGGTCAGAAAATATACTTGGTATGATTTCAATTTTCTTAAATGTACCAAGGCTTGATTTGTGACCCAAGATATGATCTATCCTGGAGAATATTCCATGAGCACTTGAGAGTCCTGATTCCTAACCAGTAGACCACCAGGGAGCATCCCATGAGCACTTGAGAAGAAAGTGTATAATGTTGTTTTTGGATGGAATATTCTATAAATATCAATTAATTCCGTCTTGTTTAATGTGCCATTTAAAGCTCTGTTTCCATATTTATTTTCATTTTCGATGATCTGTGCATTGGTGAAAGTGGGGTGTTAAAGTCCCCTACTATTTTTGTGTTACTGTCAATTTACACTTTTATTGTTGTTAGCATTTGCCTTATGTATTCAGGTGCTCCCATGTTGGGTACATAAATATTTACAATTTTTATATCTTCTTCTTGGATTGATCCTTTGATCATTATGTAGTGTCCTTCTTTGTCTCTTGTAATAGTCTTTATTTTAAAGTCCATTTTGTCTGTTATGAGAATTGCTACTCCAGCTTTCTTTTAATTTCCATTTGCATAGAATATATTTTTCCATCCCCTCACTTTCAGTCTGTATGTTTCCCTAGTTCTCTTGTAGGCAGCATATATACAGGTCTTGTTTCTGTATCCATTCAGCCAGTTTATGTCTTTTCGTTGGAGAATTTAATCCATTTACATTAAAAGTAATTATTGATATGTATGTTCCTATTACCATTTTCTTAATTGTTTTGGGTTTGTTGTTTTAGTTCTTTTCCTTCTCTTGTTTTTCCTGCCTAGAGAAGTTACTTTAGCATTTGTTGTGAAGCTGGTTTGGTGGTGCTGAATTCTCTTATGTTTGGCTTGTCTGTAAAGGTTTTAATTTCTCCATCAAATCTCAATGAGATCCTTGCTGTGTAGATAATCTTGGTTGTAGGTTTTTCCCTTTCATCTCTTTAAATATGTCCTGCCACTCCCTTCTGGCCTGCAGAGTTTTTGATGAAAGTTCAGCTGTTAACCTTATGGGGATTCCCTGTATGTTGTTTGTTCCTCTTCCCTTGTTGTTTTTAATATTATTTCTTTGTATTTAATATTTGATAGTTTGATTATTATGTGTTTTGGCATGTTTCTCCTTGGATTTATCCTTTATGGGACTCTGCAATTCCTGGACTTAATTGGCTATTTCCTTTTCCATATTAGGGAAGTTTTCAACCCTAATCTCTTCAAAAATTTCCTCAGTCCCTTTCTTTTTCTATTATTCTGGGTTCCCTATAATTCTAATATTGGTGTATTTAATGTTGTTCCAGAGGTCTCTGAGACTGTCCTAAATTCTTTTCATTCTTTTTTCTTTATTCTGCTCTGCAGTAGTTATTTCCACTCTTTTATCATCCAGTGCACTTATCCATTCTTCTGCCTCAGTTATTCTGCTATTGATTCCTTCTAGAGAATTTTAAATTTCATTTATTGTGTTGTTCATCATTGTTTGCTCTTTAGTTCTTCTTGGCCCTTGTTAAACGTTTCTTTTATTTTCTCCATTCTATTTCCACGATTTTGGATCATCTCTAGTATCATTACTCTGAATTCTTTTTCAGGCAGACTGCCTATTTCTTCTTCATTTGTTTGGTCTGTTTCGTTTTTACTTTGCTGCTTCATCTGCTTCGTATTTCTCCCTCTTCTCATTTTGCTTAATGTACAGTGTTTGGGGTCTCCTTTTCACAGGCTGCAGGTTTGTAGTTCCCATTGTTTTGTGTCTACCCCCAGTGCATAAGGTTGTCTCAGTGTGTTGTGTAGGCTTCCTGGTGGAGGGGACTAGTGCCTGTATTTTGGTGAGTGGGGCTGGATCTTGTCTTTCTGGTGGACAAGACCACGTCCAGTGGTGTGTTTTGAGATGTTTTTGAACTTAGCATGATTTTAGGTAGCCTCTTTATTAATGGGTCTGGTTGTGTTCCTGTTGATAATTGTTTGGCATGTCGTGTCCTGAACTGGAGCTTTCAGGTCATTGAGTGGAGCTACGTCTTAAAGTTGAGATGAAGATCTCTGGGAGAGCTCTCACCAATTGATATTTCATGGGGTCAGTAGGTCACTGTTGGTCCAATGTCCTGAACTCGTCTCTCCCACCTCAGTGGCTCAGGCTGGCCACCTGGTCAGAGCACCAAGACCTTGTCAGCCCCATGGCTTGCATGTAAGTATGCTAAATTCTCTAATTCAAAGGCACAGGATGGCTGGCCTTCTGCACTCTGTTCAGTCCTCGAGCTGTGAATTATCCTCTGGGCCTGGTTGATATGGAGAGCAGCTTGGTATCCAGGTCCACCTGCATTCCCTAACATCTAGAAGAAGCAGCTGACGCCCCCATCCTCCCTTATTCCTGCTGCAACTCTTCACGATCCTAGAGCACCCCTTCTCCATGTCTCTTCATGGCTTGATAGCTCATTCCTTTTTATAATTGAATAATATTTATTGTCTAGATGTACCACAGTTTGTTTTTCTATTCACCTATTGAGGTTTGCCTTGGTTGCTTTCTCTATATCTTTGTTGGTGAGATGTTTGTTTAGATCTTTTTTCCATTTTAAAATTGAGTTATTTCTTGTACTACTGTTGAGTTTTAAGAGTTCTTTATATATTTTGGATAACTGTCCTTTTTCAGATATATGTTTTAGAAATACTTTCCTCAGTCTTTGACTTTTTCCATTCTCATAATGTTGTCTTTCACAAAGCAGATATTTTTAGATTTAATGAAGTCTAACTTATCATTTTTTTTCTTTTGTAGACCGTGCTTTTGGTGTTGTATATAAAAATTCATAGAAAAACCACACTCACTTAGATTTTTGTTCTGTGTTACATTTTAGAAGTTTTGTAGTTTCACATATTACATTTAAGTTTATGATCCATTTTGAGGGGTTTTTTTTGTGGTATGTGGGACTCTCACTGTTGTGGCCTCTTCCATTGTGGAGCACAGACTCCAGATGCGCAGGATCAGTGGCCATGGCTCATGGGCCCAGACGCTCTGTGGCATGTGGGATCTTCCTGGACTGGGGCATGAACCTGTGTCCCCTGCATCGGCAGGCGGACTCTCAACCACTGTGCCACCAAGGAAGCCCTTGAGTTAATTTTTGATTGAAGTATAATTGAGTTACTACACCATGTTAGTTTCAGGTGCACAACATAGTGATTCAATATTTGTATATATTAAAAATGATCAGCATGATAAGTCTTGTTACCATCTGTCACCATACAATATTACTGACTATATTCCCCACTCTGTACAATTCATCCTCATGGGGATATGCATGAGGATGCATTTATTTTGTAAATGGTTGTTTGTATCTTTTAATCTCTCTTACCTATTTTACTCATCTTTTCACCCCCTCCTCTTTGGCAACCATCGTTTTTTCTGTTTCTATGAGTCTGTTTCTGTTTTGTTGTCTGTTTCTGTTTTGTTATATTTGTTCATTTGTTTTGTTTTTTAGATTCCACATATAACTGAAATCATATAGCTTTTGTCTTCATCTGACTTATTTCACTTAGCATAATACCCTCTAGATACATCCACATCATCACAAATGGCAAGATTTCATTCTTTTTTATGGCTGAGTAATATTCCATTGTGTGTTTAAAAAAATATATATATATTACATAGTATTGTATATAGTATATATCATCTATTATCATATCATACAATATCATATATACCATATAATATCATATATATACCACTTCTTCCTTACCCATTCATCTATTGATTAGCATTTAGGTTGTTTCCATATCTTGGCTATTGTAAATAATGTTGTAATGAACATAGGGATGTATATATATTTTCTAATTAATGTTTTTGTTTCTTCAGAAAAAACCCAGAAGTCGAATTACTTGATTGTATGGTAGTTCTATTTTAAATTTTTTGAGAAAACTCCATACTGCCTTCCATAGTGATTGTATCAATTTACATTCCCAGCAACAGAGCACGAGAGTTTCCTTTTCTCCACATCCTCTCCAACACTTCTTATTTGTTGTCTTTCTGCTAAAAGACTTTCTCAGGTCTAAGGTGATTTTTCATTGTGGTTTTGGTTTGCATTTCCGTGATGATTAGTGGTGTTGAATGTCTCTTCATGTGCCTATTGGCCACCTGTATGTCTTCATTGGAAAAATATCTCTTCAGGTCCTCTGCCAAGTTTTTAATGAGGTTTTTTTTTTTTTTTTGATGTTGAGCTGTATGAGGGCTTTGTGTATTTTGGATATTAACCCTTTATCAATCACTTGTAAATATCTTCTCCTATTCAGTAGGCTGCTTTGTGCTTTGTTGATAGTTTCCTTAGCTGTACGAAAACTTTTTAGTTTGATGTAGTCCCATTTGTTTATTTCATTAATTTTTAAACATATTTATTGGAGTATAATTGCTTTACAATGGTGTGTTAGTTTCTGCTTTATAACAAAGTGAATCAGTTATACATATACATATATCCCCATATCTCTTCCCTCTTGCATCTCCCTTGCTCCCACCCTCCCTATCCCAGCCCTCTAGGTGGTCATAAAGCACCGAGCTGATCTCCCTGTGCTGTGTGGTTGCTTCCCCCTAGCTATCTATTTTATGTTTGGTAGTATATATATGTCCATGCCACTGTCTCACTTTGTCCCAGCTTACCCTTCCCTCTCCCCATATCCTCAAGTCCATTCTCTAGTAGGTCTGCATCTTTAGTCCTGTCTTGCCCCTAGGTTCTTCATGACCATTTTTTTCTTAGATTCCATATATATGTGTTAGTATACAGTATTTGTTTTTCTCTTTCTGACTTACTTCACTCTGTATGACAGGCTCTAGGCCCATCCACCTCCCTACAAATAACTCAATTTCATTTCTTTTTATGGCTGAGTAATATTCCATTGTATATATGTGTCACATCTTCTTTATCCATTCATCTGTTGATGGACACTTAGGTTGCTTCCATGTCCTGGCTATTGTAAATAGAGCTGCAATGAACATTTTGGTATGTGACTCTTTTTGAATTATGGTTTTCTCAGGGTATATGTCCAGTAGTGGGATTGCTGGGTTGTATGGTAGTTCTATTTGTAGTTTTGTAAGGAACCTCCATAGTGTTCTCCATAGTGGCTGTATCAATTTAAATTCCCACCAACAGTGCAAGAGGATTCCCTTTTCTCCAAACCCTCTCCAGCATTTGTGGTTTGCAGATTTTTTGATGATGGCCATTCTTACCGGTGTGAGATGATATTTCATTGTAGTTTTGATTTGCATTTCTCTAATGATTAATGATGTTGAGCATTCTTTCATGAGTCTGTTGGCAATCTGTATATCTTCTTTGGAGAAATGTCTATTTAAATCTTCTGCCCATTTTTGGATTGGGTTGCTTTTTTGATATTGAGCTGCATGTGTTGCTTGTATGTTTTGGATATTAATCCTTTGTCAGTTGCTTCATTTGAAAATATTTTCTCCCATTCTGAGGGTTGTCTTTTCGTCTTGTTTATGGTTTCCTTTTTTAAAAAAGATATTTACCATGTATTTCTTCTTTAGGTCCTTTAAAAAATTTTTATTTATTTATTTTTATATTTATTTTTGGTTGTGTTGGAATTTTGTTTCTGTGCAAGGGCTTTCTCCAGTTGCGGCAAGTGGGGGCCACTCTTCATTTTGGTGCATGGGCCTCTCACTATCATGGCCACTCTTGTTTCAGAGCGCAGGCTCCAGACGTGCAGGCTCAGTAGTAGTGCCTCACGGGCCTAGTTGCTCCACAGCATGTGGGATCTTCCCAGACCAGGGCTCAAACCCATGTCCCCTGTATTGGCAGGCAGCTTCTCCACCACTGTGCTATCAGAGAAGCCCTATGGTTTCCTTTGCTGTTCAAAAGCTTTTAAGTTTCATTAGGTCCCATTTGTTTATTTTTGTTTTTATTTCCATTTCTCTAGGAGGTGGATCAAAAAGGATCTTGCTCTGATTTATGTCATAGTGTGTTCTGCTTATGTTTTCCTCTAAGGGTTTGATGGTGTCTGGCCTTACATTTAGGTCTTTAGTCCATTTTGAGTTTATTTTTGTGTATGGTGTTAGGGAGTGTTCTACTTTCATTCTTTTACATGTAGCTGTCCAGTTTTCCCAGAACCAGTTATTGAAGAGGCTGTCTTTTCTACATTGTATATTTTTGCCTCCTTTATCAAAGAAAAGGTGACCATTTGTTTATCTTTTCTTTTGTTTCCCTTGCCTGAGGAGGCATATCCAAAATATTATTGCTAAGACTAATGTCAAGGTGCTTACTGCCTGTTTTCTTCTAAAAATTTTATGATTTCAAGGTTTTACATTTAAGTCTTTAACCCATTTGGAATTTATTTTTGTGGATAGTGTGAGTGAGTAGTAGGCCAGTTTGATTCTTTTGCATACAGCTGTGCAGTTTCCCCAACACCTTTTATTGAAGAGGCTGTCTTTTTCCCATTGTATATTCTTGCCTCCTTTGTCATAGATTAATTGACCATATAAGCATGGGTTAATTTCTGGGCTCTCTATTCTGTTTCAGTGACCTATGTGTCTGTTTTGGTGCCAGTACCATATTACTTTGATTACTGTAGACTTATAGTATAGCTTGAAATCAAGTAGCATGATACCTCTAGGTTTGTTCTTTCTCAAGATTGTTTTGGTTATTGTTTCCACATACATTTTAGAATTATTTGTTTTAGTCCTGTGAAAAGACAACTTATATCCAAAAAATTTATTTATTTTGCTCCATTGGGTCTTAGTTGCAGCATGCAAAATCTTCATTTTGGCATGTGGGATCTTTATTGTGGTACGTGGGCTTCTCTCTATTTGTGGTGCACAGGCTCTCTAGTTGTGGCATGTGGGCTCCGGAGCATGCAGGCTCAGTAGTTGCAGCATGCGGGCTTAGTTGTCCCATGGCATATGGGATCTTAGTTCCCTGACCAGGGATTGAACTCACATCCCCTGCATTGGAAAGCAGCTTCTTAACCACTGGATCACCAGGGAAGTCCTTGTGTTTTGCATTTGGGTTAGTTTTTATGAAAGCTGTAAGGTCTGTGTTTAGATTCTTCTTCTCCTTCTCCCTCTCCTTCTCCTTCTTCTTCTTCTTCTTCTTCTTCTTCTTCTTCTTCTTCTTCTTCTTCTTCTTCTTCTTCTTCTTCTTCTTCTTCTTCTTCTTCTTCTTCTTCTTCTTCTTCTTCTCCTTCTCCTTCTCCTTCTCCTTCTCCTTCTCCTTCTCCTTCTCCTTCTCCTTCTCCTTCTCCTTCTCCTTCTTCTTCTTTCTTCTTCTTCTTTTTTATGGCATGTGAATGTGCAGTTGTTCCAGAGACTCTTCTTGAAAAGACTGCCCTTTCCCAATTGAATTACCTTTGCTCATTTGTCAAAGATCAGTTTACTCTATTTGTGTGGTCTGTTATTAGGCTCTCAAATCTGTTGCATTGCTCTGCTTAACAACTCCTTTGCCAATATCACACTTCCTTGATTACATTAGCTCTATAATAAGTCTTGAAGATGTGTATTGTCAGTCTCCTGCCTTTGTTCTTCTATTCAGTATTTTATTGGCTCTTTTGATTTTTCAATAATTAACAAACCCTGCATTCCTGGTATAAACCCCATTTGGTCATGGTATATTATATTTTTGAATTTGATCTGCTATTAAAAATAATCTTGCATTTGTGGTCATTAGAAATATTGGTCTGTAGTTTTCTTTACTTGTAATGTCTTTGTCTGATTTTGGTTTCAAGGTAGTCCTGGCCTCATAGAATAAATTGGGAAGTATTCTCTGCTCTTTGATTTTTTTTAGGAAGAAAATACATAGAGCTTGTATTACTTCTTTCTTATATATCTGGTAGAATTCACCAGTGAATGCATCTAGACCTGGAGTTTTCTTTGTAGTAAGCAGTGTAGCTACAAGTTCAATTTCTTTAATACATAGGTGGCTATTCATGTTACTTATTTCTTCTTGAGTGAACTTTGATACTTTGTGTCCTTCTAGGAATTTTTTCATTTCATGGAAGTTGTCAAGTTTATTGGCATTAAGTTGTTCATAATATTACCTGATTTTTAAATTGAGATATAATTCACATACACTTTAAACAAGTGTACATTTTATTGTTTTTTAGTATATTGGCACAGTTGAACAATTATCAATAGTATCTCATTCTGGAACACTTTTATCACCCCCAAAAGAAACTCCATAACCCTTTATTTTGTAGTTATTTATTTATCTATCTATTTATTTATTTTTGGCCATGGCTCATTGCTTGTGGGATCTTAGTTCCCCAACCAGGTATCCAATCCCAGGCCCTTGGCAGTGAAAGTGTGGAGTCCTAACCACTGGACCACCAGGGACTTCCAGGAACTCCATATCCTTTAGCATTCAATCCCCATTCCTCCTTTTCTATGCCCTTATTATTTTTAATATCTGTAGACTCTATAGTGTTGCTTCTCTCATTTCTGATATTAGTAATTTGCCTTCCTCCTGATCAATGTTTCTGAGGCTTATCAATTTTATTGATCTTCTCAAAGAGCCATCTCTTGGTTCATTGATTTTCTCTGTTTTCTGTTTCATTGATTTTTGTTTTGATTTTCATTCTTTTTTGCTACTTATTCTAGGTTTAATGTTTATTTTATTTTATTTTTGGATAATTTTTTTAAAATTATGTATTTAATTTATTTATTTTTGGTTGCATTTGGTCTTCATTGCTGTGCGTGGGCTTTCTCTAGTTGCGGTGAGTGGGGGCTACTCTTTGTTGTGGTGCGCAGGCTTCTCATTGCGGTGGCTTCTCTTTTTGCAGAGCACAGGCTCTAGGTGCGTGGACTTCAATAGTTGTAGCACACAGGCTCAGTAGTTGTGGCTCACGGGCTCTAGAGTGCAGGCTCAGTAGTTGTGGCTCATGGGCTTAGTTGCTCTGTGGCATGTGGGGTCTTCCCAGACCAGAGCTTGAACCTGTGTCCCCTGAATTGACAGTCAGATTCTTAACCACTGTGCCACCAGGGAAACCCCTAATGTGTTCTTTATCTAGTGTCTCAAGATGGAAAGTGAGGCCATTGATTTGAGACTATTCTTCTTTTCTAATCTATGTATTTAATACCATAACTTTCCCCTCAAGCACTGTTTTAACTGTATCCTGCAAATTCTGATAGATTATATTTTCATTTTTTTCAGTTCAAAACATTTTCTAATTTTAATTTTGATTTCTTCTATGATTCATGGATTACTTAGAAGTGTGTTACTTCATTTCAAAATATTTGGGGAGTTTCTAAGGACTTTTCTGTTATTGACTTCCAGTTAAATTCCACTGTGGTCAGAAAACATACTTTGTATGACTTAAATATTTTTGAATTTATTGAGACTTCTTAATAGCCTAGAATATGGTTTATCTTGTTAGATGTTCTGTATGCACTTGAGAGGAATATATATTCTGCTGTTGTTGAGTGGAGGGTTCCATAAGTGTAAATCTTGTCAAGTTGGTCAATAGTGCTATTTGAGTCTATTTTATCTTTGTTGATTTTCTGCTTAGTTATCAATTATTGAGAGTGGGTTATTGAAATATCTGACTACCATTATGGATTTGTCTATTTCTCCTTAAAGTTCTGCCAGTTTTTGCTTCATGTATTTTAAGTTCTGACATTAGGTGTGTAAACCTTTACGATTATGTACTCTTGATTAACTAATCACTTTATCTTTATGAAATGACCTTTAAAAATCTCTGGTTATATTCTTCACCCTGAAATCTACCTTCACCTGATCTTAATATAGCCACTCTAGCTTGTTATATCTTTTCCATCTTTTTACTTTTAACCTATTTGCCTTTACATTTAAAGTGTGTTTCTAGTATGCAGCATATAGTTGGGTCTTGCTTTTTATCCACTATGGCAATCTCTGTCTGATTGCATGTGGGTATTTAGACCATTTCCTTTTAATGTTTGTTGAAATAGCTAAGTTTGAGTCTATTATTTTGCTATATGTTTTCTTTTAGTCTACTCTTTTGTATAATCGCTTTTCCTTCTTTTTCTTCCTCCTTTAGGACTAATGGAATATTTTTTTATAATTCCATTAATATAATTCATTGGCTTATTAGCTATAAATCTTTGTTTTTTATTTTAGTTGTTGCTTTAACATTTACCATGTATATCTTTGATTAGAGCCTTTCTTAAAGTGTATTATACTATTTAATGTATAGTATAAAAAACTTACTATAGAATACTTCCATTTTTCTCCTCCTAGCATTTTTTCCTATTGTTGTCATGCTTTTATCTTATATGCTTAAACATTTGGTAACAATTTCTGGTGCACTTCATTCTTTTGTGTAAATACAGATTTCTAAGTGGTGTCATTTTCTTGTTGCCCAAAGGTCATCCTTTAACTTTTCTTTTAGTCCAGGGCTGCTGGAAATGAAATCATTCAACTTTTAAATTACTGAAATGTCTGTTTTGCCACCTTGTTCTTCTTTTTCTTGTTCTTGTTCTGTTTCTCCTTTTTCTTCAACTGTTCTTACCATATGCATGCCCATTTATTTCATCTCTGTAGTAGTGAAAATTCAGATGGGTTTTGGTAAATTATTCAAGTATTACACACTTAATCAGGTGGTGATGACATTCATGTTTGTGATTTCTTATGTAGTCTTTTTAGGAAAATTGGCACAGTCACTGGAAATTAGTATGTGGCTACCTAGCAAGTGCTTTCCCCCATCTCTGTCAGGATGGAAAATCAAAAGCAGTTTACATTTGTATAGCAAGGAAAACAGAGTCCTTTCACTGTTTTGTTCAGGCTTATATCAAGTATCCTGCTTTGTCAGGTCTGGAAGGACACTCATCATCTTGATTTTCTGAAAAACATTGCACTGGTCCATTATATGTATTGACATTAGATAATAAATGGAAGTAGTGGGCAGGAAGTAGAAGCCTTTTAGATGGCTAAGTATGAAACATGCATGATAATCATTGGGAGATAAAATATAAATATTCAGGAACTATCCATATTGATGAAGTCTGTAGAGGATTAGTGGTCTGAGGTACATTGGATTATATTTTCAAAAGTGAGAGACAACTTGTTGCACTGATTTTGGAGGCATGTTACACTGCATTTAGGTAAGTTGCACTCTTGCATTTGCTGGATTGCCCATAAGGTTTTTGAGTGGGACCTGGAGCAAAAGAAGTCTCTTCAGTGATTCAGGCCAGTGTGCAAACTGTTTTACCTCATGAGCCTTATGATCCATTAGACAAAATGGTATCAGAAATATCTGTGCAGTTAGATATGCATTGTGGAGCTGCTGGAATACATCACAGAAAAGTCACAGGCTCCTAAGGTTTTGCAATAAAGTATGCTTTTTCCTGCTAACTATCCTCCATTCGAGAAACAGCTTCTGACCTGCTATTTGGTCTTGGTAGAGACTAACCTCCTGAATCTAGGGCAGCGAGTGATTATGTGCCCCAAAATGTTTGTCATGAACTGTTCTATTCCACCAAATCAGAATATTGGATATATGTTGTGCTGTTCCTTTGTTAAATTGAATGGTAAGTATGAGAACAAACCAAAACAGGATCAAAAGGCACAAGAAGAGTATATGAGCAACTGGATCACACTCTGATGATACTGATTCCCACTGCTTCAATACCTGTTACTGAACTCACCTTATGGCTTTATGGGGAGTTCACCATAACCAGCTAATAGAGGAGGAAACAGCACACTCCTAGTTTATAGATGGGTTTGCAAGTATGGTGGGATCAGGTGGAAGTCTATGGCTATTGCATTATAGTCCAATTCAGGGGTATCCACGAGAGGCTGTAGTGAAGTAAAATCCTGCCACTGAGCAGAGTTTTGGGAGGTACATTTACTTGTTCATTTTGTTAGGAGGAGAGATGTCCTGAGTTTAGACTTTAGGTGACAAAGAAGTCTGGAGGCTAGTTATGTGGATGGAATTCTAGGGATAGGCACAGAGTGGAGGGATGTAAAGGCTTACCAAGGGATAGGACATTAGAGGGTAGAAAACAAATGAGTTCTGAGTATTTATTTCTTTGGCTCTTTGTCCTGAAGCATGTGCCGACCATTATAATATTTGTATTCTTAAGGTCTCATCTCCTGATAGAGCGGCCTTTTCTGCCAGGTTCATACTCCTTTCCAGTTTGTGGGTGTAATGACTACTTCCTGGCACAAGTCTCAGGGTCCTTTATCATACACTCTTGGTTTCTCTGCCAGTGCTTTATAAAGAGCCCAAGACTCATGGATTATTTAGAAGTAAGTTGTTTAGTTTGCAAGCCTTTGGAGATTTTCCTGTAATCTTTCTGTTACTCATTTCTAATATGATTTTGTTATAGTCATAAAATGTATTCTGTAGGATTTCAATTCTTTTAAATTAGTTGAGGTTTGTTTCATGGTCCAGGATATGGTCTTTGGGTACTTAAAAAGAATGTGTATTCTGTTGTTGGATGAAGTAGTCTATAAATGATTATTAGATTCTTTTGTTTCATGGTAGTATTCAGTTATGGTACATTATTGTTGATTTTCTGTCTGGTTGTTCCATCTATTGTTGAACAAGGCATATTGAAGTCCCTAGATATAATTATGAATTTGCATGTTTCTCTTTTCTTCAGTTCTATAAGTTTGTACTTCACATATTTTGGAGTCCGTTGTTTAGTGAATACACATTTAGGATTGCTATCTCTTTTTGGTGGATTGACTGACCCTTTTATCATTATATGATATCCCTCTCTGTGCATGTAAATTTTCTTTGCTCTGAAATCTACTTTATCTGATATTGTATTACTCAGGGTTCTCCAGAGAAACAGAACCAATAGTATGTGTATATATATAGAGAGATTTATTTTAAGGAATTGGCCCATATGATTATGTAGGCTGGCAGGTCCAAAACCTGCAGTCAAGTCTGAAAGCTATCAGTCTGGATACCCAGAAAAGAACTGATGTTGCAGTTAAAATCCAAAGGCTATACTGCTGGCAGAATACTGTCTTGCCTGGGGGAGTCAGTCTTTTGTTCTATTCAGACCTTCAACTGGTAGTCCCTCCACATTATGGAAGGCATTCAGATTTACTTAAAGTCTATTAATATAAATGTTAATCTCAGCCAAAACCCCCATCACAGAAACACCTGGAATAGTGTTTGACCATCCACATGGACACCATAGCCCAGCCAAATTGATGTATAAAATCAACCATCACAGATATTAACATAACCACTCCTGATCTCTTTTGATTAATATTTGAATGACATATCTTTTTCCATCCTTTTGATTTCAACATACCTAAGTCATTATGTTTGAAGTAAATTTCTTGTAGTCAGCATGTAGTTGGGTCATGTTATTTTTTTTTAACTTACTTTGACAATCTCAGTCTTAATTGGTATATTTAGATCATTTATATTTAATGTAAATGTAATGTGTTAAGGCTTAAGTCTGCCATTTTAATTTTTGAATTTTATTTTTTTATACAACAGGTTCTTATTAGTCATCAATTTTATACACATCAGTGTATACATGCCAATCCCAATCACCCAATTCCTCATACCACCACCAACCCGCTGCTTTCCCCCCTTGTTGTCCATACATTTGTTCACTACATCTGTGTCTCTATTTCTGCCCTTCAAACCAGTTCATCTGTACCATTTTTCTAGGTTCCACATATATGTGTTAATATACAATATTGGTTTTTCTCTTTCTGACTTACTTCACTCTGTATGACAGTCTCCATCCACATCACAATGAATGACTGAAATACATTCCTTTTTATGGCTGAGTAATATTCCATTGTATATATGTATCACAACTTCTTTATCCATCCATCTGTCAATGGGCATTTAGGTTTCTTCCATGACCTGGCTACTGTAAATAGAGCTGCAATGAACATTGGGGTGCATGTGTCTTTTTGAATTATGGCTTGCTCTGGGTATATGCCCAGTAGTGGGATTGCAGGATCATATAGTAATCCTATTTTTAGATTTTTAAGGAACCTACATACTGTTTTCCATAGTGGCTGTATCAATTTACATTCCCACCAACAGTACAAGAGGATTCCCTTTTCTCCACACCCTCTCCAGCATTTGTTGTTTGTAAATTTTCTTTTTTTTTAACATCTTTATTGGAGTATAATTGCTTTACAATGGTGTGTTAGTTTCTGCTTTACAACAAAGTGAATCAGTTATATATATACGTATGTATCCATATCTCTTCCCTCTTCTGTCTCCCTCCCTCTCACTCTCCCTTTCCCACCCCTCTAGGTGGTCACAAACCACCTAGCTGATCTCCCTGTGCCATGCAGCTGCTTCTCACTAGCTATCCACCCTGCGTTTGGTAGTGTATATATGTTCCTGTCACTCTCTCACTTCATCACAGCTTACCCTTACCCTTCCCCATATCCTCAAGTCCATGCTCTAGTAGGTCTGTGTTTTGTTCCCATCCTACCCCTAGTCTCTTCATGACATTTTTTTCTTAGATTCCATATATTTGTGTTAGCATACGCTATTTGTTTATCTCCTTCTGACTTACTTCACTGTGTATGAGAGATTCCAGGTCCATGCACCTCACTACAAATAACTCAGTTTCATTTCTTTTTATGGCTGAGTAATATTCCATTGTATATATGTGCCACATCTTCTTTATCCAATCATCTGTTGAAGGACACTTAGGTTGCTTCCATGTCCTGGCTATTGTAAATAGAGCTGCAATGAACATTTTGGTACATGACACTTTTTGAATTATGGTTTTCTCAGGGTATATGCCCAATAGTGGGATTGCTGGGTCGTATGGTAGTTCTATTTGTAGTTTTTAAAGGAACCTCCATAGTGTTCTCCATAGTGGCTGTATCAATTTACATTCTGACCAACAGTGCAGGAGGGTTCCCTTTTCTCCACACCATCTCCAGCATTTGTTGTTTGTAGATTTTCTGATGATGCCCATTCTAACTGCTGTGAAGTGATACCTCACTGTAGTTTTGAATTGCATTTCTCTAATAATTAGTGATGTTGAGCAGCTTTTCATCTGCTTCTTGCCCATCTGTATGTCTTCTTTGGAGAAATGTCTACATAGGTCTTCTGCCCACTTTTAATTGGGTTGTTTGTTTTTTTAACATTGAGTTGCCTGAGCTGTTTATATATTTTGGAGATTAATCCTTTGTCCATTGATTCATTTGCAAATATTTTCTCCCATTCTGAGGGTTGTCTTTTCTTCTTGTTTATGGTTTCCTTTGCTGTGCAAAGATTTTAAGTTTCATTAGGTCTCAGTTGTTCATTTTTGTTATTTCCATTACTCTAGGAGGTGGATCAGCAAAAGACCTTGCTCTGATTTATGTCAAAGAATGTTGTTCCTATGTTTTCCTCTAAGAGTTGTATAGTGCCCAGAATTACATTTAGGTCTCTAATCCGTTTTGAGTTTATTTTTGTGTATGGTGTTAGGGAGTGTTCTAATTTTATTCTTTTACATGTATCTGTCCAGTTTTCCCAGCACCACTTATTGAAGAGGCTGTTTTTGCTCCTTGTATATCCTTGCCTCCTTTCTCATAGATTAGTTGACCACAGGTGTGTGAGTTTATCTTTGGGCTTCTATCTTGTTCCATTGATCTATGTTTCTGTTTTTGTGCCAGTACCATATTGTTTTGATTACTATAGCTTTGTAATATAGTCTAAAGTCAGGGAGCATGATTCCTCCAGTTCGGTTTTTTTCCATCAAGACTGCTTTGGCTAATCAGGGGCTTTTTTGTCTCCATACATATTTTAAGATTTTTTGTTCTAGTTCTTTAAAAAATGCCATTGGTAATTTGGTAGGGATTGCATTGCTCTGGGTAGTATAGTCACTTTCACAATATTGATTCTTCCAATCCATAAACATGGTATACCATTCCATCTGTTGGTATCATCTTTAATTTCATTCACTAGTGTCTTATAGTTTTCTGCATCCAGGTCTTTTTACTCCCTAGGTAGGTTTATTCCTAGGTATTTTATTCTTTTTGTTGCAATGGTAAATGGGAGTGTTTCCTTAATTTCTCTATCAGATTTTTCATCATTAGTGTATAGGAATGCAAGAGATTTCTGTGAATTAATTTGTATCCTGCAACTTTACCAAATTCACTGATTAGCTCAAGTAATTTTCTGGTGGCATTTGTAGGATACTCTATGTATAGTATCATGTCATCTGCAAACAGTGACAGTTTTACTTCTTTTCCAATTTGGATTCCTTTTATTTCTTTTTCTTCTATCATTGCAGTGGCTAGGACTTCCAAAACTATGTTGAATAATAGTGGTGAGAGTGCACATCCTTGTCTTCTTCCTGATCTGGAGGAAATGCTTTCAGTTTTTCACCATTGAGAATGATGTTTGCTGTGGGTTTGTCATATATGGCCTTTATTATGTTGAAGTAGGTTCCCTCTATGCCAAATTTCTGGAGAGTCTTTATCATAAATGGGTGTTGAATTTTGTCAAAGCTTTTTCAGCATCTATTGAGATGATCATATGGTTTTTATTCTTCAATTTGTTAATATGGTGTATCATATTGATGGACTTGAGTATATTGAAGACTCCTTTCATCCCTGGGATAAATCTCACTTGATCATGCTGTATGATCCTTTTACTGTGTTGTTGGATTCTGTTTGCTAGTATTTTGTTGAGGATTTTTGCATCTATATTCATCAGTGATATTGGTCTGTAATTTTATTTTGTAGTATCTTTGTCTGGTTTTGGTATCAGTGTGATGGTGGCATCATAGAATGCATTTGTGTGTGTTCCTTCCTCTGCAATTTTTTGGAAGAGTTTGAGAAGGATGTGTGTTAGGTCTTGTCTAAATGTTTGATAGAATTCACCTGTGAAGCCATCTGGTCCTGGACTTCTGTTTGTTGGAAGATTTTTAATCACAGTTTCAATTTCATTACTTGTGCTTGGTCTGTTCATATTTTCTGTTTCTTCCTGGTTCAGTCTTGGAAGGTTATATCTTTCTAAGAATTTGTCCATTTCTTCCAGTTTGTCCATTTTATTGGCATAGAGTTGCTTGTAGTAGTCTCTTAGGATGTTTTGTATTTCTGTGGTGTCTGTTGTAACTTCTCCTTGTCCATTTCTAATTTTGTTGATTTGAGCCCTCTTCGTCTTTTTCTTGATAAGTCTGGCTAATGGTTTATCAATTTTGTTTATTTTCTCAAAGAACCAGCTTTTAGTTTGATTGATCTCTGCTATTGTTTTCTTTCTTTCTATTTCATTTATTTCTGCTCTGATCTTTATGATTTCTTTCCTTCTGCTAACTTTAGGTTTTGTTTGTTCTTCTCTCTCTAGCTCCTTTAGGTGTACGGTCGATTGTTTATTTGAGATGTTTCTTGTTTCTTGAGGTAGGCTTGTATAGCTATAAACTTCCCTCTTAGAACTGCTTTTGCTGCATCCAATAGGTTTTTTTTTTTTTTTTTTTTTTTTTTTTTTTTTGATATTCAATAAATTTTAATAAGACAGAAATTCTTGGTATAAGTAATACTTGATTCACTCATGTAAATTCCATATAATCATATCATTTTTTTCTGTTTCCAGAAACCATCTGTTTAATGTAATCTGGAATTTTGCCAAAATATATATTTTCATATGTAAACATTTATATGCACAGATGATCAAAAAGTTACAAATAATAAATAGAAATTACTCAAGTGTGGTGTTAATATTTAATATTAACAACCAATCTTTAACTACTAAGCTGTTGATGAAGTTCTAGCCAGAGGAAGCTATACTAGGGCATTTTTTTTTTTTTTTTTTTTAACATCTTTATTGGAGTATAATTGTTTTACAATAGTGTGTTAGTTTTCCCTCTACAACAAACTAAATCAGTTATACATACACACATGCTCCCACATCTCCTCCCTCTTGCATCATCCTCTCTCCCACCCTCCCTATCCCACCCCCCCAGGCGGTCACAAAGCACAGAGGTGATCTCCCTGTGCTATGCAGCAGCTTCCCACCAGCTATCTAATTTACATTTGATAGTGTATATATGTCCCTGCCACTCCCCCACTTCGTCACAGCCCACCCCTCCCCCTCCCCCTCCCCATATCCTCAAGTCCATGCTCGAGTAAGTCTGTGTTTTATTCCCGTCCTACCACTAATCTCTTCATGACATTTTTTTCCCTTAGAGTCCATATATATGTGTTAGCATACGGTATTTGTTTTTCTCCTTCTGACTTACTTCACTCTGTATGACAGACTCCAGGTCTATCCACCTCATTACAAATAACTCAGTTTCATTTCTTTTTATGGCTGAGTAATATTACATTGTATATATGTGCCACATCTTCCTTATCCATTCATCTGTTGATGGACACTTAGGTTGCTTCCATGTCCTGGCTATTGTAAATAGAGCTGCAATGAACATTTTGGTACATGAGTCTTTCTGAATTATGGTTTTCTCAGGGTATATTCCCAGTAGTGGGATTGCTGGGTCGTATGGTAGTTCTATTTGTAGTTTTTTAAGGAACCTCCATACTGTTCTCCATAGCGGCTGTATCAATTTACATTCCCACCAGCAGGGCAAGAGGGTTCCCTTTTCTCCACACCCTCTCCAGCATTTATTGTTTCTAGAGTTTTTGATGATGGCCAATCTGACCGGTGTGAGATGATATCTCATTGTAGTTTTGATTTGCATTTCTCTAATGATTAATGAGGTTGAGCATTCTTTCATGTGTTTGTTAGCAATCTGTATATCTTCTTTGGATAAATGTCTATTTAGTTCTTCTGCCCATTTTTGGATTGGGTTGTTTGTTTTTTTGTTATTGAGCTGCATGAGTTGCTTATAAATTTTGGAAATTAATCCTTTGTCAGTTGCTTCATTTGCAAATATTTTCTCCCATTCTGAGGGTTGTCTTTTGGTCTTGTTTATGGTATCCTTTGCTGTGCAAAAGCTTTTAAGTTTCATTAGGTCCCATTTGTTTATTTGTGTTTTTATTTCCATTTCTCTAGGAGATGGGTCAAAAAGGATCTTGCTGTGATTGATGTCGTATAGTGTTCTGCCTATGTTTTCCTCTAAGAGTTTGATAGTGTCTGGCCTTACATTTAGGTCTTTAACCCATTTTGAGTTTATTTTTGTGTGTGGTGTTAGGGATTGTTCTAATTTCATACTTTTACATGTAGCTGTCCAGTTTTCCCAGCACCACTTATTGAAGAGGCTGTCTTTTCTCCACTGTATATCCTTCCCTCCTTTATCAAAGATAAGGTGACCATATGTGTGTGGGTTTATCTCTGGGCTCTCTATCCTGTTCCATTGATCTATATTTCTGTTTTTGTGCCAGTACCATATTGTCTTGATTACTGTAGCCTTGTAGTAGAGTCTGAAGTCAGGGAGCCTAATTCCTCCAGCTCCATTTCTCGTTCTCAAGATTGCTTTGGCTATTCGGGGTCTTTTGTGTTTCCATACAAATTGTGAAATTTTTTGTTCTAGTTCTGTAAAAAATGCCAGTGGTAATTTGATAGGGATTGCATTGAATCGGTAGATTGCTTTGGGTAGTATAGTCATTTTCACTATGTTGATTCTTCCAATCCAAGAACATGGTATATTTCTCCACCTATTTGTATCATCTTTAATTTCTTTCATCAGTGTCTTATAGTTTTCTGCATACAAGTCTTTTGTCTCCTTAGGTAGGTTTATTCCTAGATATTTTATTCTTTTTGTTGCAATGGTAAATGGGAGTGTTTTCTTAATTTCACTCTCAGATTTTTCATCATTAGTGTATAAGAATGCCAGAGATTTCTGTGCATTAATTTTGTATCCTGCAACTTTACCAAATTCATTGATTAGCTCTAGTAGTTTTCTGGTAGCATCCTTAGGATTCTCTATGTATAGTATCATGTCATCTGCAAACAGTGACAGCTTTACTTCTTCTTTTCCTATCTGGATTCCTTTTATTTCTTTTTCTTCTCTGATTGCTGTGGCTAGAACTTCCAAAACTATGTTGAATAAGAGTGGTGAGAGTGGGCAACCTTGTCTTGTTCCTGATCTTAGTGGAAATGGTTTCAGTTTTTCACCATTGAGAATGATGCTAGCTGTGGGTTTGTCATATATGGCCTGTATTATGTTGAGGAAAGTTCCCTGTATGCCTACTTTCTGCAAGGTTTTTATCATAAATGAGTGTTGAATTTTGTCAAAAGCTTTCTCTGCATCTATTGAGATGATCATATGGTTTTTCTCCTTCAGTTTGTTGATATGGTGTATCACATTGATTGATTTGCGTATATTGAAGAATCCTTGCATTCCTGGGATAAACCCCACTTGATCATGGTGTATGATCCTTTTAATGTGCTGTTGGATTCTGTTTGCTAATATTTTGTTGAGGATTTTTGCATCTATGTTCATCAGTGATATTGGCCTGTAGTTTTCTTTCTTTGTGACGTCTTTGTCTGGTTTTGGTATCAGGGTGATGTTAGCCTCATAGAATGAGTTTGGGAGTGTTCCTCCCTCTGCTATCTGTTGGAAGAGTTTGAGAAGGATAGGTGTTAGCTCTTCTCTAAATGTCTGATAGAATTCGCCTGTGAAGCCATCTGGTCCTGGGCTTTTGTTTGCTGGAAGATTTTTAATCACAGTTTCAATTTCAGTGCTTGTGATTGGTCTATTCATATTTTCTATTTCTTCCTGGTTCAGTCTCGGCAGTTTGTGCATTTCTAAGAATTTGTCCATTTCTTCCAGGTTGTCCATTTTATTGGCATACAGTTGCTTGTAGTAATCTCTAATAATCTTTTGTATTTCTGCAGTGTCTGTTGTTATATCTCCTTTTTCATTTCTAATTCTATTGATTTGAGTCTTCTCCCTTTTATTCTTGATGAGTCTGGCTAATGGTTTATCAATTTTATTTATCTTCTCAAAGAACCAGCTTTTAGTTTTATTGATCTTTGCTATTGTTTCCTTCACTTCTTTTTCATTTATTTCTGATCTGATCTTTATGATTTCCTTCCTTCTGCTAAATTTGGTGTTTTTTTGTTCTTCTTTCTCTAATTGCTTTAAGTGCAAAGTTAGGTTGTTTATTCGAGATGTTTCCTGTTTCTTAAGGTATGATTGTATTGCTATAAACTTGCCTCTTAGAACTGCTTTTGCTGTATCCCATAGGTTTTGGGTCGTTGTGTCTCCATTGTCATTTGTTTCTAAGTATTTTTTGATTTCCTCTTTGATTTCTTCAGTGATCACTTCGTTATTAAGTAGTGTATTGTTTAGCCTCCATGTGTTTGTATTTTTTACAGATCTTTTCCTATAATTGATATCTAATCTCATAGCGTTGTGGTCGGAAAAGATACTTGATACGATTTCAATTTTCTTAAATTTGCCGAGGCTAGATTTGTGACCCAATATATGATCAATCCTGGAGAATGTTCCATGAGCACTTGAGAAAAATGTGTATTCTGTTGTTTTTGGATGGAATGTCCTATAAATATCAATTAAATCCATCTTGTGTAATGTATCATTTAAAGCTTGTGTTTCCTTATTTATTTTCATTTTGGATGATCTGTCCATTGGTGAGAGTGGGGTGTTAAAGTCCCCCATTATAATTGTGTTACTGTCGATTTCCCCTTTTAAGGCTGTTAGTATTTGCCTTATGTATTGAGGTGCTCCTATGTTGGGAGCATAAATATTTACAATTGTTATATCTTCTTCATGGATCGATCCCTTGATCATTATGTAGTGTCCTTCTTTGTCTCTTGTAATAGTCTTTATTTTAAAGTCTATTTTGTCTGATATGAGAATTGCTACTCCAGCTTTCTTCTGATTTCCATTTGCATGGAATATCTTTTTCCATCCCCTTACTTTCAGTCTGTATGTGTCCCTAGGTCTGAAGTGGGTCTCTTGTAGACAGCATATATATGGGTCTTGTTTTTGTATCCATTCAGCCAGTCTGTGTCTTTTGGTGGGAGCATTTAATCCATTTACATTTAAGGTAATTATCGATATGTATGTTCCTATTACCATTTACTTAATTGTTTCGGGTTGTTCTTGTAGGTCTTTTCCTTCTCTTGTGTTTCTTGCCTAGAGAAGTTCCTTTAGGATTTGTTGTAGAGCTGGTTTGGTGGTGCTGAACTCTCTCAGCTTTTGCTTGTCTGTAAAGGTTTTAATTTCTCCATCAAATCTGAATGAGATCCTTGCTGGGTAGAGTAGTCTTGGTTGTAGGTTTTTTTCCTTCATCACTTTAAATATGTCCTGCCACTCCCTTCTGGCTTGTAGAGTTTCTGCTGAAAGATCAGATGTTAATCTTATGGGGATTCCCTTGTGTGTTATTTGTTGTTTTTCCCTTGCTGCTTTTAATATGTTTTCTTTGTATTTAATTTTTGACAGTTTGATTATTATGTGTCTTGGCGTGTTTCTCTTTGGGTTTATCCTGTATGGAACTCTCTGTGCTTCCTGGACTTGATTGACTATTTCCTTTCCTATATTAGGGAAGTTTTCAACTATAATCTCTTCAAATATTTTCTCAGTCCCTTTCTTTTTCTCTTCTTCTTCTGGGACCCCTATAATTCGAATGTTGGTGCGTTTAATGTTGTCCCAGAGGTCTCTGAGACTGTCCTCCATTCTTTTCATTCTTTTTTCTTTCTTCTGCTCTGCAGTAGTTATTTCCACTATTTTATCTTCCAGGTCACTTATCCGTCCTTCTGCCTCAGTTATTCTGCTATTGATCCCATCTAGAGTATTTTTAATTTCATTTATTGTGTTGCTCATCGTTTCTTGCTTCCTCTTTATTTCTTCTAGGTCCCTGTTAACTGTTTCTTGCAAATTGTCCATTCTATTTCCAAGATTTTGCATCATCTTCACCATCATTATTCTAAATTCTCTTTCAGGTAGATTGGCTATTACCTCTTCATCTGTTAGGTCTGGTGTGTTTTTATCTTGCTCCTTCATCTGTTGTGTGTTTTTCTGTCTTCTCATTTTGCTTATCTTACTGTGTTTGAGGTCTCCTTTTTGCACGCTGCAGGTTTGTAGTTCCTGTTGTTTTTGGTGGCTGTCCCCAGTGGCTAAGGTTGGTTCAGTGGGTTGAGTAGATTCCCTGGTTGGGGGGACTAGTGCCTCTGTTCTGGTGGATGAGGCTGGATCTTGTCTTTCTGATGGGCAGGTCCTCGTCTGGTGGTGTGTTTGGGGATGTTGGTAACCTTATTATGATTTTAGGCAGCCTCTCTGCTAATGGATGGGGCTTTAGACCTGTCTTGCTCTTTGTTGGGCATAGGGTGACCAGCACTGTTCTTTGTTGGTCCTTGAGTGAAGCTGGGTCTTGGTGTTGAGATGGAGGTCTCTGGGAGATTTTCGCCGTCTGATATTACGTGGAGCTCGGAGGTCTCTTGTGGACTAGTGTCTTGAGGTTGGTTCTCCCACCTCAGGGACACCGCCCTGGTGCCTGGCTGGGGCGCCAAGAACCTTTAATCCACACGGCTCAAAATAAAAGGTAGAATAAATAGAGAGGAAAGAAAAGGAAGGAAGGAGGGAGGGAGGGAAGGAAGGAAGAAATGAAGGAAGGAAGCAAGAAAGGAAGGAAGGAAGGTGCAGAGGAAGAAAGGGAGGAAGGAAGAGAGGAAGGGAGGAAAGAAGGGGGGAAGGAAGGAGGGAAGGAGGGAAGAAAGGAAGGAAGAAAGGAAGAAAGAAAGGGAGAAGACAGAGTAGTATAAAGTATAGTTATTAAAATAAAAAATAATTATTAAGAAGAAAAATTTCCTTAAAAAAAAAAAAAACCAGAAAAATGGGTCGGTCTAACCCTAGGGCAAATGGTGCAAGCAAAGCTATACAGACAAAATCTCACACAGCAGCACACACATATACACTCACAAAAAAAAAAAAAAACAAAAAACAAAACAAAAAAAACAGAAAAATGGGTCAGTCTAACCCTAGGACAAATGGTGCAAGCAAAGCTATACAGACAAAATCTCACACAGCAGCACACACATACACACTCACAAAAAGAAAAAAAAGGGGAAAATAATAGTATATCTTGCTCCCAAAGTCCACCTCCTCAACTTGGGATGATTCGTTGTCTATTCAGGTTTTCAACAGATGCAGGGCACTTCAAGTTGATTGTGGAGCTTTAATCCGCCGCTTCTGAGGCTGCTGGGAGAGACCTCCCCCTCTCCTCTCTGTTCGCACAGCTCCTGGGGTTCAGCTTTGGACTTGGTCCCGCCTCTGCGTGTAGGTTGTCCGAGTGCGACTGCCCTTCGCTCAGACAGGACGATATTAAAGGAGCAGTTGATTCGGGGGCTCCAGTTCTCTCAGGCTGGAGGGAGGGAGTGGCACGGGGGCGGGGCGAGTCCGCGGCGGCAGAGGCCGACGTGACGCTGCACAGGCCCAAGGCTCGCCGTGCGTTCTCCCGGAGAAGCTGTCCCTGGATCCCGGGACCCCGGCAGTGGCGGACTGCACGGGCTCCCGGGAGGGCCGGTGTGGAGAGTGACCTGTGCTCACACACAGGCCTCTTGGTGGTGGCAGCAGCAACCTTAGCGTCCGACACCCGTCTCTACTGTCCGTGCCGAGAGACGCGCCTCGCGCCCGTTTCTGGAGCTCCTCTACGCGGTGCTCTTAATCCCCTCACCTCACACCCGAGGAAGCAAAGAGGCAAGAAAAAATCTCTTGTCTCTTCGGCAGCTCCGCACCCGCCCCTGGGGCTCCTTCAAGTGGCGCACTTAATCCCCTCTCCTCGCGCCCAGGCAGCAAAGAGGGAGGAAAAGGTCTCTTGCCTCTTCGGCAGCTCCAGACTTCTCCCGAACTCCCTCCCGGCCAGCCGTGGCACACTAGCCCCCTTCAAGCTGTCCTCACTCTGCCAACTCCAGACCTTTCCCTGGGATCCGACTGAAGCCCGAGCCTCAGCTCCCGGCCCCGCCCGCCCCGGCGGGCGAGCAGACAAGCCTCTCGGGCTGGTGAGCGCCGGTCGGCACCGATCCTCTGCGGGAATCTCTCCGCTTTTCCCTCCGCACCCCTGTGGCTGCGCTCTCCTCCGCGGCTCCGGAGCTTCCCCCTCCGGGGCCCGCAGTCTCCGCCCGCGAAGGGGCCTCTAGTGTGTGGGAGTCTTTCCTCCTTCACGGCTCCCTCCCACTGGCGTAGGTCCCGTCCCTATTCTTTTGTCCCTGTTTATTCTTTTTTCTTTTGCCCTACCCAGATATGTGGGGAGTTTCTTGCCTTTTTGGAGGTCTGAGGTCTTCTGCCAGCTTTCGGTGGGTGTTCTATAGGAGAAGTTCCACGTGTAGATGTATTTCTGATGTCTCTGTGAGGAGGAAGGAGATCTCCGCGTCTTACTCTTCCGCCATCTTTAAGCCTCCTATCCCAATAGGTTTTGGATCGTCATGTTTACATTGTCATTTGTCTCTAGGTATTTTTTGATTTCCTCTTTGATTTCTTCAGTGATCTCTTGGTTATTTAGTAACGTATTGTTTAGTCTCCATGTGTTTGTGTTTTTTACATTTTTTCCCTTTAATTCATTTCTAATCTCATAGTGTTGTGGTCAGAAAAGATGCTTGATATGATTTCAATTTTCTTAAATTTACTGAGGCTTGATTTGTGACCCAAGATGTGATTTATAGTGGACAATGTTCCATGAGCACTTGAGAAGAAAGTGTAATCTACTGTTTTTGGATGGAATGTCCTATAAATATCAATTAACTCTATGTGGTCTATTGTGTCATTTAAAGCTTCTGTTTCCATATTTATTTTCATTTTTGATGATCTGTCCATTGGTGTACGTGAGGTGTTAAAGTCCCCCACTATTATTGTGTTACTGTTGATTTCCTCTTTTATAGATGTTAGCAGTTGCCTTATGTATTGAGGTGCTCCTATGTTGGGTGCATATATATTTATAATTGTTATATCTTCTTCTTGGTTTGATCCCTTGATCATTATGTAGTGTCCTTCCTTGTCTCTTATAACATTCTTTATTTTAAAGTCTATTTTATCTGATATGAGTATTGCTACTCCAGCTTTCTTTATATTTCCACTTGCATTGAATATCTTTTTCCATTGCCTCACTTTCAGTCTGTATGTGTCCCTAGGTCTGAAGTGGGTCTCTTGTAGACAGCATGTATATGGGTCTTGTTTTTGTATCCATTCAGCAAGCCTGTGTCTTTTGGTTGGAGCATTTAATCCATTCATGTTTAAGGTATACCATAATTCAAAAAGAGTCATGTACCGATATGTTCATTGCAGCTCTATTTACAATAGCCAGGACAAGGAAGCAACCTAAGTGTCCATCAACAGATGAATGGATAAAGAAGATATCATGCATGTATACAATGGAATATTATTCAGCCATAAAAAGAAACGAAATTGAGTTATTTGTAGTGAGGTGGATGGACCTAGAGTCTGTCATACAGAGTGAAGTAAGTCAGAAAGAGAAAAACAAATACCGTATGCTAACACATACATATGGAATCTAAAAAAAAAAAGCTCGTGAAGATCCTAGGGGTAAGATGGGAATAAAGACTCAGACCTACTAGAGAATGGAGTTGAGGATATGGGGAGGGGGAAGGGTAAGCTGGGGCAAAGTGAGAGAGTGGCATGGACATAGATACGCTGTCAAACTTAAAACAGATAGCTAGTGGAAGCAGCTGAATAGCACAGGGAGATCAGCTCAGTGGTTTCTGACTACCTAGCAGGGTGGCATAGGGAGGGTGGGAGGGAGGGAGATGCAAGAGGGAAGAGATATGGGAACATATGTATAACTGATTCACTTTGTTGTAAAGCAGAAACTAACACATCATTGTAAAGCAATTATAGTCCAATAAGAATGTTAAAAAATAATTATCAATATGCATGATCCTATGACCATTTTCTTAATTGTTTTGGGTTTGTTTTTGTAGGTCGTTTTCTTCTCTTGTGTTTTCCACTTAGAGAAGTTGCTTTAGCATTTGTTGTAAAGCTGGATTGGTGGTGCTGAATTGTTTTAGCTTTTGCTTGTTTGTAAAGCTTATGATTTCTCCATTGAATCTGAATGAGATCCTTGCCGGGTAGAGTAATCTTGGTTGTATGTTCTTCCGTTTCATCACTTTCAGTATATCAAGCCCTTCTGGCTTGTAGAGTTTCTGCTTAGAAATCAGCTGTTAACCTATGGGAGTTCCCTTGTATGTTATTTGTCATCGTTCCCTTGCTGCTTTCAATCATTTTTCTTTGTCTTTAATTTTTGCCAATTTGATTACTATGTGTCTCGGCGTGTTTCTCCTTGGGTTTATTCTGTATGGGACTTGCTGTGCTTCCTGGACTTGGGTGGCTATTTCCTTTCCCATGTTAGGGAAGTTTACAACTATAATCTCTTCAAATATTTTCTCTGGTCCTTTCTCTCTCTCTTCTCCTTTTGGGACCTCTATAATGCGAATGTTGTTGCATTTAATGTTGTCCCAGAGTTCTCTTAGGCTGTCTTCATTTCTTTTCATTCTTTTTTCTTTATTCTGTTCTGCAGCAGTCTATTCCACCATTCTGTCTTCCAGGTCACTTATCCGTTCTTCTGCCTCAGTTATTCTGCTATTGATTCCTTCTAGTGTAGTTTTCATTCAGTTATTTTATTGTTCATCTCTGTTTGTTTGTTCTTTAATTCTTCTAGGTGTTTGCTAAACATTTCTTGCATCCTCTCGATCTTTGTCTCCATTCTTTTTCCGAGGTCCTGGATCATCTTCACTATCATTATTCTGAATTCTTTTTCTGGAAGGTTGCCTATCTCCACTTCATTTAGTTTTCTTTCTGGGGTTTTATCTTGTTCCTTCATCTGGTACATAGCCCTCTGCCTTTTCATCTTGTCTATCTTTCTGTGAATCAAGACTACTCTTGCCTTATTAATTTTCAGTCCAGATGATATGTTCACTGATGTAACTGGGGTGTTAATGTTGCCTACTGTCATTGTATTATTGTCAATTTCTTCTTTATTTCTGTTAGTATTTGCTTTTTATATTTAGGTGCTCCTGTTTTCAGTGTGTTTATGTTAATGAGTGCAATATCCTCTTCTTGTACTGATCCCTTTATCATTATATAATGCCCTCTTTTGTCTTTTGTTATAGACTTTGTTGTAAATTCCATTTTGTCTGATATGAGTATTGCTACCTTCCCTTTCTTGTCTTTTCTGTTTACATAAAATGTATTTTTCTGTCTGTTAACTTTCAGTCTGTGTGTCTTTAGCTCTGAAGTGAGTGTCTTGTAGGCAGTGTACAGATAGGTCTTGTTTTTTTATTCAATCGGCACCCTAGGTCTTTTGATTGGATCATTTATTCCACTAACATATAACGTGATTATTGAAAGATGCATAGTGCCATTTTATTACTTGTTTTTCAGTTGTTTTTGTAGTTATTCTCTGTTCATTTCTTCCTTTTTGGTTTGATGATTTTCTTTAGCAGTATTTGCATTCCTTTCTTTTTAGTGTCTATGTATCTATTGTAGGTTTTTGACTTGTGGTTACCAGGGTGTTCACATATGTTAACCTATAACTATATGCACTTTTCTAAAACTGGCAGTCATTTAAGTTCAAACACATTCTAAAATATGTACATTTTTATCCCCCACCCCCACATTTTTTGTTTCTGATGTCACATTATACATTTCATGTTTATCCCTTACCTGTTTATTGTAGTTATAATTGCTTTTACAATTTTTAAAATCTTTTGCTTTAACTTTTTTTTGGGGGGGTGAGGGTAAGCTGTGACGAAGTGAGAGAGTGGCATGGACATATATACACTACCAAACATAGGGTGGATAGCTAGTGGGAAGCAGCTGCATGGCACAGGGAGATCAGCTAGGTGGTTTGTGACCACCTAGAGGGGTGGGATAGGGAGTGTGGGAGGGAGGGAGATGCAAGAGTGAAGAGATATGGGAACATATGTATATGTATAACTGATTCGCTTTGTTGTAAAGCAGAAACTAGCACACCATTATTGTAAAACAGTTATACTCCAATGAAGATGTTAAAAAAGTTACTTTTAAAAAATCTTTTAGTCTTCATAGTAGCTTATTTAAATGGTGAAATTCAGTCCCTACTATATACTTGCCTTTAGTATTGGGATTTTTCTTTTCCTATAAATTCTTACTTCTTGTTATAGTCTTTTCTTTTCCACTTAGAGAAGACCCTTGAACAATTCTTTAGGGTGGATTTAATATTGATGAACTCTTTTAGGTTTTGCTTGTCTGAGGACTTCTTTATCTATTGTTCAATTCTAAATGATAATATTGTTGGGCAGAGTATCCTAGGTTGCAGATTTTTCCTTTTCAACACTTTGAATATATTATGCCACTCCCTTCTGACCTACAAAATATCTGCCAAAAAATCACCTGATAGCCTTGTGGGTGTTCCCTTGTATGTAACCCTTTGTTTTTCTCTTGCTGCCTTTATAATTCTCTCTTTATATTTAACTTTTACCGTTTTAATTATTATATGTCTTGGTGTGGGTCTGTTTGAGTTCCTTTTGATTGAGACCCTCTGTGTTTCCTGTACTTGGATACCTGTTTCCTTCTTCAGGTTGGGAAGTTTTCACCCATGATTTCATTAAATAAATTTTCAACTCCCTTCTCTCTCTTCTCCTTCTGGAACCCCTATAAGGTGAATATTGGTATGCTTGATGTTATACCAAATATCCCTTAAACTTTTCTCATTAAAACTTTTTTTTCTTTTTGCTGTTCTGATTGGTTGATTTCCAATATTCTGTCTCTCATATCATTTATGCATTTTGCTATATCACCTAGTCTGCTGTTTATTCCTTATAGTGTGTTTTTCCTTTCAGTTATTTTATTCTTCAGTTCTGACTGCTTCTTTTCTATATTTTTGAGTTCCTTTTAAAAATTCTCACTGTGTTCATCTATTCTTTCCCCTAATTCAGTTAGCATTCTTATTATCTGGTAGATTAATTAACCAAGGAGGTAAAAGACCTATACTCTGAAAACTATAAAACATTAATAAAGGAAATTGAAGATGATACAAAGAAATGGAAAAATATCCCATGCTCTTGGATTGGAAGAATTAACATTGTTAAAATGGCCATACTGCCCAAAGCAGTCTATAGATTTAATGCAATCCATATCAAATTACCCATGATGTTTTTCACAGAACTAGAGCAAATAATCCTAAAATTTATATGGAACCATGAAAGACCCAGAATTGCTAAAGCAATCCTGAGGAGAAAGAACAAAGCTAAAGGTATCACACTCCCTGACTTCATACTATACTACAAAGCTGCAGTAGTCCAAACAACATGGTACTGGCACAAAAACAGACACATAGGTTGGTGGAACAGAACAGAGAGCCCAGAAATAAACCCACATGCTTATGGCCCACTAATATACAACAAAGGAGGAGAAAATATATATAATGGAGAAAAGACAGTCTCTTCAATAAGTGTTGCTGGGAAAACTGGACAGCTACATGTAAAATAATGAAATTAGAATATTTTATCTCACCATATACAAAAAATAAACTCAAAATGGATTAAATACCTGATCATAAGACCTGAAACCATAAAACTCTTAGAAGAAAATATAGGCAGAACACTCTTTGACATAAATTGTAACTATATATTTTTGGATCTGTCTCCTACAGCAAATGAAATTAAATAAAACTAAAGAAATAAGACCTAATTAAACTTAAAAGCTTTTGCACAACAAAGGAAACCATTGACAAAATGAAAAGACAACCTACTGAATGGGAGAAAATATTTGCAAATGATATAACCCATAAGGGGTTAATATCCAGAATATATAAACAGCTCATACAACTCAACATCAAAAAATCAAACAACCCAATTAAAAACTGGGCAGAAGACCTGAATAGACATTTTTCCAAAGAAGACATATGCATGGCCAATAGGCACATAAAAAGATGCATGACATCACTAATTATTAGAGAAATGCAAATCAAAACAACAAGATATCACCTCATATCTGTCAGAATGACTATGTTCAAAAAGTCAACAAATAACAAATGTTGGCAAGGATGTAGAGAAAAGGGAACCCTTGTACACTGTTGATGGGAATATAAATTGGTGAAGCCACTATGGAAGACAGTATGGAGGTTCCTCAAAAAACTAAAAATAGGACTACCATATGATCCAGCAATTCCACTCCTGGGTATATATCTAGAAAAAACAAAAATGTTAATTCAAAAGATACATGTACCCGATGTTCATAACAGCATATTTTATAATTGCCAAAATATGGAAGCAACCTAAGTGTCCATCAACAGATGAATGGATAAAGAAGATATATATATATATGCATATATATATATATATACATACACACATATACATAACTCAGCCATAATAAAGAATGTAATTCTGTCATTTGCAACATTGTGGATGGATGGACCTAGAGAATATTAGGCTAAGTGAAATAACTCTGACAGAGAATGACAAATACTATATGATATCACTTATATGTGGAATGTAAAAATTAATACAAATAAATGTATATAGTGAAACAGAAACAGACTCATAGATACAGAAAACAATCTAGTGGTTACCAGTGTGGAGAGGGAAGTGGGGAGGGGCAATTAGGGGTATGGGATTAACAGATACAAACTACCATGTATAAAATAGATAAGCAACAAGGTATATTGTACAGAACAAGGGATTATAGCCATTATTTTGTAATAACTTTTAATGGAGTATAATCTATAAAAATATGGAATCACTATGTTGTACATCTGAAACTAATATAATATTTTAAATGAAATATTAAAATATTCAATTAAGAAAAAGGAGTGTGAATGTGCACCAAGGATAGAGTTTTGTGTTTGTGCATTCCCACCCACTAACACCTCAGAAAGACATTCTTCTCCCGTCTCCTCACCTCCCATCCTATCAGACCAAGCGCCTCAAGTCTGGCTTCAAACACCATCCCTTGCCCCAAGCTGCACTGGTTCTACTGGCCCTGGAAGAAAACTCACATTTCTCATCCACACTCCCTCTTTCCACTTCACTCATTTTACCCTGCCATCCACTCTCCTCATTAGAGCACTCTCATGCTTACCCCTGTCACAAGGCTCAGGATGAGACCACTCCCTCTCCTAGTCTCTCCTTTTCTCCTCTTTGTCAATGGTAAAGCAATGGTAAAGGTCCTACAAGGCCTGGCATCAAGAACACCCTCAGATCCTTTGTGTCCCATTTCTATGTCTCCCACTGTTTGTGTATCCCAGTGTCTTTGTGTCTCAACCTTTGAGTGTCACAGTGTTTGTTTATATCCCAGTGACATTGTGTCCAAGTGTCAATATGTTTTAGTTTCTGTGTGTCCTAATGTCTTTATGCCCTGGTGTCTCTGTGTTCCAGTGTTTGTATGTCCTAATGACTGTATGTCATAGCTTTTCTCTATGCCCAAGCGTCTATGTGTCTTGGGGTCAGTGTTTGAATATCCCAGCACCGTGTTTCCTGCTGTTGGTATTTACCCTTATGTGTAAAATGCCAGTGTCTCTGAGCCCCAGTGTCTACATGTCCCAATGACTATATTGAACAGTGATGTTATCTTAGCATCTGTGTATATCTCAGAGTCTTTGTTTTTCCAGTTTCAATATGTCCCAGTGGCTGTATATCTCAATGTCTGTGTTTCCTAGGGTCTGTGAGTTGCAGGGTCTGGGTATGTTCCAATGACAGTTTGTCCTAGTCTGTGTCCCAATGTGTGTGTCCCAGGGTCTCTGTGTTACAATGTCTCTGTGTGTCCCTTTGACCAAGTGTGCCTGTGTTTCTGTGTCCCGGTCAGTGGTTCTTATTGTCAGTATGTACTAACTCCTGTTTTCCAGTGTCTATGCATCCCATTTACTGTATGTTCCAATGTTGTATATTTCTTGATGACAGTATATCCCAGTGTTTATGAGCCTTACTCTCTGTGTGTTCCCATATCTGTATGCCTCAGTGTTTGTGTATCCTGATACTTGTGTTTCTTGGTGTCTGGGTTTCATAGAATCTGTGAATGTCCCAGTGTTGGTGTGTCCCAATGTCTGTGTACCTTGTGTGTGTGCACCAATATCTATGTGTTCCAGTGCCTGTGTATCCCAGAGTCTGTGTATCCTAGTGACTATGCACCAGTATCTACATTCCCAGTGTCTGAGTGTCTCAATGAATATATATCCCCATGTCATTGTATATCAAAGTTTCTATGTGTCTCAAGTTCTATGTGTCTCAGTGTCTATGTACCACAATGTCTATGTATACCAATTTCTCTATCTCTGTAAATAAGTGCTTTAGTGTCCATGTGCCCCCAGTGTCTGTGTGTCATAGTGTCAGCATGTTGGTTGTATAGCTCAGTTTCAGTGTTTCTGTGTGCCTCGGTTTCTATCCCAGTCTGTGTGCCTTAGTGTTTTCATACTAGTGTCTGTGTGTTTTAATATCTGTGAAAAGAGTGTCTGTACGTCCCAGTGTCAGTGTATCCCCATGTCTGTAAGTTCCAGTGTCTATGTGTCCTAGTGTCTATGCAAGTCCCAACGGACTGTATGTTCTATTGTCCATCAATGTCTGTGTGCCCCAGTGTTTGTGTGTTCCAAAGTGACTGTGTTTTCCAGAGTAAGCATGTTGCAGTGTGTCTATGTATTTCAGTGTTTTGTGTGCCTTAGTGTATGTACCCCAGTTTCTGTGTGTTTGAGTCTGCATATCCCAGTGTCTACATGCTTCAGTGACTGTGTCCCTATGTCAGCATGTTGTATTCTGTCTGAGTTTCAGTGTTTGTGTGCCTCAGGGACTATATCACACTGTCTGTATGTCCTAGTGTTTGCGTGTCCTTGAATCTGTAAGTTTAAGTGTTTGCTACTGTATATGCCAGTATCTGTATGTTTTCTGGTGTCTGTATGTCCTAGTTTCTGATCACCCCAATGTTTGTATGTTCCAGTGTGTACCACAACATCTCTATGTGTCAGTGTTTGTGTGTCTCAGGGTCTGTAAGTCCCAGTGGTTGTTTGTCTCAGTATCTGTGTACCTTGTTTGCCAGTGCTTAGGTGCCCTAGTGACTGTATCCCCGTGTTTCTGTACATCTAAGTGTCTATGTGTCTCAGGGGCTGTGTCCCAGTGTCTGTACACCCAAGTTTCTGTGTGTCTCAATGTTTATGTATCCCAGGGTCTATGTACCTCAATGTCTATAAGTCCCTGTTTCTGTCTACTGATTGTGCAACAGTCTGTGTGTCAAAATGACTGTGTGTCAGGCTTCCCTGGTGGCACAGTGGTTGAGAGTCTGCCTGACGATGCAGGGCACACAGGTTCGTGCCCCAGTCTGGGAAGATCCTACATGCCACAGAGCGGCTAGGCCCGTGAGCCGTGGCTGCTGAGCCTGCACGTCCGGAGCCTGTGCTCCGCAACGGGAGAGGTCACAACAGTGAGAGGCCCGCGTACCGCAAAAAAAAAAAAAAAAAAAAAAATGACTGTGTGTCACAGTGTATATATAATTCCTAGTATCTGTAGATCAGAGCCCCTCTGTACTCTAATGCTTGGGTGTCCCAATATCTGTTTATGTCCTAACGACTGTATGTTCTAGTGTCTGTGTGTCTTGATGTCTATGAATGTTCCAGGATCTTTGTTTCTCAATTTTTATATGTCCCATGGTTTGTGTACCCCAGTGACTGTTTCCATGTTGCATATGTCTCTTAGTTTCAGTGTTTTTGTGTACTTCAGTACCTGTAGCCCACAACATCTGTTTGATCCAGTTCTGTGGTGGTTCTATGGTGGTTCTGTGTCTCTATGTGCCTCAATAACTGTATGTCCCAGTTTCTGTGTGTTCCAATGTCAGTGTGCCTCAGTGTATGTATAGTCCAGAGTTTGCTTGTTCCACTGTTTGTGAGGTAAAGTGTCTGTGTGTCTCAGTGTTTTTATATGTCCTTATGTCTGTGTGCCTCAATATCTATATTCTATTGTCTGTGTGTCCCAGTCTCAACATGCTCCTGTGTGTCTCTGAGTTTCAGTTTTTGTGTGCTTCAGTCTCTATACCCCAGTTTCCTTGTGTCCCAGTGTGTGTGTGTGTGTGTGTGTGTGTCCCAGGTTTTATGTGTCCCTGTTTGTGTATCCCAGTGTCTGTATGTACCAGTACCTGTGTGGCAGTGTCTGGTCCCATTATCTCTGTGTGCCAGTGTCCCTGTGTGTTCTGACATCAGTTCTAGTGTCTATGTGTGTTGTGTTTGTATATTCCAGTGTCTCTGTGTGTTTTAGTGGTTACCTATATTTCCCAGTGGCTATGTGTATCTTAAAATCTGTATGAGCAAGTGTTTGGCTGTGTTCCAGTGGCTACATATTTTAGTTTCTCAAGGTTTCTGTGCCCCAATGTCTCTGTGTTCTGGTGTCTGTGGTTTCCATTGCATATAGTAGTTCAGTATATGCATATCCTTGGCTCCCTGTAAGTCTGTGAGTTTCTGTGTCTCTTTCTGTATGCACCTATCTTATACATCCTATTGGTATCTTTGTTTCAGTGTCGGTATGTCCACATCTCTGGGTGTCCTGGAGTCTCTGTCTGTATTCCCTTGCTTCTATGTCCTTGTCTCTGTGTGTCCCTGATCTCTGTATGTTAGTGTCTGTGCATCCTTATCCTTGAATATACTTATTCAAGGATAAGGACATGCATATCCTGAGTCTTTGCATATCCTGAGCCTCTGTGTTCTAGTGTCTGTGTCTCACTGTCTCTGTGTGCCCATGGATCTCCGCTTCTCAGTGTCTGGGCATCCAATGAGCCTTTCTGTTTGAGTGTTTGTGCATCCCTTTTTCTGTACATTGTTGAGTTTTTGTGTTCCTGAGTCTTTACATGTTCCTGAATCTTTGCACTTTCCTGAGTCTTTATTGTGTCCTCGAGTCATTGTTCATCCTTGAGTCTGCATGTTCCTAAGTCTTTGCATGTGATCTAGGATCTAGTGTCTGTTCATCTCCGTGTCAGGGCACCCATGAGCCTCTGTGTTCCAATATCTGGATGTTCCTATCCTTGTGCATCCCCAAGTTTTGCATATCCCTGAATTTCTGTGATCCAGTGTAAGTGTGTCCTGGAGTCTCTATATTCCTGTCTGGTGTCTCTCTCTGAGCCTCTGTGTTCTAGTGTCTATATTAATGAATCTGCACATGCCTCCTTCCATGTGCCCTTGGTTGGTGAGTCTCTGAGTCTGTGCATCTCTGGGGCTTGGCTCTCCATGTCTGTGATTTGGTATTTATCCTACTTCTCCATTTATTTTCGCCAGCTTTTGCCAATGTTTCTGTATTATTTTCTTGATGTTGCTGTGTCTTAAGTTGCTCTGTGCCTCAGTGCCTCTCTTTCTTAGTCCATTGATCTTTTCCTCTAGATTCTCATGACTGTGTTCTTGTTTCTATGGGTCTGTTTGTCAGGGTGTCTTTCTGTATCTGTTCCTCTTTTTGTCTTGTTCTTTCCCTGGTATGGTTTTGATCTGACTCACCACTTCTGTGTCCCTGTCTCTGTTTGTGTCTGGTGTCTGGATCCATGTCTTTTTATTTTTGACCCACCATTTATGTGTCCCTGAGTCTGATTCACTGTCCCCATCCTTTCATCTGTGGCCTTGGTTGTCTTTTTGTTTGTCTCTATTTCTGGGTAACCCAGGTGTATCTTGATTCTGTGTCTTTGCCCATTTGCTTATGTTCTGTGTATCTGTTTCTCTGTGTCCAGGTTTCTTTATTCCTATCTTGATCCTTCCAGAAGTGTGCCTGTGTTTTTGTCCCTATGTCTAGCCTGTATCCATATGATTGTGTTGTGAGTTCACATCCCCATGTCTACTTGTTCTAAGATTTCTGTCTCTGAATTCCTATGTCCCTGTCATTGTGTCACAATGTCCCCATCATTGTGTCACAATGTCCCCATTATTCCTGGGCCTATATTTTGTCTGTCCTTATGTCACTGTTACCTGGTCTGAAACTTATCTCTTTAGTGGTGTTTGTCACTGTTGAGGTGTCTGCATCCCCATGTCTTTGTCGCTGGATCTCTAAATATATAAGTCTATGCTCCTGTCTCACTCTTAGTGTGTTTCTCTGCATGTGTGTGTGTCCTTGGGTCTTTGTCACCAAGTTTGGATCTGTGTAACATCTCTGTTTCTATATCCTTATAGGTCTCTGGTCTTGTATCTCTGTGTTCTCTTCTCATCCCCCACCCCATGTCTGCATGTCATCATGTCTATGTGTTTCTACCTCTCCTTCCTTGGTGTCTTGGACTGTGGTTTTGACCAATGTCCCCCTGGTTACTTCTGTGTCCCTGTGTGTCTTGACTCCTCTGCTCCTGTGTCTGGATCTCTGTGAATCTCTATCTTTTCATTTGTATGCTGTTATGTCTCTGTTTCTTCACATTAGTCATTGTGTGTCTATCCCTGGGTGACCTCATTTTTCTCTCCCTGCCTCTTTGTTTGTGACAGGGACAGCACCTCAAAATGGGGATACAGAAGCCCCGCAAGTGGGCATCTGTTTCTCTGGGTTTATGTCCCTGATACTGTCACTCTGGCTTCCTGCCCACCTCTTTGTATGTCTACATGCCCTTATGTCTATTCTCTTTATTTTGAGATCCTTGTGTTTCCATATGTCTCTATCTCTATTTACCCATCCATGTTTGTGTCCTTGTTGCTGTCTTTCTGTGTGTGATTCCGTGCCTTTGGTTGTGAGTAGTATATGTGTGTGTCTACTGCTGTGTCATGGGATCCTTTTTGGTTCATTCATTCAGCAAATATTTACTAAGCACCTACTATGTGTTAGGCCCTGGGGATACATAGATGATTCAGAAAAGGTCCTTGCCCTCAAAGAGCTCACAGTCTAAGTAAGGGATCCAGACAAGTAAATAGATGATTACTACACAGTATAATAGGTGAGCTTGAATGGAATGTGGGGGTGGGCTATGGTAACAGGAGGGGACCACACTCAATCTATGGGAGGGGTCAGGGAAGGCCTCCTAGAGGAAGTGACAACTAAAACTTGAAGAATATGTAAAATTTACCTGCATGAAGCCAAGGAAGGGAGTCCCACATAGAAGGAAAGCACATGCAAAGGACCATTGGTGGGAGAGAGCATTGTTTGTTAGCGGAACTGTAAGAGCTTTAAATATGTCATGGGAGCCAGAGAAGGTCGTGAGCAGGACTGGTGCCTCAGTTTTTTGTTTTAAGGAAGTCACTTCTAAGGCTGCTGTGGAGTATGGATTGAAAAGAGTAGAGACTGGAGACAGTAAGGACTGTGAGGAGGCAGAAGTCCCTAAGCCTCTAGGTCCATA
Source organism: Kogia breviceps (assembly GCF_026419965.1). Classification (NCBI taxonomy): domain Eukaryota; kingdom Metazoa; phylum Chordata; class Mammalia; order Artiodactyla; family Physeteridae; genus Kogia; species Kogia breviceps. The sequence goes on along the minus strand of NC_081330.1, from coordinate 88,018,632 downwards.
GATCTGCATTTCTTTGTGTGTGTGTTCTGGTATATGTGTCACTTAGTGCATGTATTAGTGTGCATGTCCCTGTGTGTTTCCACGTCCTCGGGACTTTGTTCCTGGCTCACCCTATGCCCTGGCCTCTGGGTCTCCAAAACTCAGGTCTCCTGCTCTGGGGTTCAGGGGCCATCACAGGACATAGGCAATGTAGGAGTGGCCCAGCAGCCACTGTACATGAGAATGCTTCACCAGCCAGCAGGAAGCCCAGCGGGGTGTCAGCCTTGGTGAGTCCTTCAGCAGCCTCTTGCCTAGGATCACAGGCACATCTGGGCCCTGGTGCCTCCTCAAGCTTGGCCCCATAGGCCCTGCCACCAGCTGAATGTCTGCATGCTGGAACTGTCCTGAGGGAGAGAGATGCAACACCAGTTAAGGCAGTGGCCTGAGTCCTACTGACAGCTCTGAGAGGATCCTAAAGCAGGAAACCTAGAAGGAAAAGTGGGAGGGAGGAGGGGCAGCAAAGGCCTGGAGGAGGGAAGAGGCTGAGCATTGTGGGAAATGTGGAAGAGCCAGATGAGACAGTAGTATGAAAGTAGAGAGCCAAGGTGGATGAGATGGCAGCAGAAGGGCTTCAGCCCAGCTTGAAGGAGATGACAAAGCAGATTGGAGAAGTGAGGAGGTTCAGAGGAAGTAAAAATATCTGTCCAACCCACCATCACTGCCCAAACTCTTTGGCATGTGCCTCTGCCTCAGGTTCTGCTAGTGTCTCCTGACCTACAGTCTGGCTTCCTGCAATCCCCCCTTTACAGCAGCCTCCAGAGGGATCTTTGTAATACTCAGATCTGACTGTATCTTTCACCTGCTTATGCCTTTTCATGACTCCCATTGCCTGCAGGAAAAAGCCAAATTCCTCATGCTGTCACTTGTCTGATCACTCCAACTCCATCTCCTCCAATCTCCATTCCTTTCCTCTACAAGTTTGCTCAGCTTTCCAGACTCGGTGTGGGTCTCTCTCCTGTAGGAGATCCTTCTTGAACTCCAAAGCTGGGCAGGATGCCTCACCCTGGGTTCCTCCAGCTCCCTGGACTGCTTTCTGTCTAGCACTGATAACTCCCTGGGATCACTATCCATGCCTGGGTCTGTCATATATATTTTTATTTTTATTTTTATTTATTTATTTATTTATTTATTGCTGCATAGGGTCTTCGTTGCTGTGTGTGGGCTTTCTCTAGTTGTGGAAAGCAGGGGCTACTCTTCGTTGTGGTGCATGGGCTTCTTATTGTGGTGGCTTCTCTTTGCTGTATAGCATGGGCTCTAGGCGCACGGGCTTCAGTAGTTGTGGCACATGGGCTCAGTAGTTGTGGCTCGCAGGCTCTAGAGCAAAGGCTCCATAGTTGTGGCACACGGGCTTAGTTGCTCTGTGGCATGTGGGATCTTCCCAGACCAGGACTCGAACCCATGTCCCCTGCATTGGCAGGCAGATTCTTAACCACTGCGCCCCCAGGGAAGTCCTGGGTCTGTCTTCTTCCTAAACCAGGAGCTCTCCAAGGGCACAGCTTGGCTCTGATTCCTCTTTGTGGTTTGAGGGTCAAGGTGCTGGGGACTCACTGGCCTTTCACCCTGTCAGAGTGTCTCTTGGGACTGGTGCTCTCTGACCACTATCAGCCTCAGTAACACTTTTCCAGCAGGCCATGGGCCAAGGGTCTGAGACCTGAGCCATTGATCACATAGAGCCCCAGGTGGGGTAGTTGCGGGGTGCTGAGTTTCTGGTAACGGTGCTGGAGGACTAGGAACTCAAGGTGGGGCCCAAGGCAGAGGATGAGGTAGGCTGCAGCAGTTACATGGAGCTCCAGCTGGGACCTCTTCAGTAGGGCTGACTGGTCCCAGGACAGAAGCAAGGTACCCTCACCTTGCATGGATATGGAACTGCGGGTGATGGTGATAGTGTAGGCCCGGGATTTGTCTTTAGTAACTGTGATGGTCTGGAAGTAGGTCCTTGTGCCCTGGCCTTGATGGTGCCCCAAGCAGCTGTCCATGTACATGCAGCCCTGGAGGGAGAAGAATGCTTGCTGGGAGCACAGGCTTTCACATGGTCATTCACATAGTCACCCACAGCACAGGAAAGGTGAAGTCTCAGGGCCTGAAGTTCAGATGAAGTGGTGCAGATCTGTGGTTAGAGAGCTAGCTCCTGAGGAAAGTGCTTCTACCACCACCCATCTAGCTGCTCCTTCCTGTGCAATGTATGAACATGTATGTATATGTGTGCATGCTTACCCCAGTGGGGCTGTTTGTGTGTATGTGCTTGCCTCTGAGTGTGTAAATGTGTGTGTTTAGTTCTGTTCATATGAGTATCTCTGGACATATCAGTGCATCTGCATATTTGGGGAAGGTGTTATGGTAGAGTGTGTATTTTTTTGGTTATATGTGTATATGTGTCTCTGGATATGTTGGTGTTATAAGTCTTGGTGAATAGTTTATGTTGTGTGTGTCTGGTTGTGTGTTGGTACATATTGTATATCTGGGGGTGCCAGTGTGCATGCATCTGGCTGTGTGTCATGGTATTTGTGTGCTTTGGTGTGTTTTATATGTCTAGAGTAGCAGAGTATGTGTACCTATTGTGTTGAATTCTTGTGTATTGGGATGAGTGCGGTTACCAGCGCATGTATGTGTGCCTGAGTGTGTTGATATATGTGTCATTGTGTATATCTGGGCATGTGTTGTGCATCTCTGTGTATCTGGATGCCTATTTGTATGTTATTATGTGCAGGTGTGGAAAGTGTCAAAATATATGTGCCTGGATGTGTATTTTTGTGAGTTTACTGTATTCTCTAGTGTGTGTGTATGTGTATCTGTGAGTGTCGTGGTGTTAGAGTATATTTGTGTGTGTTTCCATGTGTCTGGGTATGTACTTGTGTGTTAGTGCAGTGCCCTGCTATGTGTTTGTATTAGCCCACAAATGTCTGGGGGTGTTGACATGTGTATATCTGTCTGTGGAGTTATATGAGGTAGAGTCTTTGGGGCTCTCACCTGCCTTTGGGTCATCTATGAGCTGTAGTAGGTCCCCTGGGCACCCATCTAGTGTGAAGCAGATCCTCTCTTTTGAGCATGGGATGTGGATCACAAAGTAGGTGTCCCCATCCACTGCAAGGCAGGAGGCACAACTCTGAAGTTATGGCCCTAGAAGTGAGGCAGGAGGTAGATGGGCACCCCAGGGTAAGAAATTGGAGATTCATTCCCTGTGGACAGAAACTCCAAGATGAGCATAGCAGGACAATTGAGAGAGGAGGCTGGGCCCTGCTCAGATAGAAGATAAGAGACCACATATTTCTCATTCTCAAAGTCAAGGAGACCTTCCCAACTAGAAAGGCTCCTTGGAGGTCAAAAAGGGAGGGGGTGCCACCCCATAGTAAGTGATGTCAACTACCTATAGGCCTCTTGGGTGGCATCCATCTTGGCACACACATTGGGAGGATCCTGAGATATACCAAATACAGACTCTGAACCAGGCAAATCAAAATGATTGGCTAAAGGAATCCTGGAAGAAATGTCCCATATAAGTGATTTAAACTACCACGAGGGCGTGACTCTCTTTTTGAGTCAGTCCCTGTGTCTATACATGTGTACTGTACTCTTTTTCCTCCTAATAAATACTTTACTTGTTTCAGTACTTTCCATCTTTGTGGGAATTCTTTTCTGCAAAGCTGAAGGGCCAGAGCCTGTTCACTGACCACTGGTCTAGTGGCTAGGATTTGCTGCTCTTACTGCCACGACCTGACCTCAATCTCTAGCCAGGAACAGGAACCCTGCTTCAAACTGCTGCAGGCTGAGGCACCCGAGATCATATTTGGTTCCAAAACCCGGGAATTCAGGCATTCAAGGTAAACAGTGGGTTTCACTCAGCTGCGGCCTGAGGCCCCTGACTTTCGCTCTTGTTTTCTTTCTCACTCTCCACTTCACTTTCCTTTCAAGATCTGCAGGGCATAACCCCTGTCTGCTCACAGCGTTGTGGCTACCCCCAACAACATTGAGGGTGGCAGGCAGATTCCCCAGGCTGTGCAGATTCAAATAACACTTGGGTGACAGCTGATGCTATCCTTTGGGACATGGTGGAAACGTGATTTCCAACTGAGAAGGAACCCAAGGAGTCTCTTTTTCTCTCTCTCGCTCTCTCTCTCTCACTGTCCCATATGGAACCCTCCACTATGCTTTTCTTTCAGAAATTACTTGCACAACAAGGTCTCTTTCTCACTTTGTTTCTCCGTGCCTTTTTAGGGAAGGATTTCCTGGACATCATTCCTAAACTGCATCCCTGCCACTGACAAATCCAGTGCTGCCTGTGTGAGACAAAATTGTCAGACGCTTCCCAGTTCTCTCTTAGCTGCCAGACAGGGCAAAGGATTTTGGGTTATTTTGCTGTCTAGTCTCTCACCTCACTCAACGCCCAGAAATTTACTATGAGAATTTCTCCACCTTCCGGTCCTGGAACCTTGAACCCTGTGGCATCTTCCATAGCGCCCAACTCCAATTTCTCCAAGGGTTTCTCTTTGCATCTATGGGACCCCCTTCACTCCAGGTCTTGGCAGCCTACACACTGCTATGGACAGCCTATATGGCTGGCCGCTACCCAGAAACCCGAATTATAAACTTTGTAGATGCTCAGTCACGAGGAATACAACCCAGCATAGGAAGACTTATCACAGGACATAAGCTCTATAGACAAGGGATCCCTCTTAAGGAAAGTTCTGGCGTCTGGTCTGCACTGGTTCAAAGGTTCTCCTCTGGCCATGTTGGGGGAGAAGCCTTGCACAATGGAAGACCAGAGATGTCTGGTTAGAAATCTATGGGAGATTAGAGGACGCTTGAAACCTCATCAGGTTTGAAGGGAATTTGGGCGATGCCCTGAATCCCTTCAGGTTAAAACTTCCTGATAAATGTTTCCAGAATGCCAGATTCCATTCTAGAAGCTCTCTCTTGTTCTCGCTTGCAAGTTACTCAACATAGGAGGATCCCCCTCCAAGCAAGAAGAGACACCTCTGGAGTGTATCCTTAAGAACTGGAAATTTTTTTAAAATAGAAGGGCTAAGAAAGGAAAAACTTAAGTTCTACTGTAACAGTGCCTGGCTTTTGTATAAGTTAGGGAGTGGAGAAAAATGGCCTGAAAATGGGTCTTTAAATTTCAATACCATTCTGCAATTGGATCTCTATTTCTGCAGGATGGTAAAGTGGACTGAGGTTCCCTATATTCAGGCTTTCATAGTCCTTAACCAAAGTCCCACCTTATATGGCTCTTATAATTCAAAACCTGGGGAACCAGAAAACTCTCCTGACATTTTAGATGACCCCCATTCTAAGCTCTCCCATCTCTCAGGGTGAAACCTAGCTCCTCCTACTCCTGACAGTATCCCTACTTCTCCAGAGCCACCTACTCCTCTTGCTCCCTCTGACTGACCCCAAACTGCACCTCCTTATGTCCCACCAGACCCTCCATTACCCCAAGAGAGGCTAGTCCTTCTTGGGTAACTCGCAGTGGAGCTTCCTATCACCCAGGATCAGGGAAACTATGCCCTCTTAGGGAAGTGGCAAATGGAGAAGGGACAATCAAAGTACATGTGCCCTTCTCTTTAAATGACTTAGCCCAATGCAAACAGAAATGGGGCCAACTTTCTGAAGACCCTATTAAGTTTGTTGAAGGGTTTCATGACTTAACTTGGAAGGATGTCCAAGTAATTCTATCTATTTGCTGTACTCCTGAGGAAAAACAGAGAATCTGGACAGCTGCCCAGGGACATGCCAACCAGCTTGCCAGACCCCAACCCAAACATTATGCTATGGGTGGAGATGCAGTCTCAAATCAGCAACCCCCTTGCAATTATAATTTGCAGGCAGGAACAGAAGCCAGGAAGCATGTGCTCCAAAGTGTATTAGAAGGGATGAGAAAGTGTATCAAAAAGTTAGTTAACTATGAAAAGGTTAAAGGAGTGACCCAAGAAGAAGAAGAAAATCCAGCCCTCTTTCATGGGCAGCTTGTGGAGACTTTTAGGAAGTATACCAACATAGATCCCTCCACTTATGAAACTCAGCCCCTGCTGGGACAACACAACACTTTATTAGTCAGTCCACCCCTGATATTAAATGGAAACTCCAAAGATTACAATTAGCCCTACAAACACCCATGCCCCAACTCCTAGATGTGGCATTTGGAATATTTAATAATCGAGATAAGCTGAGAAGGAAGAGAGAACCCAACATGAGAAAAGACAGGCCAGGGCTCATGCAAAACTGATAGGTGTTGCTGTCAGCCATGCCTTGCAACCTCAGGACAACTCAAGGGGGCCAAGAAAGTCCAACTCTCCATCTGGAGGTAAGACCAACAAGGGGGAATGCTACAAATGTAAGTCAACTGGCCACTGGGCCCAAGATTGCCAGAAAGAGCCCCCCATGCCATGCCCAACCTGCAAACAAATAGGTCACTGGAAGAGGGACTGCCCTCAGTCCCAAAGGAGAAGGGGGACTCCCGCTCCCAAGATGGCCATGCTCGACCACTGAGGTGGGCTGGGGATTCTGGCGGCTCCCCCCCAATGAGATGTCTATCTCCATCGAGGAGCCCTGGGTAGTCCTTGATGTGGCAGGTAAGAAGATTGAATTTTTAATTGATATGGGAGCCACTCACTCTGTCTTAATTTCTCACTCTAGACCTCTTTCCTCCAAAAGCTGTACTGTGACTGGTGTTGATGAAAAGCTTAGCACCCATTACTTTACTGGGCCTCTAACTTGCCAATTTGAGCAGTGGTTGATTTCGCATGCCTTTTTAGTTGTATCTGAGTGTCCCACCCCACTACTGAGAAGAGACCTTCTGAGCTCCCTCAGGGCCATACTCCACTGAGGAGGCCCCGAGCAGCCCCTTATCTTGACTCTGACTAAGACCAACTGGAAGAGCAAGGTCCTATTCCCAGCCATATTCTACAAGCAGTGGACACTTCAGTATGGGACAAAGGAATCCCTGGAAGGGCCATAAATGCCCAACTGCAAGAATTAGCCATAGACCAGAAGCTGCCTACCCTAACAAGAGACAATACCCTATAAAGTTGGAAGTGAAGAAGAGTTTACAACCCCTCATAGATGAATTCTTAATGCATGCCTCTTGGTGCCCTGCCAGTCTCCATGCAATACTTCTATTAGGCTAGTTGTTAAGTCAGATAGGGAATATAGGATGGTACAAGACCTTAGAGCAGTAAATGATGCAGTGGTCCCTATACATCCCCTCATGGCCAATCCTTATAACATATTAGCCCAAACCCCTGAGGACACTAAATGGTTTACTGCACTTGACCTAAAGGATGCCTTTTTTTTGCATCCCAGTTCATCCCTCATCACAATATCTATTTGCCTTCTAGTGGACTAACCCCGACTCAGGCCAAATGCAACAATATACCTGGACAGTATTGCCTCAGGGGTTTTGGGACAGTCCACACTTTTTCACCCAGGCCCTAGGAAAGGAACTAAGGGAAATACACCTGAACGAAGGGGCTATTATACAGTATGTAGATGATATATTAATATGTTGTCCCTCCATGGAGACCTCAGATCAAAATACCATTGAAGTCCTTAATATCCTTGGATCCTGTGGTTACAGAGTCTCTCAGATAAAGGCACAAATCTCAAAGTAAAAAGTTAAATATCTGGGATGTATTATAAACCCTGGAAGTAGACAGTTATCTCCACATAGAAACCAAGCTATATCAGGCCTAAGCACACCAAAGACAAAGAAACATCTCCGTACCTTTTTGGGCATGGCAGGATTTTGTAGAATTTGGATTCCAGGATTCAGGCTAATGGCTAAGCCCCTATATGAAGACACTAAAGGCCCAGATACAGAGCTATTACTTTGGAATGGGGAATAAGAAAAGGCTTTTAATGCTATCAAGCAGGTCCTCACCAGAGCCCCTGCTCTGGGTCTCCCCAATTTGAAAAGCCATTCATCTCGTACGTGGCTGAAAATCAGGGGACAGCTTTTGGTGTCCTTATACAGAATCTAGGGGAAATTCCTCAGTCTATAGGCTACTTTTCCAAGCAACTAGGCTCCATGGCCCAAGGTTGGCCTGGCTGCCTCCAGGCAGTAGCTGCCACTGCTTTATTAGTGGAAGAAGCCAACAAGCTCACCTTTGGACAGCCACTGGAAGTCCAGACCCCTTATTAAGTGCAAGGGATTCTAGATATAAAAGGCCACAATTGGCTAACTGGAGGCCATCTTATTAAGTACCAGGCTTTGCTCCTTGACTCCCCAGAGCTAACCCTCAAAACTTGCCACCCTTTTAATGCCACTACACTAATGTCCGCTGAAAGCCCAGAGCTAACACATTTTTGCCTCAAAACCCTTGACCATGTCTATGCCTATAGGTCTGACCTAACAGACCAGGCCATAGAAAACCCTGAGGAAGAATGGTTAACTGATAGCAGTAGTTTCCTTAAAGATGGAGTTAGGAGGGCAGGGTATGCTGTTGTGAGCATGCATATTGTCATAGAAGCAAAACCTTTGCCACCTAACACCTCAGCCCGAAAGGCTGAACTGATAGCTCTAACCCAAGCCTTAATCCTAGGGGAAGGAAAGATTGTAAATATATACGCCGACTCAGAATATGCCTTCCTTGTTTTACATGACCACACAGCTATCGGCAAAGAGAGAAGACTCCTAAATGCTAGAAATTTCCCTATAAAACATAGGGATGAGATTTTACAGCTCATAGAAGTGGTTCAAAAACCAAAACAGGTAACTGTCATTCACTGCCACGGGCACCAAAAGGGAACTTCTCAAATTTCCCAAGGAAACAACAGGGCAGATCGGGAAGCAAAGAAAGCAGTCTTGATGCCCATAACTGAAATGGCATTAATCCCATCTCTTACCCCTTCTAACGTTATACCCAGGTACTCAACTTCCAAAGAGAACTGGACATGAGACAGAGGAGGAACTAAGGGAATGGATGGCCCATGGCACATAGATCAGAAATTGCTCATACCTCTCTCTGACCAATGGAAAATTATTAAAGGGCTACATGATTCTCGCCATCTGGGGAAAGATGCAATGTCTATAATCGTTTTCCATCTTTTTACAAGGAAAAGGATCCCGGAGACAATTAAAAGAGTTACTTGAGCCTGTGCCTTTTGTGCCACCCATAATCCAGGAGGCAACTTCAAGCCTCCCCTTCTTGTTAACCCAGTCCAGCGATGTAGGACTTAACCAGGAGAGGAATGGCAAATAGATTTCACTCAGATGCTCTCTTTCCAGGGTTTCAAATAATTACTAATCTTTATAGATACTTCTACTGGATGGATAGAGGCCTTCCCTACTAGAACAGAGAAGGCAACTGAAGTGGCTAAGGCTCTCCTAAAGGAAAGTATTCCTAGATTCAGGTTGCTCCGTCACCTTCAGAGTGACAATGGACCTTCATTTGTAGCAAAGATCACTCAACAGCTTAATCAGGCTTTAGGGATTAAATACAACCTCCATTCATCCTGGAGACCACAGTCTTCAGGAAAAGTGGAACAGGCTAATCATACTCTAAAGAAAACCTTGGGCAAAATCCATCAGGAAAGGTCAGAGTCGTGGTATTGCTTGCTGCCAATAGCCCTCTTAAGGGTCAGAGCAGCCTCTAAAAGAACCACTAAGTTAAGCCCGTTTGAAATGACATACAGAAGGATATTCCTTACTCTGGACTTGATAACTGACCCAGAAACCCAGGTTCTTAAATACATTATAAACCTAGGCCAGGTGCAGAGGCTATACAAGAGCATGGCAACAGAGTACGGCCCTCTCCAGATGACAGTCCCAGTCACTCTGTTGTAAAACCTGGAGATTGGGAACTTTTAAAGACCAGGAAAAATGAGTCACCTGGTCATCAGCTACTCCCAAAATGGAGGGGGGGGGTCCTTGCCAAGTCCTGCTGAGCACTCCTACAGCAGTTAAACTCCAGGGGGTCACCAGCTGGGTTCATCTGTCCAGGATTAATCCTGTTTCCACTGATATGTTACAAGAACCTGAAGACCCACATTCCAGCCATTCCTGTGAATCCACCCCTTCCTCTGAGTCTCCACAGGATTCGGAGGACCCAGGAAAGCCTGAAAATTCCAGGTGGATGAATGAATCTCTCCAAGACCTGAAGCTTTTATTTGAAAAGGACAAAAAGACTTCTTAGACCCTAAGCTAAGTACCCATAGCCACTATCTTCCTTCTTGCCTTCCGGTACTCCAATCCACTTACAGAATAATTGATAGGCTCTGGTAGATTTAGATAACTATTGTCTTCTTTGCTCTCACCTTTGCTCTTGGAATTTACTAAACTTCTCTGCCCACGCTAGGTGATTTAAATATGACTCTGACTGGGGCTACTATGAAGCCTTAGCTTTTCTATGCCTATTTCCCTTATTCACAGGATGGATAGCAACTCTGGTTCACATTGCACAAACTCTTGCTTCCTCCACTCTATTGACAGAATGCTGGATTTGTTTACCCTGAGCTAAGTCCATTGTGGACCAGAGCAACCCTCTTGTCCATCCTGTAAGGAATTTTAGCCAAGTTCCTGATGGAAAATGGTCTTCTACCAGAGACCCAAGGCTCAGAACCATAATGTACAGAGTCAGAATTGTTCATTTTCCTACTGAAGAAAATTCTAACGTCTCTTTCCTAACTCTCCCTTTAGCAACAGAAGGAGAATATGAAGTCAAACTGGGAGGATGAAGAACTGGCATTAAAGCATCCCAGCGTTTTATAATGGCCCCCCAAGCCAGAATTCCAGTTACTTATTTGTGCTCAAACTCTAACTTGCTACACAAAGGAAGAATGATCCACACAGGAGAAGCAGATAGCAGGACAGATGTGAATGGAACGGGTTGGATTTGTAGCTGGAGAAATTTTCCATAACAATAGAATTGGATGGCTAAGTCTTTTTTATAAAAAAAAAAAAAAAACCCATCTTTATTGGAGTATAATTGCTTTACAATTTTGTGTTAATTTCTGCTGTATAACAAAGTGAATTAGCTGTATGTACACATATATCCCCATATCCTCTCCCTCTTGAACCTCCCTCCCACCCTCCCTATGCCACCCCTCTAGGTGGTCACAAAGCACCGAGCTGATCTCCCTGTGTGATGCAGCTGCTTCCCACTAGCTATCTGTTTTATGTTTGGTAGTGTATATATGTCCATGCCACTCTCTCACTTTGTCCCAGTTTACCCTTCCCCCCTCTGGATGCCTAGGTTTTAAAACTTTGGGTGAGTTAGTCTACTGTGCCCTGCCAGGATACGTTTTCATATGTCAGGTAGATAAAAAACCATGCACCACTAATTGCCTACAAAATAACTCCATGCCCACACAGTGTATGCTGGGAACCTTGATTACCCCTTTCTTAATCCACTCCTTAAACGAATCCAAGCACTGGGCCACTTCATTAAAACTGTTCACTCAATTAACTCGAGATTTACCTGGTGGCATCCCAGATGGAGATGCCTATTTCTTTTGGTATACATTATTACCATGGTGGGGAGTAGCCGCCCACCAACATGTCCTTCAAAACTTGTCTCATACTCTTACTGCCATAGGTAACAATACTGCTAACTCTCTCACTAATTTACAGAAGTCTCTAGATTTGCTGGTCAAAGTGGTACTTGACAACCTACTGGCCCTGGATTATCTGTTGGCAGAACAAGGAGGGGTACGTGCAGTTGCCAACACTTCTTGCTGCACATACATTAACACCTCTTCCCAGGTAGAGACTAACATTGAGAAAATTCGACAACAAGCCACCTGGTTTCAGCAGACAATTAACCACCAATCCTCGCTATTATGGGCAGGAAAATTGAAAACTGGTTCTCCAGCTTGTTTTCCTGGATCCCACAAGATATTAAAACCTTTCTAATGCACTGTGATAATCTAAGTGGGAAGGAAGTCCAAAAAGGGAGGGGATATCTGTATGGGTATGGCTGATTCATTTTGTTGTGCAGTGGAGGCTAACACAACATTGTAAAGCAACCATACTCCAATAAAAATTAATAAAAAAAGAAAAGGATTTTAAAAATGTAACAGGAAGTGGCTTTAAAAGTAAAAGTATAGTAATATTCTTAAAAAGAAATTAAAAATAGAATTAATATTAGATTCTAATTAAGTTCACTTAAAAGATAAATTAAATTAATTAATTAATTAATTTTTTGGTATACACAGTTGTTTCCTTTATTGGTTCTAGTAATTATAATTACATGTATTCCTTAGAATTCTTTAATTTTTTTTTTTTTTTTTTTTTGCAGTACGCGGGCCTCTCACTGTTGTGGCCTCTCCCATTGCAGAGCACAGGCTCCGGACGCGCAGGCTCAGCGGCCATGGCTCACGGGCCTAGCCTCTCTGTGGCATGTGGGATCTTCCCGGACCGGGGCATGAACCCATGTCCCCTGCATCAGCAGGCGGACTCTCAACCACTGTGTCACCAAGGAAGCCCAAGAATTCTTTAATCTTAAAAACTTTAATTATTAGTGATATCTAAGAATTAAGCAATTGTGAACTGTCATGCCTTCCTATACCAGCATTCTTCTTTTTAAATTAATTTTTATTGGAGTATGGTTGCTTTACAATGTGGTGTAAAAATAAAATCATGAACCAAAGAAAAAGAACCTCTCTGATGGGAGGTTTCCATTTTCTTATAACCTTCCTTGTTTCAGCCATACTGATTTATGTTATATTTTGCCTAGTGTTCTGTTGTCTTCCATACTGTTGCAAATCTGCAACCAAGACCTTTCAGTCCAAGAAGGAGACCTGGAACCAACAGGTGCAGAACTTCCATTTTAGAAATAGAGAAATATACTAAAATTTTAAGCCTGAGATTAACAAACATATGCTGACCTTGTATAACCAGCTTCCTACCCTTGCTTGAGTCTCTGATTATAGTAGTCTTTTACTAGTCTTTAGCCCCTGCTTCTCTAATCTAATTATTTAGTTTGTTTTCTCTAGGGCATCACAGGACAATGGTGTTGCAGGGACTCCAACCACTCCCCACAGCCAATCCTGCCGAAATAACAACAGAAATCACCCTGGGGCCCCTTAATGAGACAGGGCAAGAGTTCTGTGACCCCAACTAGGTAGGGTCTACAAGACCCTTGCCAGCCTGAAGAAGCTATGGAAGATAGACCTTTGTCCTTCATCTTCCCCATAAATATTTCTTGGGGGCTATGTCTCTCATGGGGTATTTGAGGCAGGAGGTAGATACCCCCCAGGGTAAGCAATTGGAGATTCAATACCTGTGGACGATACTCCAAGATGAGAATAGCAGGACAGTTGAGAGAGGAGGCTGGGCCCTGCCCAGATAGAAGATAAGAGACCACATAGTTCTCATTCTCAAAGTCAGGGAGATCTCCCCAACTAGAAAGGTCCTTGGAGGTCAAAAGGGAAGTGCTGCCAAACTACCCATAGCCCTCTTGGGTGGAATCCATCTTGGTGCACACATTGGAAGGATCCTGAGGTATACCAAATACAGACTCTGAACCAGGCAAATCAAAATGATTGGCCAAAGGAAACCCAGAAGAAATGCCCCATATAAGTGATTTAAACTACCATGAGGGTGTTACTCTCTTTCTGAGTCCGCCCCTGTGTCTATCCACATGTACTGTCTCTTTTGTCTTCTAACAAATACTTTACTTGTTTCACTACTTTCCATCTTTGTGGGAATTCTTTTCTGCAAAGCTGAAAGGCCAGGGCCACTGGTCTAGTGGCTAGGATTTGGTGCTTTCACTGCCACAACCTGACCTCTATCTCTGACCAGGAACCAAAACCCTGCTTCAAGTCACTGCACACTGAGGTCACTTGAGATCAGAAGGAATGGGAGAGGAGGGGAGGGATGGAGAGAGGAGAAGTTAGGAGGCCATGTCTATTTCCCCAGAGAGACAGCTCAGCCCCAGTCCTAGTGCACAAGCTGTCCTGTACTCAAACAGGACAGCGAGGGTGGCTGGCTTACCTGAGGATGAGAAGGTGAAGATGCTTGGCACCATGCCTACAAAAGAGAGGGGGACTGTGTTGGTAAGAGACTGATCTATTACATTCCTAGGTACTCTGGGGCTCCCTGGCCTCTCAGTCACCTCCTCCAAAATAAACCCCAAAATCCTGAGCTCAGCATTTGTCTTTTCTAGTATCTAGTCCCTGCCTAGCTCTCCAGGCTCCTCTGCATGCTCCAGCCCAACTGAACTGACTATTCTTATGAGTGCCCTGCCTTATCTTGCTAGTGACCCTTTGCTTCTGTTTTTTCCTGCCACCTGGAATGTTCTCCTTCCTTTAGCTACTACAGATCAATTTCTAGTTATTCTTCCAGGCCAACTCAAATGTTATTTTCTCTTGCTCTCTGCCTGTGGTAGGTAGAATTCTAAGATGTCCCCCAAGATTCCCCAGTATACACACCCTGTAAAATCCTCAGGGTGTGATATGGTGAGTTATCACTCCCATAAATAGGTCATGTTATGTGGTGCAGTTGATGAAATAAGGAGATTATCGAAGTGGGCATGACCTAATCACATGAGCCCTTTAAATCTTGGTCTGGAGATCAGAGGCAGAGATGTCAGAGGGATTTGAAGTATGAGAAGGATTTAACAAGAGGGATATTCTCCATGGCTGTCTTTGGAAGATGGACGGGGCCACGTGGCAAGGAATGCAGGAAGCCTCTAGAAGCTGAGAGTGACTGCTAGCCAACAATCAGAAAAAACCAAAATAAACAAAGAAAACAAAACCCCCCCCAAAATATCCCACAGCGATCTCAGTCTTAATACAAAGAACTGAATTCTGCAAACAAACTGAACGAATGTGGAAGACGATGAGAACTCAGTCTGATAGACACCCTGATTTTAGTTTTATGAAATCCTGAGCAGGGAACCTAACTAACTCTAGCCTAGACTTCTGGCCCATAGAACGGTGAGATAATTAATGGGAGTGTTTTAAGCTACTAAGTGTGGTAATTTATTACGTAGCAATGGAAAATTAATACATTGCCCCTCCTCTGGGCTCACACAATGCCTCTGAAAATTCTAACTGAATGAAAATGAAAGCTCAGGCATCTTTGTCAGGGGAGCTCTTTGTTCACCTTTTGCTAGCCCTGCAGAACTTCCCCGAGATTCCATGCTGTCTCCAGGTCCTTCCAGGATCTCCTCAGAATTGCTGTCCCAATGCGGATTTTCTGCCAAGTGTAAAAGAAATAAGAGAAATCCTTCACACTCTGAGGGCAAAGATATCCTCGGCCCACCAAAGGGGAGACTCTCCTTCTGACCAGGAGAGTCTTCACTGGCTTCCCAATCTGACCTGCACATTGCCAAGACTGAGACCTTATGTTCTGCATAGCACCTTAGTCTTTCAAGCTCAGTTATGTTCAAAATTCTTCCTTATAGCATTTATGCATGCATTCATGTGATCATTTATTTATTCATTCAGGCACTGTTCAAGCATCAGTGATATGGTGGTGAAAAAGTCAGTCATGATTTCTGACCTGGTGAAGCTCATATTTTGGTTGGGAAGGCAGGCATGAATGAAATTATAATTACCAATGGTGACAAATGCTATAAGAAAAAAGAACAGATTGATGGAGGGAGCTGCAGATCCTTGATGTAGTCTGGGGCAGTAGGAAGGGGTGAGAAGGACATTTGACCTGAGATTTAAGGCATGAGATGGAGTTTGAGTGGCAGTGGAAGAGATGAGGGTGGTAGGCAGGGAGCCGGGCAAGGCAGGTCAGAGCAATTTTCAAGCAGGGGGAACAGCTTGGAAGAGGTCCCTGAATGGAGGCAGGGATGGGGGTAAGGCCCACTGGAGGAACAGGAGGCCATTGGGGCTTGAGTTCAGAGGGTGAGTGGGAGAAGGTGAGGTCAGAGAGGTATGGGATAGAGGGCAGATCATGCAGGGCCTTGAAGCTCATAAAGAGGACTTTGGATTTTATTCTAGGGATGATAGGAAACCCTTGAGATGAGTTAAGTAGGGAAGGGACATGAAGTGATCTATGTTTTTAAACGATCGCTTTGGGCTTCCCTGGTGGCGCAGTGGTTAGGAATCTGCCTGCCAATGCAGAGGACACGGGTTCGAGCCCTGGTCCGGGAGGATCCCACATGCCGCAGAGCAGCTAAGCCCGTGCGCCACAACTACTGAGTCTGTGCTCTAGAGCCTGCGAGCCACAACTAATGAGCCTGCATGCCACAACTACTGAAGCTCATACACCTAGAACCCGTGCTCCACAACAAGAGAGGCCACCACAATGAGAAGCCCATGCACCGCAATGAGGAGTGGTCTCTGCTAGCAGCAGCTAGAGAGAGCCCGCGTGCAGCAACAAAGACCCAACACAGCCAAAAATAAAAATAAAATAAAATACATAAATTTATATTTAAAAAATGATACCTTCAGCTGCTGGGGGAGAATGGCCAAGAGAATATCTCAAGAGAGGAAGCAAGAAAACCAGTGAGGAGGCTGGAACAGTTTTGTTGATGAGGCACAATGGTAGTCTGCCCTAGGATAGTGACAGTTGGGGTAGTGAGAAGTGGGTGCATTTGACAAACATATCAAAGATAACAGTGTCAGGAATTGAAGATGGATGGGATATTGGGAGGGAGGGTGGTGAAGGAGAGGGGTACATCAAGGATGTCATGCCCAAATTTCTATCTCAATGACTTATTGCCACCACCAACTGGTTCTAATCCTGCCCTACAAGGTCACCCTAGGAAATGTCACTCCTCTCAGGAAGGCAAATAGTGCAGAGGTGAATCACATTCAGCATGGGGCCAGATTATGTAGGTTCAAATCTCTTACTAGCTATGTGATGTGGAACAAGTTACTTCACTTCTCTGTGCTTCAGTTTCCCCATGAGTAAAATGCAGATATTAAGAGTGTTTTGGTGAGGATCAAATGAGGACTACAAGTACAATATGTAGAGCAGTACCTGCACATAGGAAGAGCTAAAAAATGTAAACTGTTATTATTTCACAGTCTTTGGGAAATTTAAAGACAACTATCATCATCTTCCCCAATTTTTATATCCCTTTCATTAAGCAGGGCTGTTCATAGAGCACAAAAGAACGAATTAGAGCTGACTAGCCCAGTGATGCTCCAATTTATAACCCCACATCTCTTCTCTGCTTGGGAAGCATGAGCAATTCTCTTGTCCAACAAAGCAAATGTCAAAGCCATAGCTTGGCCAGTTCATTTCTGTGCATTCCCCAGTCTTAACATCCCTTCTCTCCCAGGGCCTCTAATTCTGTGCCTATGTGCTGAGGCCCAGAGAAGTTAAGTAGCTGGTTCAAAGTCTCAAAGTAAGCAAGCAAGCAGCTTGAATCACAAGAATCTGCACAAGCTTAGTATACTTCTAGTTCCTGGCTCTCTATATTCATACTGCCCCCCCTTGTGGCTTGACCTCTTGCCCATGGCACTCACCATCTTTGTCAGGAATGAGGAAGGTATAGAAAGCTGGTGGGTTCAAGGACTCCACAAATTTGGACTCCTCCATTGACTCAGACAGCAGCTGTAGCTCCTTAAGGATAAGGAACAGGCTGACCGCCTCAGGGAGGGTGCTAGAAGGCATCAAGACTGGCAGGTTTGGGGGGTTGCCTTCTGGCATAGGCCTGGAGCTGTTGGGTAGGCCCATCATCGGGACTCCTGACACAGATGGTCCCAGAAGTTTCCTGGTGCATTGGGGCTCGGGCAACAGGTCATGCTGATGCCAGAGCCTTCCAGGGGCCAGCAGAGAGGGCAGGGTGGGGTGAAAGAGAGTAGGGAGGGGTTCTCCAAGGACAGAAATTGTCATGGAACTGCTGGGACTTGTAGGACTTGAGATAGTGCTCGGAAGTATGCTAAGGCTCTGAGGAGGTGGGGACCTGAGTTTGTCAGGCCTGGGGGGTAATGAGATTTTGGGTTTATTGGGGATCATTGTCTTAGGTTTGGAAAGTAATAAGCTTAGGGGAGTTTGATGAGGAGGGGCACTAGGTTTAAGAGGTGATGGGATTTTAGGGGTCTTGGGTAAGAGGATCCCAGGTCTAGGGTACGGTAGGTTGTTTGGGATCTTAGGAGCAGGAACCCTTGCTCTGGTGTGTGATGAGTATTTGACAATCTGATGTGTGGAGACTCCAGCCCTGGGCTGTGACAGGCATTTGGGTGACTGTGATGTAAGTACCCCAGGTTGGGGGTGTGATGGGACATCTAGTTTAGGTTGTGATGGAGAACCAGGTTTGGAATGCAGCAGAGTAACATGTTTCATAGAGCCAGCTTTGGGCTGGGCTGGGGTGCTAGGATTCAGAGGTGGGACTTGTGTCTTGGAATTCATGGGTAATAGGGTACCAGAATTCTGATGTAATGGCGTACTGGGCTTCAGAACAATAGGCCACCAGAATTTGAGAGCACAATGGCAGCAGGAGGTATCCTAAATGTTGGCTGAGCCAAGTTGCCAGAACCCTGTTGTGCTGGAATTTGGGGCTTTGGGTGTGCGAGAGTGGATGGGGTACTAGGGCTCTGACCCACTGGCTCCAACTCCTTGGAACTGGGCAGGAGTAGTTGAAGATAAGTAGAACTTTGGTTTCACAAGCCTTGATTTGGGAGAAACCTTGGGAACAAAGGCTGGTTGGGCTGTGCCTGCCCTTAGGCCATGACTGCTGGTGGTTGAGGGCAAGATGGTGCCTAGTCCATCTGCGGTGAAAGTCTGTTTCCTGACTTCTTCAGTGGCTTCTTTGGGCTGCACCATGACCAGTGAAGTCAGAGGTGTGACAAAATCTTATTCAAAGGACAGGTTGAGGACTTTAGCAGCCAGCAGGTGGTGAGTGCTGGCATCGTGAGCTTGGAAGTGTGCCTCCAGCAGATCTCCAAAGGTGATGTCGGCCCAGAGGCAGTGTATGAAGTGGGCTACATTGGGGGCTGGGTCCCCTGGGCAACCAAAGACCTTCTGGCTGCTGTTGGTGGCCACCTCACTGTGGCAGGCCATGAGAAGCTGACCCCTGGGGCCACAGGTTGCCAGGTAGATGTCCAGTTCCTGCTTGCCTGGTTGCACTTGGCCTGCCACCACCAGCTCTGAACCACCAAAGTAGTTGGGGGAAAAGGCCCAAGAGGAGGCCCCAATCAAGCCACCCAGGTAGTCCAGATGCACATCTACCAGCAGAGGCATAGAGATCTCTTCATAAGGCCCTCCAGCTATAGGGCTGTGTTCATGTCCTCATATATGCACCAGGCTGCTCCTTGGTTCTCCAGGGACAAGCGACGCAGCAGTGGGAAGTCAGCATCATCCCCAAAGGCCAAGCTGACCTTGGGACACTCTGTTCTACAGTGCCTGACGGATGTTGGAGAGGATCACACTGGGAGTCGTCACTCCAGCCATCGGCTCCCCATCTGTCAGGAAGATAATGAGAGGGATCCTCCCCACACTGGGGCCCCTTCCAGGCTCCTGGTTGCTATGGTTCAGCACTGAAGCAGCTGCCAGCAGAGCTGCATTGATGTCAGTCCCTAATTGGAGAGCAGACTGTGAAACCATGTTTTCTAGTAACTTCTACCCCCATTGGACACACGGGGTACCTCACCAACCTCTCAGGCTCAGTCATATCTCCTTATCATTGCTCACACTGTTTCCGCTGCTTATTCTTCCCAAATCCCCACCCCCACACAGGCTCCCTGACATCTGACAGTGGGGCCCACATGTCCTTGGTTTTTATCACTCCCTGTCTCAGACTGCTCTGACTGTTTCCTGGGGGGATGTCTCATTCTCTAGTCAGATTGGCAGATCCCCAAGGATAGCATCTCCACCTCCATGCTACAGGGGAAAAAAGGGCTGAGTTGTCAGGAGGCGGTAGGTGGAGGAGACTTCAGTAATCGTCTGAGAGAGGATTGATCAGAAGCCAAAATCAGGGCAGCAGCTTGCTCAAATACTTAGAAATAAATATCTAGATTATTGATAAAAAATAAAACAAAAGTTTCAGCAAATTCTTTTGAGTATGTGCTTTAAAGAGGAGGAAATTCAGCCCCAAAGAGGAATGTGTCCTAAAATACATGGAGATTTAGCTGTGCTCTTTCCACTAGGCAAAGAAACACAGAAGGACAAAGGTACATATTTGTGTAAAGTGTAACAGTGATATTTCAGACATTATGAGAGGTGAAATGATGGGTGCATGAAGGGAGGGTTTTAAGAATTTCCCATGTCATCACAGCCTGCCAATTTGGGTGGGTAGGTCTAACACTGCCAGCAGCTTCCATGTGCCCCAGGTAGTCCTTGGCACTGTGGACATTCTGGATGGTGGCCTGGATGGAGCCTCTGGCTTTCCAGACACTAACTGTGTCAGAAAAAGAGATGATGTTGAAGTAGTCTCTGGCTGGCAGGTTACGAAGGATCACACTCATGGCCTTTTTAGTCTGTGGGATATAGATGATGTGAAGGAGATGGACCAAGACTTGAGGTCTTGTTCAAGACTGAAAGCCTCTTTCTATACAAGATACTGAGGTCTAAGTGTTGTATGTTTTTTAAACATCTTTATTGAAGTATAATTGCTTTACAATGGTGTGTTAGTTTCTGCTTTTGTTGTATGGTTTTAATGCTCTCTGACTCCAGCACTTTAAGTCTAGAATTCTTAGGTCAAAATGCTCTATAGGCTCTAATGGCTCAAAGCCTAGAATAGTACTGTCCAATGGTAACTGCTAGCCACATGTAGTTATTTAAATGTAAATGTAAGTTAGTTAAAATTAAAGAAAAAGTTAAAATTCTGTTTCTCCATTTGCAGTAGCCATATTTCAAGGGTTCAATAACTTCATGTGGCCAGTAGCTACTGTACTGGACACTGTTTAGAACATTTCCATCATCAAAAAAGTTCTACTGGAGAGTGGTGGTCTAGAAGGTTCAAGTTCTATGCTTTCAGAGAGCTAGGATTCATTTGTCCTATGGTTTCTGAACCTATGATCAAGGATTCAATGATTCGAGGGCCCTAAATTTTAAGAGCTTTACAACTCCAGGTATTTATAGCTACCTTTCAATGACTTTGCATGATTTGGTTCTCTGTTCTCTCTAATCTGTTCTTCTACCTCAATTTCTGTTTCTTCCAGGCTGGAAGAAACCTCCTGATAACCTAGATTCCATTTTGTCTCCACAATTTTGTCCTTTACTTATTCATATCATCATAGTTCCTTCAGTTGCTCTTTCTCTGGGCAGCCCTTCCTTGATTGCCTAGTCTGATCCATGCCCTTCGCACCCAGATATTCCCTGTCCCACACTATTTTCTGACTGTCTTATGTGGAATATTTTCATTCTCCATACAGATCTTGAGTCCTCTGAGAACAGGGCTTAGATCGCTACTTCCTCTTGGCTCCCTTCTCCATGACAATATTTAGTATAGGGCTACGCTCAGGGAATACAGTATGTAGGTTCTAGTATTACGGTACCATTTATAGGATACTTGCTATGTTCCTGGCACTGTACTTTAGATGCATCAGCTCATTTCATCTTCACAGCAACACAATGAAGGAGGTACTAATATTATCCTCATTTTACAAGAGATGACATTAAGGCTCAGAGAGTGGAGTGGCTAGCTCAAGGTCACACAGCTAGTCATTGATGGACCAGGGACTCAAATCTGTATTTTGGAGGTGGTAAGTCCAGTGATTTTAAGTATTCACCTTCAACCTTTTATAGAGGTGTGGATTCTAGAAACCACAGGAAGGACATTTGTGGCTTGCCTTTCTCTACATCTTAAACTGGTAGAAGATGCCTTGAATGCTTTTAAGTGGATCAGAATCTTTCCTGCCATAAGATGAACTCAGGGGATAGGTCACACATTCTGGGATCAGGAGCTGAGCACCAGGGACTTCCCTGGTGGTCCAGTGGCTAAGACTCCACACCCCCAATACAGGGGGCCCCAGTTCAATCCCAGGTCAGGGAACTAGATCCCACATGTCGCAACTAAGAGTTCTCATGCGGCAACGAAGATCCTGCATGCTGCAACTAAAAAAAAAAAAAAGATCCCACATGCTGCAGCTAAAAATATCCTGCATGCCACAATGAAGATTCCACACACTGCAACTAAGACCTGGAGCAGCCAAATAAATAAATAAATAAATAAATATTTTTTTCAAAAAAGGAGCTGAGCACCATACTCCTGCTTCCATTGAGAGGGCTGACACATAAAGGATGGCCTTCCCTGAGAATATCCTGTTATCCAGGGACAGATTACGTTTTTAAAAGTATGTTGTTTAATCTCCTATTACTTTGAGATTTTCCAGCTATCTTTCTGTTGCTGATTTCTAGTTTTATTCCATTTAGTCTGAGAGCATACTTTGTATGATTTATCTTATTTTAAATTTGTTAAGGTGTGTTTTATGGCCCACAATATAGTCTATCTTGGCAAATGTTCCACGTGAGCTTGGGGCAAATGTGTATTGTGCTGTTGTTGGATGAAGTGTTGTGTAGATGTTAGTTATATTCAATTAAATGATGGTGCTGTTCAGTTCCACAATGTCCTTATGGATTTTCTGCCTGTTGGATATGTCCATTTCTGATATAGGGAAGTTGAAGTCTCCAACTATAATAGTGGATTTGTCCATTTATCCTTGCAGTTCTATCAATTTTTGCCTCATGTATGTTGACACTTTAATGTTAGGTGCATGCATATTAAGGATTATTATGTCTTCTTGGAGAATCAACCCTTTTACCATAATATAATGTACCTTTTAATCCCTGACAATTTACTTGCTCTGAAGTGTACTTGGTCTGAAATTAATATAGCTGTTCCAGCTTCCTTTTGGTTAGTGTTAGCATGGTATATGTTCTTTGCATCCCATTACTTTTATCTGTGTCTTTATATTTAAAATGGGCTTCTTGTAGAAAACATAGTTGGTTTTTGTTTTGTTTTAATTGACACTGACAGCTTCCGTGGTTTTTTTTAATTTTTAAAATTTTGTTATGGTAAGAACACTTAACATGAGATCTAGCCTTTAAAATTTTGAAGCCACTTTTAAGTTGGCCGTACTGGTTTTTTTAACATCTTTATTGGAGTATAATTGCTTTACAATGGTGTGTCAGTTTCTGCTCTATAACAAACTGAATCAGCTATACATAAACATATTATATGGAAGCTTCTGTCTTTTAATTGGTGTATTTAGACAAGTCATCATTAAAGTGATTACTGATATAATTAGATTAATATTTGCTATATTTTTAACTGTTTTCTCTTTTTTAAAAAAATTATTTATTTATTTATGGCTGTGTTGGTTCTTCATTTCTGTGTGAGGGCTTTGTCTAGTTGCGGTGCGCGAGGGCCACTCTTCATCGCGGTGCGTGGGCCTCTCATTATCACGGCCTCTCTTGTTGAGAAGCACAGGCTCCATACGCGCAGGCTCAGGAGTTGTGGCTCACGAGCCCAGTTGCTCCGCGGCATGTGGGATCTTCCCAGACCAGGGCTCGAACCCGTGTCCCCTGCACTGGCAGGCAGATTCTCAACCACTGTGCCACCAGGGAAGCCCTAACTGTTTTCTCTTTGTTTCCCTTTTTTCTCTTTGTCTTCTACTCTTTTCCTGCCTTCTCTGGTTTCAGTCGAGTGTTTTATACGGTCCCATTGTCTCTTGTCTCTTAGCATATCCATTATGTTAAGAAAATTTCTTAGTGGTTGCACTAGAGTTTGCAGCATGCCTTTACAACTAATTCCAGTCCACATTCAAATAACACTATACAGCTTCATGAATAGTTCAAATACCTTGTGACAGAGTAGTCCAATTCCTCTATCTTGTCCTTTATAACATTGCTGTCATTAATTTCACTTATCAGTAAACTATATTCACTGAATACCTTGTTGCTATTATTATTTTGAACAAATCGTTATCTGTTAGATCAATTAGTTAAAAATAAAATATATTATTTTACTTTTATTTATTCTTTTTTTTTTCAGGGTACCTAAGACTTACTGAGAGCATTAAATTTATTTGATATTTATCTGTTTCCATTTATTTTGCCTTCATTGTACAGCGAAGTTATAGTTACAATGTCATTCTCTTTAATTTTATTTTTTTAACATCGTTATTGGAGTATAACTTTTACAGTGGTGTGTTAGTTTCTGCTTTACAACAAAGTGAATCAGTTATACATATACATATGTTCCCATATCTCTTCCCTCTTGCGTCTCCCTCCCTCCCACCTTCCCTATGCCACCCCTCTAGGTGGTCACAAAGCACCAAGCTGATCTCCCTGTGCTATGCAGTTGCTTCCCACTAGCTATCTACTTTACATTTGGTAGTGTATATATGTCCATGCCACTCTCTCACTTCGTTACAACTTACCCTTTCCCCTCCCCATATCCTCAAGTCCATGCTCTAGTAGGTCTGTGTTTTATTCCCGTCCTACCCCTAGTCTCTTCATGACATTTTTTTTCTTAGATTCCATATATATGTGTTAGCATACAGTATTTGTTTTTCTCCTTTTGACTTACTTCACTCTGTATGACAGACTCCAGGTCCATCCACCTCATTACAAATAAATCAGTTTCATTTCTTTTTATGGCTGAGTAATATTCCATTATATATATGTGCCACAACTTCTTTATCCATTCATCTGTTGATGGACACTTAGGTTGCTTCCATGTCCTGGATATTGTAAATAGAGCTGCAATGAACATTTTGGTACACGACACTTTTTGAATTATGGTTTTCTCAGGGTATATGCCCAGTAGTGGGATTGCAGGGTTGTATGGTAGTTATATTTGTAGTTTTTTAAGGAACCTCCATACTGTTCTCCATAGTGGCTGTATCAATTTACATTCCCACCAGCAGTATTCTTTCTCTAACAATCTTCCTTGCTTTATGGAGATCCAACTATCTGAGCTATCCCATTTTCATTCTCTATGGAGAACTTCTTTTAACATTTAGCTGTGCAAGACAGGTCTACTGGTGACAATTCTCTCAATATTTGGCTGATAAAGTCTTTATTTTTCACTTTGGAAGGACAATTTTGCTGCATACAGAATTCAAAGTGAGTGGTTTTTTCCTTCAACTTCCCTTCTCCTTCAACACTTTGAATATTTCACTACACTCTCCTTTTCCTTGCATGGTTTCTCAAGAGAAATTCAATGTAATTCTTATTCTTGTTCCTCTATAAGTAAGGTATTATTTTCTGTGGGCTTTTACAGGATTTTCTCTTTGTCTTTAGTTTTCTGCAGGTTGAATAAGATATGCCTACATGCACATTTCTTGGTATTTATCCTGCTCAGTGTTCTCTGAGCTTCCTGGACCTGTGGTTTGATGGATGTAATTTATTTTGGAAAATGTGTACCTGTTATTCCTCCAAATATTTCTTCTGTTACGTTCTCTCTTTCTTTTCCTTATGGGATTCCCATTACACATGTTAAACTTTTGTACATGTACACAGTTCTTGGATATTTTGTCTTTGTTTTTTTTTAACATCTTCATTGGAGTATAATTGCTTTACAATGATGTGTTAGTTTGTGCTCTACAACAAAGCGAATCAGCTATACATATACATATATCCTCATATCTCCTCTCTCTGTGTCTCCCTCCCACCCTCCCTATCCCACCCCTCTAGGTGGTCACAAAGCACTGAGCTGATCCCCCTGTGCTATGTGGCTGCTTCCCACTAGCTACCTATTTTACATTTGGTAGTATATATAAGTCCATGCCACTCTCTCACTTTGTCCCAGCTTACCCTTCCCCCTCCCCGTATCCTCAAGTCCATTCTCTATGTCTATGTCTTTACTCCTGTCTTGCCCCTAGGTTCTTCAGAACCATTTCTTTTTTTAGATTCCATATATATATATTTTTCATTCTTTTTTCTCTTTGCTTTTTGGTTTGGGAAGTTTCTATTGTCATATCTTCAAGTTCATTGATTCTTTCTTTGGCCATGTTCAGTCTCCTAAAGAGCCCACCAAAGGCATTTTTCATTCCTGTTACAGTGTTTTATATTTCTAGTATTCTTTTTAATTTTCTTAGGATATCCATCTCTGCTTAAATTTGCCATCTGTTCTTGTATGTTGCCCACTTTTCCCATTAGAACCCTTAACATATTAGTCATACTTACTTTAAATTCCTGGTGTGATAATTTCTAAGCTCTGCCATATCAGTTTGGTTCTGATGCTTGATTCATTTCTTCAGATTGTGCTCCTTTTAGCACTCTTTGTATATTTTTGTTGAAAGCCAGACATGAGGTATGAGGTAAAAGAAACTGAGGTAAATAGACCTTTAGTGTGAGGTTTTATGTTTATCTTGTTAGGAGTTAGGTTGTGTTTGTTGGTTGCTGCAGTTGTGGGTGTCAGAGACTAAAATTGTTTCTAGAGCCCTTGTTTTTGTTTCCTATGTTGTCTTGAGTTTCCCTAGAGACTCTTTCATAAATAGAGTACAGGCTTACAGTTCTTTCAACTGTAACCTCCTGCTTTTACACAGGAACTCAGCTGATATGGTGGCCATGCATGGGGGGAGGAGAAACATTCTATAGTTCCAGGACTAGATCTCAGTCTTTTAGGATGCCTAGCCCCTGGAATATGCTCATCATAATTTCTTTCAGCTTTTGTCCTGCCTTAGATCAAATGGGAAGACTAAAAAGGTTTGGAGTTGGGTATATTCCTTCCCATACATTAAAGGCTAGAGGAGACAGTTTTCAATACTTCACTTCTCCAAGTTTAGTTATATTCTCATAAAACACAAGTCAGTTAGCCTTAGGTCCCATGGGCTCTTTGGTTACAAATGTCAAGGAAAAAAGTTACACGGTCCCAAGACACTAGAACTGTATATTTCTAGAAACCTAGAGTACTATGGTTTGAAACGCAGCTTCCAGAACTTTATGGATTCAGGCTCTAAAGTCAAAATCACTTTGGCCTGTGGCTCCAGGATGCTGTTTCAAGGGTGTTCTGTTAGGTGGGGTACAAGACTGAAGCCTAGATGAACCCAGGACTCTATGGCTTCTAAGCACTATAAGGCCAGTGCACTGTATTCTTCTGGCTATATAGTCAAACAAAACAAAGCTGTGGATACAAGACTGAAGCCTAGATGGACCCAGGACTCTATGGCTTCTAAGCACTATAAGGCCAGTGCACTGCATTCTTCTGGCTACATAGTCAAATAAAACAAAACAAAACAAAACAAAACAAAGCTGTGGACCCTTGACAGTTCTGAATCTAAAATGACTACAGTTTTAATGTTTTTGACTCAGGCTTTATGATGCCAGAGTACTCTAGCCCAAAGTCTCTGTGACTCTGGGCCTTTATGAGTCCTGGAGGTTTGTGGTTGAGGCTCTTGATGGGTTCAGGCCCCATAGTCCTATGTTTCAGTGTTCCTAGGATTCTGTGGCTCCAATGTCTACATGGCACCTGATAGGTAAGGTACCAAGACTCTAAGATAGGCCTAGGCCTATAAGGTCCAAAGGTGATGGGATGGCAGGGTGTCTTGTCTCAGGGAACCAGTGTACCAGCACTCTCTGCTCTCTGAGCTTTCTAAATCAAGAGCTATGAACGATCCCCAGGGTCCTTGTTACCTGCTTCACTTTGGTACCAAACGTGGAGCCGCTCGCGTCAATAACAAACACCACGTTTTTCTCAACAGGTGGAAGGCTTCTGGGTGCAAAGTAATGAACAAAATAGCCATCGCAAATCTGGAAAAAAAGAAGTGGAATCAACAAAAACTGTGAAAGCCAGTCTAAATCAAGTCCCCTCTTATTTTGCTGTATAAAACCCTGCTCTTTTCCTTCCTAGGCCTTATCACTGTTGCTATCTATCAAATAGGCATTTGTGGGATTGTTTGCTCAATGTCCATCTCCTCCACCAGAAGTGTATCTCTGCTGGTCAGGCTGCCAGCCCAGGGCCTGCCCCTGAGCTGTGGAGAAAATGAGACTGGCTTGTGGCCCAAGGCTCCAGGGATCAGGATCTCTGTAATATGTGAGTTCCTGTCTGTGAGAGCTGGGCTTGCATAGTCTTGAGGGCCCCTAGGGACGGTTTGCCTGGGCTCCAGGAACTGAGAGTGTTGTTTTAACCTCCCTCTATAGAGTGAGCCTGAGGCCCAGCTCCATTGCTGCCAGGGGCTGGGAGTTTGCAGGGCCTCCCTCTCCTCCTTAAACCTCCTTTCTGCTGTTGCTGGGCAGAGCAGGGAGGGGAGGAGGGAGCAGAGGCTGAGTGAGCTATTTGTTCAGAGGGGATTGGTTAGACCAGGTGCAGATGCCTTGGGCTATCGGGGATATGATTGGCTGCTGACCCCCTTCCCCCACTCCACCTCTCCTTCTGCAGAGCCTGGGGCCTGGGACAGTTGAGGGAAGGGGAGGGGGAAGCTGGAAGGGCCCCCAGGGCCAGGGGCAGCTCAGCCTAAGGAAGTATAGGCTCGCTGAGGGTCTGTTCTGCCCAGAAGCCTGAAGCAAGCTCTGTCCTGGGATAACCAGCTTATTCTCCTCTCAGCCCTCCAGGCATTCTCTGGTCACAAAGCTGGACACACTATCCTCCTCCCGTCTTGGAGGGCAGGAGGGGGGTGGTGGAGAGCAGGAAGGAGATGGGAGGACATCTTGCTCTTCCCCTCCACCCCAGCCTTTGAATTAATTCACAAGCACAAGCGCAGGCTTTGTCTGCACTTTTTCCTGGCACTCTACAGCAGTTCCCCAAGCCCTGGGTCAACCATCCTGCAACTGCCCAAGCCTCAGGCAAAGTCCAGCTGTCCTTCTGTGTTCTTCCCATACCTGGGTAGGTGAGAGCTTCTGGGAAAATCACATTCCTACCTCTCCATGGTCCCAGGCTCACCAGTGGCCCCACACCTCACATCCTATTATATAAACAAGAGGCATGACCCAGGTCACCAACCTCTCACACTCCCTTCAGCTGTCATGCCACCCCATTCTCAGGAAATGCCTCCCCTCCCTCCTCATGAAAGACTTAAGGGCACCAGGCCATGTCCCTTGCACTGCCCACCCCACCCTTGCACAGGGTCCACACACCTATATGCCTCCTCCCTCTACTGAAAGACAAATCAATCCTTCCCTGACCCCATGCATGCCCAGCCTCCAGTACCTCTTCCACCAGCAAGACTCCTACTCTCCAACCCAGCCCATGCACCCAACTGGGTCTTCATTACAGGTTAAAAATTTTGGTGTCTTTTCCATCCACTAAGACAACCTCCACTCATCTGGATCCCACCCAAACTTCAAATCAGCTCCTTTCTTCCCGGTAGCATGCCAAGGTAATGAACTCGGCAGATGCAATGGTCTTCTCACCTCCGGTTTACTCCTCTGCCCACTGCAGACTGGCTCCCACCCCCACCGCTGATCCATCTCTCACCAAAGGTAGCAACGATCAGTTGGTTGGAACACTCAGTGGGTGTATTTCAGTTCTCATCAGACTGCACCTCCCTGATATATTTCACAATTGACAATCACTTCTAGTCCTCAGAAGAATCTTTTCCCCTGGGATCCAGAGATGATGAACGCTCCTTATTCTCCTTCCAGTTCTCGGGCCCATCGGATTCAGTCTCTTTCTTCAGCTCCATTTTCCCCCCGTCCCTTAAACAGTGTTGCCTAATATTTGTGTGTCATGGCCTGCAAAGAAAATGATGACGTTTGTGTAGCACAACGGAGGGAAGTGGTGGGGATTTAGAGCCCTGAATAGGCTGATGGCAGCTCGTGGGGCCAGATACCCCAAGGGCTGTGGAGATCAATAGCTCCTAGACTGGGAAGCTCTACCGTAGCAACTGCCACCCTGGATCTGCTCTTCTGGCTCTATACATTTGGCCTGGGTCACCTCCCTAGCTAGCTCTCTTGGATTCAACCCCTGAATCTCCACTGCTGACCCCACAACTCTTTCCCCAGTACAATGCTCTTCACTCTTCCCCCTCCACAACTTCATACCCACTTACCACCGGACCTGTTCCCTTGGATGGCTGAAGCCTCCAATGTATGCTGCCCAAACGACAAATCCATTACTTTCCTTCCGTCTCACCCTTGCGTGTCTTTGTCATTTAGAGGCACCATCATCCACATGGTCACTCCAGATATAAACCTGAGTGTCACCCCTGAATCCTCCTGTGTCCCTCACTCCTCACATCCAACCAGCCACAAATTCATGCCGGTTTGATCGGCTGGATATGTCTCAGGTCCACCCCTCCTCGCCATCCCAAACTAATGAAGCCCAAATTTAGAGCTCCTTTCCCTGCTTCTCCTGGGGGCCCCTCCCATCCATGCATCGTTTCAGCAGCTGCACGGTCTGATCTTTCTAAACACAAACCTCATAGCGTCATTCCCTCTCAGGGCTCCCTGGGCATGTTCAACATAAATTGTATGTTCCTTATCAAGCCCCTGCAGCACTCATGGCCTTCAATCTCACCTCTTAGCATTTCTTGGGCCTCAAATCAACACTCCAGGAACTCCAATCCACTTGTAGTTCACCTACACACCCCTGGATATTTCCAGCCTCCATTCTTTGTATCATGCAGCCCTCAGTTTACTAGACTGCCTTTGCCTTCTGAGAGCCCCCTTCCCAACTTGGTACACTTCTTTGAATTCTTTAAGACCCAGGTCAGACTCCCTGACCTCCTCACCCCTCATGATGGCTTCCATCATACTTATGTTGTCATTGACAAAGCACTTCTCAACTTGCGTCATTCTCGTGTCTCTCTGTTTCACCTGGTGACAGTGAATAAGATCTGTGTGTGATTCACTTCAGGGTTCCTGACATCAGCTAGCAGTGGGCATAATGGATTAGGTGCCCATGGAGTTAATGTGTTGGGCTTTGAAAGGCGGGCATACTCAAGTAAAATGGGAGGGGAATTGAGGGGTTCTTGGTTGGGGGATGCAGGAATCATAGCGCACAGTGGATGGGAGTATCAGTCATACTATTTAATGCCTAGTTCCGTCTGTTCTATCTGTATCTTTGCTCCAGGCAATGGTGGGAGATGGGAGATGGTAAAGAAGGAACAAGCAGACAAATGCCTCAGTTCACACGTGTGCGCGTGCCCGCGTGCGCGCACACACACACACACACACACACACACACACACACACACCCCAGGACACCAGGTTAAGGCCCTGCTGCCACCTACTGGCATGATACCCTCAGCTCCTATTCTGAGAGGGTGAATTCCTTCTATTCCCCTTACACAACAGGCCTCTGTTATACCTCTGTGCCTCTGCATATGCTATTCCCCTCTCTCTGCATGCCCTCCCCTTCATCCTATCAGTCCAGGTGGAGGTAAAGTCTATTCAGTTTTCCTATGCTAACTTAAAGGCCAACTCGTTCAGGAAGGCTCTCGTGAAACCCCCCTCAGTGGTATCCATACGTAACCCATTACAGATTTATACACAGCCCTTAGAGCCTTTAATGACTGCTCTGGCTCTATGTATCGGGTTACCTCAGGATGGGACATTTCCAAAGGGAGATTAGGGGCTGTGTCCAACTCATTCCTGACTTCCCAGAGTCACTGAGGGCAGGACTGGGCTAGGGCAGTTTCCTGCTTGATGGAGATGAGTCCACATATGAATGAATGAATGAATAAGTAAGTGCATGAGGAGAGGTGTAACCAAAGCACTATATTAGCCCAGAGCAGAGAGAGGAATTGTAAGTGGGGGTGGGGTCATCATGGAGGTGGCACTGAAGCAAGGTTTTCAGGGATAAGGAGGACACTCACCAGTGGAGAAAGGAGGGAGAAGACATTCCCAGGGCGGCAGATAGTATGAGCACATACTCAGGCACAGATGACTGGCAGGTTCAGGTGCTTTGGGACGTTGGTGTGCTGTGTGGTGTGGTGTGGGGCAGCTGGAGGATGGTTTGTGTGCTGGAGGCAGTGAGAGGTGTGGTGGGAGAAGCAGGCTGGGACCAGACATCTCAGGCTGCCATGCAATTGTTGTTGTCAAGCCAAGGGTCCCAGATCAGCCTCCACTCCTCTGGTAGAGCGTGGGACCTCTGCACGTTCTTCGTGAGTGTGTGCGCTCAGAATTTAAGGGCTCCCTGTTTAGGCAAATGGCTCAAGTGAGGCAAAAATAATTTTTAAAACTTAGAGACATCCAGAAAGCCCAAGAGAACATGAGAGTATCAGAGCTGCAGAAAGTGTGAGAGACTAATCACAGGCCAATGGTTGCCTTTCCAAAAGGTCTGGTTAAGAGTGGGCTATGACTTGCTTCAGTTAGGAATGTATTCACCTGGATCTTGATTCAGTTTATACAGTCCCGGGTCTCCAACCCTTTGGGGGACACATGTGCCTCACCAGGTGTGAAGTCATGTGTTGCTACACACCGTCCTGTCAGTGTTCACTAGTCCTCACTGATCCCTAGGGAGAAACAAACACGCACCTTGTGGAGGCCAGCACCTTGTTTCCCAGGCCTGTCTGACTCCAGAGCCCACAAACTTTCCATTCCCCTGGCCCTCTCACCTGCACATCTCCAATGATGTCTTCCATGACTACATCATACTGGACCACGAAGTCGGCCCTGATACCTGAACTGGAGAAGGCAGACTGGTCTTGCAGTGTCGCGCAGAAGGTAATTTGGACACAGGTCTCTCCCCTCTCAATCCTGGTGGATGGGGGCGAGTCAGCCTCACCTGCATGGGTGGGGAGGGGGTAGGTGGGATGGAGAGCTTGCCAGACAGAAAGCCACGTAAAGGGACATCAAAAGAGGCAATATCTGGGGAGGGTGAGAAGCAAGCCCTGCACCACCTGCTGTTCCTTGTGCCTACAACGCCCCTCCACCTGCCCAAATGCTGCATTCCTCTCCCAATCCTACAACCAGCTCCCCTTACTCTGCCTCTTCCACGGGCCCAGCCTGACCCACCCAGCCCCACTCAGCTCCCAGGCTCTGGCAACATGGCCCTCACTCACAACTTCATCCTGGCTCATTTGCCATCCACCCCGGGATCCCAGTCTCTGGAGGAGTGTCACGTCCCCAGAAGCCTGGATCTCCTCCCAGAGTGACCGTGTCGTGTGTGTTGTGGAGAGAGACAGATACACAGTCAGGGCCTCGGTCTCCTCCCATGCCCCTTACTGCTGTGGGAAACTGCAGCCCAGCAACGGTCTCTTCTAGATAGAATTTCATGTGTTTTCTTCCCCCTCTGGCTTCTTGACTCTCAGAATCACGTGTGTGAATAAGACTTTTAGCGCCTCATGAAATCACAGATGAACTTCTGGTCCCGGATGTTTGCTGAGCTGGCCACAAGATCAACTCCTCTGGAATTTCAGCCCAAGACAAATGTGCATTTAGACATGCCTCTGTGCCTCCTTTTTTCCAGAAAATGGAAACTAGGGAATTCTACTCCCCGCCTCCCTTTCCTGCTACAGCTGTCAGGAAGCTTAGGGGCAAACTGAGCCCCCATACTCCCTGAGGCATCTGCTTACATACATTCTCTTGGCTTCCTTCCTTTCAGAGGTCTTTGTTCTGTTTTATCCCCACAGGATTGGCTCTCCCCTCCGCTTTAACTTTTAACGAGAAAGGGGGAGGGAGCTGCCATTTATAGCTTAGGGTTTAAGCGTGCAGGCTCCAAGGACTCAGATGCTGCCTGTGGGCCCCTGGACAAGTTACTCATACTCTCTAAGCCTCAGGCTCCTCATCTGTAGCACGGGATGGATAATAACTCCTCTTTCATAGACAGTGTTTGTGCGAATTCAATGAGATCATTTATGTAAAGCATTTGGAACCATCCTTGGATCATAGTAAGTGCTCGGTAATGCTAATGATTACAAGTATCATCAGGTCTTCATTACTCTATACCAGTGATTTGCAGAGAGGAATTTTCTCAAATTCTCACAGTGGTCCTGGGCCATCGATTGCATGTCCTCATCATACAGACGGGAAAAGTGAAGCAGAGCCAGTGAGTGATTTGCCTGCTGCCCCAGCTGGCAAAGCTGGGGTTTGGACCCAGGTCTGTGTCTGTCTCTCTCCTGTTCTGTATTCCATACTGTCTCTCTGGGTCAGCAGGGTCCAAGTAGGTAGGACAACTGAAGCTAAACAGTTTAGTGAGAGTGGCCACATGACATGGGTGATTTCTCTGTGCCTGTCCACTTGTCCCTCAGCAGAGGCATCTAGGTTCCTGGGGCCCTCCCCAACCTACTGAAGCAGACTCCAGGAGGGTGGGGTCCAGGAATCTGTATTCTGACAGCTCACATAGCAATTCTGCTGTAGCCAGTGTGGCCTTCAAACACCTTGAGATGAAAAAACAAACACCTTGAGATGAAGTTTGAAGCAAGGCTGGCGGCCAGGATGTCTCTCTGCCCTACAGAGTCTGAGATGATGTCCTCTGGGGCAGCCTGCACTTCACACTGTCCTCCCATTGCCCTTCCATTCTCGGTGGTGATTCCAGAGGAAAGCAAGTGTGGCCTCTGCATCCCTTAGCACTGTCAACATATGGTTTCATGGAGCTGACCCAGCGACCCCTTCTCCACTTTTTACAGTTTCAGGAGGGAAATCACCACTGTGGGAAATGTGGGACTTGCTGGTTTCACACAGCTTGCAAGGATGAGACCAAGTTTGTAACTGAAATATTTTCAACTTCAGACATGTCCTCTTCTCCTTGTTTGAATGGGAAAGGAACCTAGGGCAGGAGTGTTATTAGAGGGAAGCAGAGGGAAAAGAGGCAGCTTCCCATCTAGGGAAGGCCAGTCTTATGGGTGGCCTGTAGTGCCGCTCACATACTTGTGTGGGTGTTGGTGTGCAGACGGCTGGTCCTCAGAGGTGGCACGTGAAGATAGCCATTGCCTGTCTTTTCTGACACTGTGACCTCTACACTCAGCCTTGTCACCAATTGTTGGGGTCTCAGACTCACCACCAGCTGGTACTTGCCCTGGTGCCACTGCAGCAGCTCCTCGTAGGTGAGAAAAATGTCACCTTTGTGGCTGTTGCCAGCCTGGTGAAGATGTGAAACTTCTCTGATTCTCAGTCCCTGGTCTTGAAAGGGAGGAGGATGAAAGAGATGGGATATCGTGAGGAGGAGGGGAGCTGTTAGATGACCTAGTTCTGGCTACCCACTCTCTGGCCCCAGCAGACCTGGCCAGACTTCTGTTTCAACTCAGTCCCTCGACCACAGTTAGTTATTCACTCACCCACTTGTTAAACTGTCTCTGTCCCTCATTCATCCTCTTAAATATTCTGCCTAAGACATTCTATCACAGGCAACTTACCTATAAGGAAACAATGTTAGTGAAAATCTGAATCTACAATAAAACAATAAGGGACTAATGATTTGTTTTATAAAAAGAGGTTCCAATTTACACACAATGCCTCTTTCCCTTCAAATAACCCCTCACGCCCACCCCTCCCCCATGCTTTAGACTAAGCTTGTTTATATGGCATTAATTCATCAGTATGCAGTAGCCAAACCTAAAGTTTCCGTGCTTGATGAAACTCTTTTGGAGGCTGGGAGGAAACACTGAAGGAAGACAATACACTTCTGCCAGCAGAATGGAACTCAGTTAGGAAACAGGATTTGATTTAGAGAAATCTCACTTGAACATAACCTTACCGGAAGATGCCAGTTCTTAAATAAGCCACATCCTGCTGGCAGGAGGAAAGTGGAAGTAGTGAAGTAAACTCCCATTTATTGAACACCTAATCTCTTATAGGTTTTGCTATTCATTAACTCACCTCATCTTTATGTAATCTTATGAAGTAGAGATCATTATCCCCACTTTACAGAGGTAGAGATTGAGGCCAAGTGAGAACATGTGTAAACCCCTGATCACACATCAAAGATGAACTTGTCATGTTTCAGACTGGTTGGAGCCTTACCTGATGCCTACATGAGCAGCTATTTTTTCCTTGCTGATGGGCTTCCTCATAGATTTTCTTTGTCTGGTGCTTCTCTTTGACTTATGCAATGTAGACTTTATTGTTGATGGTCCTGATGGAGCAGGAAAGAGGAAGGACAGACAGAAACAGAGAAAGGAAAAAAGAGATGGTCAGTGACATAGACGGAAAGAGACATACAAAGAAGATGGAGGAAGAGGATGAGGAATGGGGAGAGAAAAAGAGCAAAATAGAACTGTGAAGCCAGAGTGATAGAAGGAAGAAGAGAAGAGAGGAGAGTCCAGGGAGATAAAACCAGGTGAAGCAGTTATCTTTATCTCCATTTGTCAGGTTGGGAAACAGAGACCACACAGTTGGTATATGGTTGACTTGGTGTTAGGACTTTATGTTTTCCAAAGTGTTGAATGAATTCCATGTTGTGGCACATAAAATAATTTTAGGTGGGACACAACTGAACATTTTTATTACAGTTGTTATATATTTACTGTAATGAGTATTAAAATATAAGTAGCATGTTGAACACATGAGCTCATAGATATTGTTACTTAGGATAAGCCTAACTTAGGTAATCTTAAGTGTGTCTATTTACAGAAACTATATTCAGTAAATATGGTGGGTGGCACAGGCAGTAAAAATTGTGAAAGCGGAATGCAAATTGCTGCAAAGGCATCTGAGATTGACTAGGGAAGGGGCCTTGACCTTAGCGGGCTCAGAGACCAATGAGATACTAATTCAAACTTGTTTTACCCCAGTTTTTCCTATTGCTCTAAGGAAGGTAATAAAGTATAAAGGAGTTCAAAGAAGGGAGGAAGCACTTTTGCCCAAGTCTTCCAGAAAAGGTCCTAGAGGAGGTGGCCTTTGTGGTGGGGGAATTCAAATTAGGGAAGATTTGGACAGATGATCATCACTGGCCATGCTTCCTCAGTCTCCTTTGTTGGCTCCTTCTCTTCTTGATTCTAAATCTTTGGAACACTCCTAGGCTCTGTTCTAGACCTCCCCTTCCTCTCCTCTGTTCTTTCTACAGTCACTCTCTAGGTGAGGTTGTCTAGTCCCATGGGTTTAAATATCATTTGCACACAGATGACTCCCAAATCTGTATCTCTAGTGTGGACCTGTCTCCTGAACGCCAGACCTATATATTGCTTACTTGACATTTCACCAGCATTTCCAGTAGACACCTAAAGCTTAACATATCCCAAACTGAGTTCCTTGTATCTCCCCCACCTCCCAAATCTGCTCCTCCCTTGGTTTTCCTTATCTCAGGAAATAGTTGTTCAGCTGGAAATCTTAGAGTCATGCTTGACTCCCTTCTTCCTCTCATACGCCACTTCTAATCCATCAGGGAATTGACCCTATCTTTAGATATGTCCACAATCTGACTACTTTTCCCCACACCCACAATTACTACCCTAATCCAAACTACCAACATTTCTTGCTTGGATAAATGCAACAACCTACTAACTGGCCTCCCTCTTTAAAGCCGTGCCTCCTTATTATCTGTTCTCTTCACAGCAGTCAGACAGATCCTAGATCCTGTTAAATCCTAAGTCAGACCATGTCCCTTCTTTGCTCAAAAGTCTCTGTGGCTCTTGTCTCAAATCAGAGTAAAGGCCAAAGTCCTCACCAGGGCCTCCATGGTCCTATACTCTCTGGCTCCCTGTCACCTCTTTAACCCCATCTCCTCCTTCTCTTCACCTTATTCATTATTCTCCAGCCACCAAGTCCTCCTTGCTGTTTCTTGAGTTTTTTCAGCACACTCCTGTTTAAGAGCCTTTACAATTGCTGTTCCCTTTGTTTGGAAAACTCTTCCTTCAGATATTGGCAAATCTTATACTCTCTCTTCTTTCAGGTCTTTGTTCAAATGTCATTTCCTCAGAGAGACATCCTTGATCACTCCTAAACTGCACTTTCCCACTCACTGTTTATCTCCCTTGCTCTACTTTCTATTCCTTTGTAGCACTTATCCATAAACTGACATATACTTCCTTGTTTATTTTTCCCTTATCTGCCTTCTCCATTGGACTGTAAGCTCCTCGAGGGCACGAATTTTGTCTCTATTAATTGCTGCTGTATCCCCAGTACCTGGAATGCTGCCTGGCACATAGTAGGCACTCAACAATTATTTGTGGAATGGGCATTCCATACAGACAGCAGGAAAACACAGGGACCATGTTTCAGAGAACAGCAAGTGGTTAGATTTGGCTGGAACAGAGAGGTAGGGAAAGGAGTTATGGTGAGAAGTTTGGAGTGGTTGTGTAGGCCTAGAGAATAAAGGGCTTTGAACACTAGACTCAATGAGCTCATATGACAGTGAAGACCAGATTTGGAGAATGGGATTCCAAGATAAATCTTGAAGTGGGGGACGGGTCAGAGCTGGTCTTTGAGGAATGATAGATAGTTCCATGTCCTAGAGAATATTACTGCAACTCTGTAAGTGGCAGGAGCAACAGTCTCTATTTTGCAAATGGAAGGCACAGGTACTGGGGGTGGTTGGGGTAGAATGAAGTTATTTGACCAAAGCAGCAGTTTCTAGGAACACTTGAGGAGGATATGCAACCTGCAGAAAAGACCACTCAGGTGGGAAGTGTTTCTAGGCAGCTGAAACAGACTATTGCTGTGGCTGGGCTCATGTGGGGGTGGGCTGAGCTGGCATTGCCCCAAGGTCTCCTGGGTGTTGTGGGGGAGTAGGGTGGGGCAGGTCTGGCAGCAGCACACTGGGGCCTCTGTGTGTGTGCTGCCTCCAGCAAGCATACTTTCCATTGAGTCTGCCCAAAACATTTCCTCCAGCCTGCTTTGCTTAATTAAAAAAATTATTTTGGAGTTTTTTCTATTAGAGCAAAAATCCACATTCTGTCTGGCTGCTTAGCTCTTGTATCATTTGACCAGCAACCTCTCTGGTGAGCCCCCATACTCCAAACCCATGCTGTCTTTTTTGCCTTTGATCTTCCTGGGTCACCCACACACAGTGATCCTGGTCCCTTCCAGTCTTACCCATATGGAAATCCTGTTTCCAGGAAAATTTCTTTGACTACCTCACCACCTCTCCTATGAAATCCCTTGCCAGGGGCACACTGCCTACCTCCTCCAATCTTTCATCTCTTCGGGGGAGTGCCATCTGTCCATCAAGGCCAGGAGGTTCCTGATGACAAAGCTCAGGCTCTAGGGCTGCTGTTAACAGAGGCTTACAGATTGTTTATAGCACAAAGCCCACCTCTGGTGAGGGGGTCTGAGCAAAGGCCGAAACTCTGCACGTGCTGGCCTCATTCATTCTAATTCACACTAAGGTATATGAGCCAATGAGGCCCCACCAAGCTTCTCCTTATCTGCTCCTCCTCTCACATTTACCATCTCAAAGAAGGCACTCTCATCTACCAGGCCAGACAAGCTGAAATCAGGTGGGCACCTTCTATCTTTACATAACTCCCCCACATGTATGCACCAGGTTGTTTCTCCCTCCTTATGGTCTCTCAAATCCCACCCCCACTGCACTGTTCCAGCCCTCAGCAGCCCTTATGCGGATATTGCCCCAGGCTCCTTACTGAGCTCCCTGCTTCCCAGCTGGCCCCTCCAGTCTACCCCACCTCACTATTGTCACTCCTTGCTTAAAACCTTGCCATGTCTCCTCATTATAGGCCACAGTAATTTCTAAAGTGGGATGCACACACTTCGGGGGTGCTGGAGCGTGTACACTCCAACACACACTGAGGGAGTGGGAAAGCAATGTTAACACTCTACTTATAGGGTTTTCTCCTACATTGTCTACGTATATTTTTGCATATGCTTCATAATTTACCTAATATATTTGCTCAGTAGTATATTTATATACTTTATAAATTAATAAATAATATATATTTGGGAAGTACATGATCAATTTTTTCCTGATGGGCGTGCAAACACAGAAGATAACCGGTTTGAAGACCATCAAGTAAGGACCAGGTGCTTGGTCTGGCATTGGCAGCCCTCTACCACCTAGTCTTTCCTTACCTCTCCAGTCTCAATTTTGACCACTCTCTACCTCTGCTTGTGCCCTACACTCTGGTGACAGTGAAGTCCTTCCAGTTCCCCTAATGAGGAAACATTTACTCCTGTGCTCCTTTTGTCTGGATTCTCCAGCCCTGCCTTCAGCCTGCTTGCCCAATGAACACCTCATATTTTGAACCTCAGTTTAGGTGTCATCTTTGTGAGGCTTTCTCTGCGTGGGGCTGGGGAACTGACCACTGTCTCCTGGTAGGCCTCGCCATTCCCACCATCCCGCATTCACACTTCTCTTTCTTCCCAGCATACTTTATTAAAATTATCTACTTTCATTTTTATTTCCCCCATTAGACTGTGAACTCTTTGGGAGCAGGGCCATGTGCAATTCATCTTCCTTTTTCCGTAATACCCAGCCCAGTGTAAGTCACACAGTCAGCATCAGGAAATGTTTGTTAAAAAAATAATCAAGCAGATATTATCTGCCCACCACTAATTTTAGCATATATTTTCACATATATTAGCTCATTTAATCCTCTCAGGTGGGTTCTAATCTTTTTAAAATTTATTTAATGTATTTATTTATTTTTGGTTGCTTTGGGTCTTTGTTGCTGGGTGAGGGCTTACTCTAGTTGTGGCGAGTGGGGCTACTCTTTGTTGCAGTGCGTGGGGTCCTCATTGTGGTGGTGTCCCTTGTTGCAGAGCATGGGCTCCAGGTGCACGGGCTTCCATAGTTGCAGCATGCGGGCTTCTGTAGTTGCAGCATGAGGGCTTCTGTAGTTGCAGCATGCGGGCTTCAGCAGTTGTGGCTCGCGGGCTCCAGAGCGCAGGCTCAGCAGTTGTGGCACACGGACTTAGCTGCTCCATGGTATGTGGGATCTTCCTGGACCAGGGCTTGAACCCATATCCCCTGCATTGGCAGGTGGATTATTAACCACTACACCACCAGGAAGCCTTGTGGGTTCTAATTTTATCCCCATTTTACAGATGTGTAAAATGAGACTCTGATAAGTGACATGATTTGTCCTGAGTCCCATAGCTGGCAGAACCAGGATTCAAACTCAAGAGTGCATGCTCTTTATCACTATGCTCTGCTGAAAGAATGAACAAAAGAATGAATAAAACCATGAGTTTGGAAGCAGACTTACATGGTGAAATTGGAGATAAAGGTGAGGCGAGGCAGATCTAGGTCAAAGATGACTTCATGAGCCTTGGCATGCAGACTGAACAGGACAGAGGTGACCAAGGTGTGAGCGTAGCGGGAAACCACAGTAGAATGCATGGAATAGCTTTTCATCAACAGCTGAGGGAAGACAGGGAGGTGGGTTAGGTAGACTCTATCCTTGGCCTACATGCACTAGTACCCAGGACTCCTGGACAGTCCTCAAGGTACAAATGGAGAAACTGAGGCCCAGAGAGGGAAAACAGCCTCTGTCACTCATTTTGTGGATCTGCCTAATATTTCAGTGAGCTTTACCAAGTCTCAAACCCAAAGGCTCACAGAGGATCACAAATCAAGGGACCTTTGGACAAGTGCTTCTCCAACTTTAATGTGCACATGAATTTCCTGGACATCTTGTTAAAATGCAGATTCTGATTTAGCAAGTCTGGGGTGGGGATTGAGATTCTGACTTTGTAACAAACTCCCAGTTGATGTTGATGCTGCTGGTCTATGAATTTTACTTTGAGTAGCAAGGCTTTAGAATATAACAGAGTGGCTGTCATTCGTTGAGCTCTACTCTGTGCAACACCGTGATATATGTGTCTATAACTATATCTATATCTATTCCCTTTTTA
Source organism: Kogia breviceps (assembly GCF_026419965.1). NCBI lineage: Eukaryota > Metazoa > Chordata > Mammalia > Artiodactyla > Physeteridae > Kogia > Kogia breviceps. Next base: position 87,977,174 of record NC_081330.1, on the reverse strand, counting down.
GGAACTCAAGTGTAAAGGATTGCACCTGGGGACTTCCCTGGAGGTCCAGTGATTAAGACTCTGCACTTCCACTGCAGAGGGCACAGGTTTGATGTGGTTGGGGAACTAAGATCCCGCATGTCGCACGGCGGGGCCGAAAGAGGAAAAAAAAAAGAATTGCACCTGATAAGTACAATCAGACACTGAAAGCATGATAAGCATTTGGCATCCACGATCTTATTTAATCCTCACATCATCTCTATGGGCTACATAATATTATTGTTCATATTTTACGGATGTGTTAACTGGGCCTACAGCCTGAGGTCGCACAGCAAGTAACATATCGATCTTCTTCCTGACCTTTCCTGAAGCCATGATCCCTTCATCTACCCACACGTCTAGTTCATTCTCAGTGTGGGGCAGAGGGAAATGAAGGCATTTGGGATCAGATGGACCTAGAATCAAATTCTGGTTCTGCCACCTCTTAACTTGTCAATCTATGAGTCTCAGTTTCCTCTTCTATAATAGTAGGTAGCTTAGCTATCTACTTAGCTATAATAGTAGAGCTTAGCTTACTGGGATGCTGTAAGGACTAAATGAAATAATAACTCTAAAATCCCTGGTGGAGTACCTGACATATACTCAGAAAATAGAAACTCCTTCCTCTGGCCCTAGTTTCCTAGGACTGAGAAAGCAGACCAAATAACCTTCCGCTGTTGCCCCCAAGGAGCTAATTTCCTTGTAAATCCTGGAGCTCTGTTCCCTCATCCCAGATCTAAACTTTGTGCTTGATGAGGAGGGCCCAGAAGGTCCCTGGCATGTCAGTTCCAGGAGAATGGTCAGCAAAAAGCTGATACTGATGAGGTATCTCCACTTAGACATGATGCGACCTCTGGCCCGGGGCTGTTGTTCACATCCAGAAGGTCTGAGCCCAATCTCCAAACTCGTGCTCTTTTAAGCCTTCAGGTATCCCTTCTCTTGAGAGGGAGCGACTATCCTGAAGGGTGGGGAAGACTCTGAATGTGGCATTGAATCCACACAAGCCAGGATTGTCCAAGAGCTGGGGTTGGCATCTTGCCTGGAGAGGGGCCAGTTCCATGCCTCCCTTTTCCCCATCATCCAGCTGTAAGATGAATGGAAACTAAACATACTAGAGTTCTGGGTCTGTCTGTTTGCTGTGTTGGCCCAGGGTGGGGTTTTCCTTTCCTATAAACATCCACAGGAGTTCAGTAACTGAGGCCAGAGAAAGGTCACTTAGCACTGATCATCTTAAAAAGGTAGCTGATATGAGAGAGGGGTTGGTGGAGCAAGGCCCCAATCCTGGTCCTTTCTGGCATGGTTTTTAGCCTTGAGACAGGAAGGATTTACTTAGGGTCCCATAAAAATTGACTCCTAAAGATATGAGCCTTACAATCTCCAGAATATTCAGAGGCCAAGACAGGCTAGGCTAGGACTGAGAAAATAAGATAGTGGTTCAAAATAGAACTACTGAACTCAGACCAACTGGGTTTGTCTCAGTTCTGCCACTTACTGACAGTGTAATATTGTGAAATTTAATTAATCGCTCTGCAGCCTCAGTTTCCTTACCTATAAAAAGAGAATAATAATAGCGCCTATTTCATAAAGTTGTTATGAAGATTTTAAAAGGTTGTACTTTCAGAATGCTTGGTACATGGTAAGCATTCAGTAAACATTAGCTGCTAGGACTAGAGCTGGATGAGGCTTGATTGATCTCAAAAGTATGGGAAGCTCCCTGTCCCTCTGGAGACCTAGGTGGGGGAGGGGAGGGGAGATGCTCAGTTGATGGGCGTCAGTTTGTCTGTGGGAACCCAGAGATGCTCTGGACTGTGTCTACAGGAACTGTGGAGGGCAAGAGTGAGAACTGGAGCTGAGAAAGAAAATTGCTTGAAGGTGTGCACATGGAACATCAGCATCAGTCAGAACCCCTATCCCTCTGCCCTTTCTACCCACATAGAGCACATGCAGACCCAGCACTTACCTTCAGGCAAAATCTCTAATGACATTTTACAAACTGCATAGGGAACGTCCTATGGCATTTGGTACCAAATAACAAAGCCTCCTCATTCTTGTATTTGGTGACCCATGGCCTGTCAGTTGCCACCTCCCCCAAGCCCACACGAGGTTTCCTGTCAGAATTTCCTCATGGGAGAGAGTCCTAGCTAGAAAAACAGCTCTGCTTATACAACAACAGAGGAACCCACATCAGCTACCAGTCCTTTTCCCTTACCTGGGATGGATAACTAAGAGTCTTCAGGCAAATTAAGAGAATCTGCAGCATGAAAGCAAAAGACTAAAATAAGAAATAGAACAACTGATCCCAGAGAAATTTGGCAATTTTGGAAAGGAAAGAGAATTTCAGAAAAGAAATGATAATATCCTCAGCAAATTTCAAGAAGGTAAAACATGAATAAAACAAGAAGTAAATGCCACAGAACAGGAACAATCAGAGAAAAGAAAGACTCCTTAGGGATGGAAAATAAGTTGCTGAAATGAAAAGAAAATCAACAGAAGGACTGGGAATTAAAATTGAGGAAATTTCCCAGTATGCAGGGCCAAAAAACAAAGAAACACAAAGTAGGAGAGAAAATTTCAGAGATGAAGATTAATCCAGCAGGTTCAACATCTGAATAACAGGAGTCCTAGTCAGAGAGAACATAAAAAATAAAGGACAATTTGTCAAAAACTTATTAGAAGTTAATTTTCCAAAGCTGAAGAAGGATTTCCAGAACAGGTGCCCAGAACAGTGAACCCAGGTAACAGTGGATCCAACCCAAGCAATTACTACAACAGCCTCCTCACTGGTCTTCAGCTTCCTACTTTGTCATTCCCCACCCTCCACCAGTTTATTTTCACAACAGCCAGAGGGATCCTTTTAAAACCCAAGTCAGATACACTCCCACCTCTGCTCAAAACCCTACTGTGGATCCCACTGTGGCTTGGCTTACAGGGCCCTATAAGATCAGGCCCTCATTACCTATCTGACCTCATTTTCTATTACTTCCCTCCTTGCCTTACTCCACTAGTCTAGCAACACTGACTTTTTTTTTTTTTTTTTTTTTTTTTTTTTTTGTGGTACGCGGGCCTCTCACTGTTGTGGCCTCTCCCGTTGCGGAGCACAGGCTCCGGACGCGCAGGCTCAGCAGCTATGGCTCACAGGCCCAGCCGCTCCGCAGCATGTGGGATCTTCCCAGACTGGGGCAGGAACCCATATCCCCTGCATCAGCAGGTGGACTCTCAACCACTGCGCCACCAGGGAAGCCCAACACTGACTTTTATGTTCTTCAAAAATGACAGGCACGAGACAAACAATGCCAGGCACAGTCCTGCTCTAGGGCCTTTGCACTGACTGTTCTTTCTATTTGGAATGTTCTTTCCCCAGGTATCCACTTGGCTAGCTCTCTCACTTCATGCAAGTCTTTGTTCACATGCTACCTTTCCAGTGAGTCTTTCTCTGACCAACCTCTTTAAAACTTCAATAACCTCCCACTCTCACTGGCATTCCCTATCCTTTTTATCCTGATTTATTTTTCTCTATAGCACTGATAACACTTAAACTTATTATATATTTTACTTATTTATCTGATCATTTTCTTTCTTCCTCACTAGAATATCACCTCCATGGGGACAAGGATCTGTTTCACTGCTGTATCCTCAGCTTCTAGAACAGTTCCTGGCACATTGTAGATACTCAATAAATGTTTGTTGAAAGAATGAATACAATAAAGGCAAATAATTCAAGGAATAAAGAAAGGCTATTAGAGAATCCGTGTGTGTGTGTGTGTGTGTGTGTGTGTGTGTGTGTGTGTACCTGTTCGAGAAAATCATGGTCTAACTACAAAGCAAAATAAAACATAACATGATTATAAGAAGCTGATGGACTATAAGAGGGACTCCCTTTGACCTTGATAGTAGAAACATTCTCTTTGGAGAGGCCAAAAGATTGTGACATAGGACTTGTAGAAAAGGAGCTGTATTCCTGGCTCACTACTTGGCTGGGTTTCGAAAAATATTTACATAGTCATGATAATGTAAATCATGACTGGTTTTCAGGTTTTACAGTCAACATGAAGACAAAGCAGGGAAGAGCTGGTTGTGGCTGCAGAACAGAATGTAAATGTTAATAACCTAGACAATGTGAAGGAAAGATCAAACTGACAATGTGGGTTATTGAATGGGCAGAGGGAGGGTGGTGGCTCTAACATCCTTGTCATAAAAAGTGGGTAGTCAAAATTATCTGTCAAAAATGGATGGAATAAGGAATAGAGGTTTGAGTATACATATTTTTTCAAGTTACAAAGTTAACTAGGAACAAAAAAGGAATATCAGCGTTAAACATTGCAGGGGAGTGGAGGGAAAAGTGAGGCAGTGTACAGAAACAAAGCCCTCTTTGTCATACTTGGGAGTCAACAGGATATTGTCTAAATTTTATAAACCAAGAGACAAAGTATATACATGTTATTGAGAGTTGTAAAGGGAGCCACCAGCAGAACTAAGTGCAAGAACTGTTTTGTTTGTTTGTTTGTTTTTTATAAATTTATTTATTTTATTTTATTATTTATTTTTGGCTGCGTTGGGTCTTTGTTGCTGTGCGCGGGCCTTCTCCAGTTGCAGAGAGCAGGGGCTACTCTTCTTTACAGTGTGTGGGCTTCTCATTGCGGTGACTTCTCTCATAGTGGAGCACGGGCTCTAGGTGCACGGGCTTCAGTAGATGCGGCACGCAGGCTCAGTAGTTGTGGTGCACGGGCCTAGCCACTCCGTGGCATGTGGGATCCTCCCGGACCAGGGCTCGAACCTGCATCCCCTGCACTGGCAGGCGGATTCCCAGCCACTGCGCCACCAGGGAAGCCCAAGAACTGTTAAAAGGTTGCTTTGAGGGGGTGGGATGGAGATGGGGAGAGTCAAGGCAGGGGACCATTGGTTTTTATCATGTGCTCCTTCTGTACTGTTTGATTTGTTGCCATGTATATGCATTATTTTAATAAAAATAAGATCCTAAAAACTTAATGTTGATCTTACAACAAAGTAGTTATATAGCCTATAACACTTTATGACAGTATCAGAATGGGTATGTGGATATCCAATTAGACTTGCCTCCACGGAGGAAAATCACACTGTAATGTGCCTTGCATAAGTTTGTGAAGAGGGTTGGAAAAGATATTATGGGACTTAAAACATTGGCAGGACTTGAGCGTAGTAGTGGAGGCTCTGGTATTTGGCATCGTACTGGCCTGGGTTCAAGTCCTCTCTCTGCCATTCATTAGTTGCTCTGTCATGGGCAAGTTACCTCCCTCACCCCCAATTTGTCCACCATATAATGAGGCTGATGCTCATACAGTAGAAATGTAAGCCCCTCAAGAGAAAGAGCCACCTCTGTAGAGGTGCATAATATATAGTTGATGCTCAATGTCTGCATGTGAGGCCCGAACCTGCCTCACAGGTATGTGCTGATGAAGGACTCAATGTACAAAGAGCAGGGGAGAAGGAGTGTTAGTTCAAAAGTGGGTAGCCAGTTTCCTCGTCCGTGGGAAATTTGCCTTTGGTTTAACAAAATATAGTCATTTTGGCTGTGGAAAGAATAGCTCTCAGGGCTTAGAGTGATACAAAATGAATTAAATTGCCCTGTACGTAAAAGGAAGAAAACAATGATAATTCACCAGCAGCTCAAGGGAGAGGGCACATGAGCCTGGAAATGGAAAGGAGGGGAGCTGCTTTCTCTGTGTATTGGGAACAGAAAGAGCCCAACAGCGATAGGGAGTGGGGTCCAGGAGAAGGGTTGGTTAGAAAGCTTTTCCCAGTGATGGGAAATGCTTAGGAAATGTGAAGAACAGGAAAGTCTGATGTCCAATATTAAGTTGGTTGCTAGGCTGTGCTGTACAACTTAGATGACTAAAGAAGTGATAGGTAGCCTTGGAAGGAAACCTTTGCCACTTACTCCCAGCCTTCAGAATTTTCCAATATTCAGAGGTACTGATTTTTATATAGTTTGGGGGAAGGGAAATGTGTTAGGAGAGGACTGGTGGTGAGGATATTCTGGGCTTCTCATGTAAGCTTTAGGTGTCTGAAATCTTGGATGCCCTGGTACTAGGCAGTTTCATCCCCTGACATTCTGCAGTAAGCAGTCTTTAGCCTGCCTTTCCTTATCTCCTGAACAGAGCTGCTTGGTGATAACTCAGCTTTTCATCTTTGTTCCTAGTTAATATGTAGTATCTATATGATTTCAGGTATTTGCCCGCTGATTTATGAATGCTGGAAACTGGTCTGGGACCCAGTGACCTAGGTTTGTCAGAGTTTATGGGCAGATGCTGAAGTTCAAAAGATTCCAAGAGCTTACAAAGAGAGAAGGTGGGAGGAAATCTCTCTAGTCAACTGATGAAGGTTGTAAGTGAATTTATATTTTTCCTCTCCTGTTAAGGTTTCATCCTGTCCTCTGATCCCCAGATCATAAAATGCGTGGTTATGGTATTATGCTATGAAGGTGTTTGGCATTGAGAGGGGACTGGGGAAGTTTGGCTTTGAAAGTTTCTGGGAATGCCTCTCTGATGGACATGGACTGAGATTTTGCCTGAGTCCCATGAGTCCAATATCTCCTAAGGATCTGACTCTATATTCTTTTAAAGTTACCCCAGGATCCCAAAGGCCACAACCAGGACTTAAAATGTTGTGGAATTTAAAATGATGGAGGTTTTAACAGAGGGTAGATATAACAAAGGGCGTTCCATAGGGAAGAAATCGTATGAGCAACGGCTCCTAAGTTAAGAGAAGGCAGGGCACATCTGGTAATAGTGAAGTGTTTGTTTGGAATATATGCAGTACTCAGAAAAATAGCAAGAAAAAGCCTGGAAAACTAGTCAGGGCTAGATTTTGGGAGAGTCTCAAAATCAGTCAGACATTTCTTAAAAGAGTAGTTTATGCTCATTGTCAGGAATACCTCACCTGCAATTCACATCTCAACTCACTGCAGTCATAAAACTGCTGCATGGCATAGACTCCCAAACAGTGGCTTCAATCAGACATAAATGTATTTATCTCACCTAAAAGAAATCCAGAGTTAGGCAGTCCAAAGTTTGTATGGTGGGCCTATGAAATTGTTAGAGATCCCGATTCTTCTCAGTTTACTCCTTCACTATCCTTAGGGTGTGACCCTTGTCCTCATGGCCTTTATTCCAGGAGGCTATGTGTACAGGTAAAAATCAGATTTTCTATTAATAGTGAAGGAGAGGAGAATGTATACTGGAGTAAGCAGTTATCAACCTATGCCACAAGTGTGAAACTATCCCCTCTGAGGTCACCAGAGACCAGACCACTACCTGACTGCTACAATTCCTAGACATTTTTCGGGACTTCGTCCTTTGGTTTTGTGGCATTACTTTCTCCTGCTTTTCTCTTTGTCTCCTTGGTCAATACTTATCTGTCTCTCTCCTGGGCTCCTTTTCCTTCACCTATGCTGAGGTTGCTGTTGGCCTCCAGGGCTCTTCCCAGGGCCCTGTCTCTTCTAAGGTTTTTATTCTTCCCAGGCCCAGGGAAGAGCCGTTAGTATTCCATATCTTAGTGAAAGGGGTTACCAGCTACACATTTGATCTCTCAAATTAGATTCCCAAAAGTTGCCTTTGACACTTCCCTCCTCCTCACCCCTTTCCCTACATACAATTATTCATAAAGTCTTGCTTTTTATTTCTTTAATATCTTCTGAATTCAATCACTTCTCATGACCTCCACTGCTACCACTCTAGGCCTAACCACAGTCATTGCTTACCTGGATGACTACTCTCCCTTTTTCCAGGAAGACATCTAATTCATACTCCTAATGGGTTAGGCAGCTAGAGTGGTGTTCTTTCTAGAACACAAATCTATGTTGCATCCAAGCCTAGAACCCTTCAATAATCTCTCAGTGTTCTCAGGATCAAGACCAAAGTCTTTATCTTGGCATGCAAGTCTTGCCATGATTTGAAAGGGATGGGAATTTGGGGTACTAGAACTGGAAGAAAGGAAGGGCTGTGTCTAGTGTGAAATAAAGCCCTGTAGATGGGGGGAGAGAACCTAGGAGGCAAGAAAGTGGTGAGCTGATGTCACAAACTTGGAAGGAGCAACAATTTAGAGAAAAAGTCAGGAGAACAGAAGCCCACCATGAATATCTGTGAAGTATGTGTGTATGTGTGCATGTGTATGTTGAATTGTCCATAGAACATAGGGATTCATATTTTATTTGCTTAATAGAGGAAAAGGTGACTTCATAAAGCAGAAGACATAACCATTTGAATTACTTTTGATATAGGAAACAAATTGAATATTAATTCTATAAATGACCACTGTGTTGACTTTTATTATGGTTTCTAACAACATTAATTGATGCACTCAGGTTGTCCAGGTCTGCATTCATATACTCTGTAATTAATGATAATGTTGTCGACTTTCAATTTTTTTTTTTTTTTTTGCAGTACGCAGGCCTCTCACTGCTGTGGCCTCTCCCGCCGCGGAGCACAGGCTCCGGACGCACAGGCTCATTGGCCGTGGCTCACAGGCCCAGCCGCTCCGCGGCACGTGGGATCCTCCCGGACCGGGGCACGAACCCGCGTCCCCCGCATCGGCAGGTGGGCTCCCAACCACTGCGCCACCAGGGAAGCCCCCTACTTTCAATTTTTTATACACCTTATCTTGTTCTCTTGAATAGACCCAATTATTGATACTTATGTGAATTTATTACGTGGTAAAGGTGCATTTCAAATCAGTGGGGGAAAAGATGGATTAATTTGCACATGGTGTAGGGATGAGGCTATATTTTTGGAAAATAATTAATCCTTATACAAAATAAAGTTGGAGTGATCAAACATTTAAATGTAAATAATAAAGCCATAAAACTGCTTGGAATAAAAGCAGTGATTATTATAGCATAGGAATGTGGAAAGCATCTCTAAGCATGAAGCAGAATCTAGTCATGGTAAAGGAAAACCTGATACATTTCACTACATAATAATTAAACCGTTTTGTATAGCAAATATCCTAAATAACATGAAAAATATTTGTAGTATATGCAACACATAAACGTGCAAGAGACATTGCTGGTGGAAATGTTATTCTGGGTATCTTTTTAAAGTTGACAAGTTTTGTATCAAAATGGAGTCTGCACTGTTTGTAAAAGTAAATAAAAAATGGAAACAATCTAAATGTCTATGTATCCTGGACTGGTTAAATACATTATGGGACATTTACAGAGAAAAGATTATGGAGCAGTTAAGAAAAATGTGCACTATGGAAAGCTGTTTAGAATATATAACTGGGAAAAAAAACAAACCCTGGTCACAGAACAGTAGGTATAGTGTACCATTTGTGGGGAGAAAACCCAAATAATTAGTATACAAATAGAAACAAATCTGGAAGAATGTATATCAAAACGTTAATAGTGGTTATTTCTGTGGCATGAGATAAGGGTGGCCTTTCATTGGCATGCTACATATTTCTGCATAACTTGAAATTTCACAACTACAACAAGTTACTTTTGCAATAAGCAAAATATATATATATATATATATATATATAAACAAATATATTCAATGAATGAATCACTTTGAGGCGGTGGTTTTGGTTTGGAATGGCTTCAGAGTGAGCCTGGTACAGTGGCATAAACACGGGCTTCGGCGTCAGACAGCCCTGAGCGGGGCCCCATTGCCCCACCCCCGAGGAAGGAGAAGGGGGGTGGCAGGGGGCTGCGGAAAGGGGCTGGGCTGGGCTGGGCTGGGCTGGCTGCAGCTCTAGTCCAGGAGGCTGAGACTTCGAGAGGGACTGAGAGAGGGCAGACGAATTCCAGACTCGCTAGAGGACAAGGTGAGGGACGTTGAGATTGGGGTTTCCAGACAGTGGTTCCAGTCCCCTCGAACCTAGAGCCAGGCAGGTGGTCAATTTTTACTGCACCACTGCAGCTATGGGAGAGGTTACTCGGAGTGGGATGTAGGCAACGAAGACGGCCGAGAGAGTAGTAGGCTGTATGGACTGGAGAGCAGAGGCTAGTTGAGGAAGAGGGGGAGAAAAACTGGGAACCGGGCGTGTTGAGTGGTGGATGGAGAATATGAGGGGTAAGGGGAATACTGAGGGGAAGTGGAAATTCAGAGAAGAAAACAGGGGATGTAGAGAAGGGTTAAGGAATACTGGGGGAGGGGGTGCAATGGTAGCATGAAGGAGGATGTAAGGAATGGGAATACGGAATTCTGTGGGGTAAACAGGAACGGCGATGGAGAAATAGGGAGCAGGGAACAAGGCAGAAGGAATACGGAGTGGTACGGAGTGGGGGATAAGGAATGAGGAGCGGGCGGGGGGGAAGGGCAGATTGGCTGGGACGGAGGCCCCCCTAGGGAGGCGGAAAGGGGCGGGACCACTTCCGGCCTGGAGGGGGGAGGGCAGTCTCTGAGTTTATGAGGGGCTCAGAGGGAGTGGACGCACTCAGGAGTAGTAGAAGGACGAGGTGAGCAGCGGGGCCCAGCTCTGGATCCGAGCCCGGGAGGGGTCGGCTCCACCCTCTGGGATCTGGAGAAATCCTGCTCTAAGGACTGGATCGTACCGGATCCATCCGGCCGGCCGGGAAGGGAGGGGACAGGACCCTGTTTGGCTGGGCCCAAGATGAAATCACTAGCTCAATACTGATTTGAGGAGGGGGGTGTATTAAGGAAGGGGCGGAACCAAGATGCGCTTGGCCCCTGTTTGGAGGGGGGCGTATTATGAAAAAGGGCGGGACCGGACGGTGCTGTGGACTTGGGCTGGATGTCAGTAGGGGAGGGGCCTGGACCACTAGACGTTGCGACAATTTGAGAGGGAGGCTTGTTGGGGAGGGGGCGGGACCGAATGGTACTACGAACTTGGAGAGGGGCGTGTTGGAAAAAGGTACTGGACTGAGTCTCTATTACGCATGCGCACTATGGATCGCTGGAAAGGGGCGTGTAGTGAAAGGCCAGCTTGGAGGCAAGCCAGCTGCCGAATGCGCATGTGCACGGTGGACAGCAAAGAAAGCTTCTGCTGGGAAAGCGGGCGGGGCTGAGATGGGCCCTGCAACGGATGCGCATGCGCACTGTCGACTTGCGGCTGGGGGGGGTGTGCACCGGGAAAAGGGGCGGGGTCCTCAGAGCTGCCGCGCTGGCACATCTTCCTGGAGTAGGGGAGGGTACGGCTGCAGAGAATTGAGATCTAGGCGCTCTGGATTACTGAATTTGAGAACGGAGTCCTTGGAGGGTGGGGGGAGGGTTTGGGATTGGGACCCTAGGGACGGTGGGTATCAGCCTCCAGGCGGAGCGGGAGAGAGGACATTAAGTGAGCTCGCCTCTTGACCCAGTCCTTCTCTCCTTCAGGCTCAGCTTTTGCCAGGCCAACTTGAGACATGTCTGACACAAGTGAAAGTGGTACGGGTCCAACCCACTTCCAGGTAAGCCCTCCTTCTGCCCTCTCCCTAGCTGCTTTTGCTCTCCAGCCCCTGTTGCTGCCCCAAATCTCTTGGCACCTCCCCTCCCATCCCAGCCCTTCTCCATCTACCTCCCTGCTTCGTTGCTGCCTCCATCCCCCAAGTAGAGGGAGGGAGGAGGGAAGGAAGGAGGGAGGAAGAAAGGCGGGAGGGAGGGTAGGCCCGCCCCTTTTCTGCTCAGAGGAAAGGGAGGCCTTGTTGGGCTGAGGTGGTCAGAGCACACTGCAAGTAGAAGTTAGTAAAGGTCAGAGAAGTGAGGCCCTGGAATTTTGGGGCCATTTGCCTAGTTGGGGGTGGGGAGAAGGTCTGTGAGCTTCCCTGCTTCCTCTTGCAGGCTGAAGCTTCAGAAGAGGACCGTGGCTTGAAGATGCAGACCCTATTGACAGTGACCCAGAACTTGGAGGTCTCAGAGACACCGAAGGCCTCAAAGGCACCAGAGGTCTCAAAGGCCATGAAGGTCTCAAATGCTGCAGGAGTTTCAAAGACCACAGAGGTCTCAAAGGCCACAGAGGCTCAGGAGGTATCTGCCACTCAGGCCTCAGCTACCACTAAGCTGACTGATACCCAGGTTCTGGCAGCTGAAACGAAGAATCCGGCAGCTGACACCAAGATGCAGAATACTGACCCTCAGGCTGTGACAATGCCTGCTACTGAGACCAAAAAGGTCAGCTGTGGGGCTGATACGAAGGTCGATACAAAGACCCCGGAGACTGAGGCTGCTGCCTCTCAGGCTCTGGCAGATGAACCTGAGCCTGAGGGTGCAGCTGCACAGTCTCAGGAGAATCAGGATACTCGGCCCAAGGTCAAGGCCAAGAAAGCCCGAAAGGTAAGCCCCTTGCCTTTCTATTTCTCTCAGTTGGTTCATGGTTCTGTAAACCTTTAGGAAGTTCCCTCTGCTCATCAAGGCTGTGGCGGGACACTAAGAGAAATGTGATATAATTCCTGTTTTCAGAAAGCTCACAGACTGGTGGGCACATGAGACAGGAATACGAACAGCTGCAATCTGAACGAAATGCAGTTTATATTTACATAGTAGCTACCATATGTCAGGCCTTGAGCTAGGCACATTCACACAGGTTATCTCATTAAATCCTGAAAGTAATCTAGTTTTGTAGAGAAGGAAGCTGAGTCCCAGAGAGGTGGAGTGACGTGTCCAGGGCGGTATAAGCAGAACCAGCGGTGCACACAGGAGGAGGAGAAGCCTCAGGCCCCACCCTTGGGTTGCTTCTGGCCTGGTGGGAAGATGAAACTCCTGCTTGGAAAGCAGTGAAAGACAAATCCAAGACTGGGCTGTTACTACAGGGGTGGGATTAGAGGGGACTTCAGGAAGAGAGAAGATGAGGAAAAAGGACCATCTGCATCATCTGGCAATGTTGTGCTTGCTCTCCATTGATGCAGGTGAAGCATCTGAATGGGGAAGAGGATGGCAGCAGTGATCAGAGTCAGGCTTCTGGAACCACGGGCGGCCGAAGGATCTCAAAGGCCCTCATGGCCTCAATGGCCCGCAGGGCTTCGAGGGGCCCCATAGCCTTTTGGGCCCGCAGGGCATCAAGGACTCGGTTGGCTGCTTGGGCCCGGAGAGCTTTGCTTTCTCTGAGGTCACCTAAGGCCCGCAGGGGCAAGGCTCGCCGCAGAGCCGCCAAGCTCCAGTCATCCCAAGAGCCTGAAACACCACCACCTCGGGATGTAGCCCTTTTGCAAGGGAGGGTAAGAAACCTGTCCTCTCCACTCAGCGTTATTCACTGCTTTGCCTGCCCTCTTCTCTGCCATCCTCTCAAGTCTTCTGCAAGCATATTTTGATCGTTCCATCTTTTCCTCTTCTCCCAGGCCAATGATTTGGTGAAGTACCTGTTGGTTAAAGACCAGACGAAGATTCCCATCAAACGCTCAGGTAGAGTTCTACTAACCCTCCCTTCCCCCAGCTCTGTTCTCCATTGCCCTCTCCCCCATGTGCTGAGGGCATTTCTTGCTCTCCTGCTCCCACTTATGTCCTCCTAAAGTTCTAATTTGGCAGTAGTAGTATCTCTGTTCATTAGTTCAGAACCTGTTTGTGCCACCCACAGCAGGGTTGGTAAAGGGTCTTTAGTTTGGGTATGGGGGCCACCCGGCTTCACTTCCGCCCAGGTGCTCGCAACACTCTCCCCTTGCAGACATGCTGAAGGACATCATCAAAGAATACACTGATGTGTACCCTGAAATCATTGAACGAGCAGGCTATTCCTTGGAGAAGGTGAAGGGGCAGACCTGGGGGATGGGTGCAATGGGGTAGCCTTGAATCAAACAAAGGTGTACATGTCTCTTCTGGGGGGTACCACAGAGACTAATCCAGCCCCATCACTGTGCAGATGGGCAGACAGTGGCCTAGCAAGGGGCATAGACTAGCTTGAGGTCACACAGCAAGTCAGTGGTAAAATCACAGCTAGGTCCCAAGCCACCCAGCTTAGTCCTGACTTCTGTCCACTGCTGGACATGTCCTATAATGTACTTCAGATGCTCTCTCTCCTTTTCATTCCCCACTCTGGCTGCCTAGATTCCCACTAATCACAAAGATGTTGATTAAAAATAATGCATTTGTTGCCTGTTTGCCGTGTGCTGGCCACTCAGCTAAGTGCTTTAAGTGCATTATCCCACTGATGTTTCTCTCTCTCACACACACACACACACACACACACACACACACCTAGGCACAGGGGGAGCTGTGGGATGCCCAGGAAGCTGAATTCTGTGATCTCACAAGCTGTTTTCCCCATCTGCAGGTATTTGGGATCCAATTAAAGGAAATTGATAAGAATGACCACTTGTACATTCTTCTCAGCACCTTAGAGCCCACTGATGCAGGCATACTAGGAACGTAAGCTGGGAAAGGGCTGGGGTGGGAGGGAGGCTTCTGCTTTTGCCCAAGGTACTACTCTATCCCAGTCCTCTCCCCACATCCCCTTAGGAAGTCAGGAAAGACAGAGCCTAAAAACCCCTATTCCAGCTCCTGCACATAGTTGGAGCCCTGCACAGAATAGTGATACCTGATTATGATTGACAGGAGGGTGTAGAAGCCTGGGGCAGGGCATTCCTACTGTCAGGTTTTCGGTTTTTCCAGAAGCTTCCCAGGAAAGCAGACCTGTCATTGCTTCTCTTCCTGTTGGCCTTGGTAGAATGGTTCTCACAGGAGGGCTTCCTGGTATGAGTGGCTCATGATGCTTGAAGGGCAGGAGCATCAGTGGGGCCGTGCCTAGAATTCTCTTGGATCTGAGGGGTCTGGGAGAGCAAGAAGGGACTCACATTGGCTGGATGTCTGGGTTGTACTGGGTTGACAAGTACAAGTACAGTTCTATCCTCTCAGCAACCTGGGGAGAGGAGAATGTGATTTTCCCATTTTATGAATAGGAGAGTCTAAGTGCCTTGCCCAGGGTCACATAGAGCTTGAAGCATAGACTGGGCAGAGTTCTCTCATATCTGAAGAATCTGGGAGAAGCTAGCCTAGTGAGCTGGCTGGTGTGTATTTTTTTTGCATATGGCTGCTGGATATAAACCTTCTCTCTGTCCCATTATTCTCCTAGGACCAAGGACTCACCAAAGCTGGGTCTCCTCATGGTGCTTCTTAGCATCATCTTCATGAATGGAAATAGGTCCAGTGAGGGTGAGTGGCTGGGCTGGCAGCTGAATGGGGGGTCATGGTCAGAATTCCACACGTTCATTTTCTATCCCTGTTTCCTTTTGCCTCCCCTTGTAGCTGTCATCTGGGAGGTGCTGCGCAAGTTGGGGCTGCGCCCTGGGTATGATTGGGCTCTGTCAGTGCTTGCTGTTTGTGTTTTCGTTTGGCAAGAGAAGATGGTCCCAGGATTGCATCAGCCTGGTGGTCTGGTGGAGTGGGCGGGGTTGCTGGACTGGGTAGAGGGTCCAGGGTTCTGACCTGGGTGGATGGGGAAATGGTCCTGAACTCTGCTGTCTGTCTCACTGACTCTTGGACTTCTGTGGAGCTTCTATCTTATGTTGGAAGCCTCTTTTCCATGTTGGAAATGTCTCTGCCCACATCTGGGAAGTGCAACAGCCCTGATTATATTTATCTATGTATGTAATTATGTATGTATGTATGTATGTATTTTATCATTTTCTGTTGTCAGGATACATCATTCGCTTTTTGGGGATGTGAAGAAGCTCATTACTGATGAGTTTGTGAAGCAGAAGTAAGTGTCTGTCTAGTGTTCCTGTGTTCCATGCATTTTGCCTGTCTTAGAACTGAGTAATAAAGCTGTGGTGCACGTGCATGTGTATATGTGTGCGTATGCAGGTGGTAGTTTATTCCTGAGGTAGTGGCAGAGAACAGAAGCACACATTTCCTCACCTACTTGTACTCTCACATATGCCTCCTTCAAGGGAGGGATTGTCATCACCAGTATTGTATGCGTGAGGAAACTGAAGCTCAGAGAGGTGAAGTAATTTGCTCAGGGTTATTATACAGGTAGCAAACAGAAGAGTTGTATTTAGATCCTGGCCCCAATACCTTAGTTCTTTTTTACTATGCTAGCTAGGGCTTCATAGAAATTAATCTCCATAAAGAAATGCCATAGAATGGTAGCTTTAAGCAGCCAGGTACTGTGCTGGGGTCTTGGCTAGTATATCTCATTTCATTTTCATAACTACCCTGCAGAATAGGTGCTGTCACCTCATCCCCTGTATCAGTTGAGGAGCCTAGGGCTCAGAGAGTGGAAGTCTGAGCATGGCCCCGGCTGGTAAAGGATCCATTTGGACCTGAAGCCCAGACCTCCTGACTTTTCTGGTCAGGTCCCACCCTATTCTTGGTCCTTGGAGAACATGTGTGCACTCATACAGGTGTACCAGCACACACCTGTGGGCTCACACACAAATGGTCGAGAGTATGCATGGAGTCCACTGCTCTTGGTTGACTGTTTCTTCCTGTACAGTCATTTTCTAGGCTGGACTGTCCCAGGGTTCAGCCAGGCCACGGAGGAGCCCCATGGTGGGGTGTGCTCAGAGCAGGGGGCCTGAAGAAATGGCTCATCTGTTTACAACACACCCAACAGGAACCTGGGTTATTGTGACAAGGGGCACAAAACTCGTGGCCTTCCTATGAACAAATACCCTACACGTGTCCCCTGTACCTCCACATGGCTGCTGGGCAGGACCAGTGAGATAGGGCTGAATATTGGAAGAAAAGCTGCAGTATTTAGTGGGGGAGTTTGCCACCTAAATGCATGAGTGGGCCATGAGTGGTCTTACAGACATAAAGGCTTTGAACCTCTCTTTTCAAGGTACCTGGACTATGCCAGAGTGCCTAATAGCAATCCGCCTGAGTATGAGTTCTTCTGGGGCCTGCGCTCTTACTATGAGACCAGCAAGATGAAAGTCCTCAAGTTTGCCTGCAAGGTAATTGGAGAGCTGTCCAAGCTTGGCATACCAAGAGCATGGTGTGCCATTGTTTAGGGTAGGCTGTGTGCAGAGCAGCCTGCAGCTCATGCATGAACATTCTGAAGCCTATATTAATGTGCAAACACTATCTAGTTTAATCCTTACAACTGACATGTCATTGCCTTACCGCAGATGAGAAAACTCAGGCTCAGAGAGGTTGTCAGGTGTTATGTCCAAGGTCGCAGAGATAGTAAGTGTCAGAGCAGGGATGGAATATTAGGTGTATAATTACTAGTAGTATTTATTGTATTACTATAATTTACATCCTGTATGCGCTCAGTGCTCAGATTCTGATCCTTCAGATGGTTGTTATTCCTGTTTCAGGTACAAAAGAAGGATCCCAAGGAATGGGCAGCTCAGTACCGAGAGGCAATGGAAGCAGATATGAAGGCTGCGGCTGAGGCTGCAGCTGAAGCCAAGGCAAGGGCTGAGATTAGAGCTCGGATGGGCATTGGGCTCGGCTCTGAGAATGCTGCTGGGCCCTGCAACTGGGACGAAGCTGATATTGGACCCTGGGCCAAAGCCCGGATCCAGACGGGAGCTGAAGCTAAAGCCAAAGCCCAGGAGAGTGGTGGTGCCAGCGCTGGTGCCAGTGCCAGTGGCAGCTTTGGTGCTAGCACCAGCCTGACAGCCACTCTCACGTTTGGGCTCTTCGCGGGCCTTGGTGGAGCTGGTGCCAGCACCAGTGGCAGCTCTGGTGCCTGTGGTTTCTCCTACAAGTGAGATTTCAGGTATCTATTTAGACTTGGGGGCAGCCGGGCCTCATGGGAATGGGATGAGGAGCTGGGTGGTTATAGGAAGGACAAGGTTGGAGGACCACATGGAGAGTGTGAGAAAACACTATTTTTGGCATTTTATTTATTCTTTTTGGTGGATATCAATTGACTTTTTGATTTTCTTTTACTTGTGTTTTCAGATATTCCTAATCCCAGCAGTCTTTCTCTTCGAGCCAGGGTGCGTCCTCAGAAACCTACTCAACACAGCACTCTAGGCAGCCACTATCAATCAATCGAAATTGACACTCTACATTAAATCTATTTGCCATTTCTGAGTTTATTGCTTTTTTTTGGTGGGCTGTCACATTTTGGTATCACATTTTAAAATGAATTGGGAAAGTTTCCACCTCAATCTGTGCTTGGCTTTAGGTGACATTGTCAAATAGAGTAAAATTAGAGCCAAATTAGCATGTTTCTCTGGGATAGGTTGGGCTCCATCTCTAGCCTATAGAGCAGGCAGAATTGCAGTGGTGTGAGGAGTCATGGGGATTGTAGGCATAGAGGACACATTATGAAGAAGAGCCCTGAGGTGGGCAAATCTGGAGCAGAAAAACAAGAGGAGATTGAACATCAAGTATAGACTCTACTTTTGAGAAATTTGGGTGAGACAAGAAGGAGGGAGAGGGAGGTAGGTAAAGGGAGATACAGGAACAAGTAGGGATTTTCTTGGGAAAAGAGAGAGGGACTTGAGCAGGCAGGAGCCAAAAGACAGGGAGATGTTGAAGGCTGACTCGTGCAGCCCAGTCCCTGAGGAGGTGGGTGGGGAAGACCTGTGGGAAGGGACTGTACAGTAAGGACTTGGAGAGGGGACTGTGGAAGGTTGTTAGGCAGTGGGGAGGCCCCAGTAGAGCATGGAGCCCATGGTTGTTGGGAGACCCCATCCCCGTGGCAAGGTGCTCAGTAATCTTGTAGGAATCAAGATGAGTGTTAGTTTATTCCAAGGTTTTCGTTCTGTTGTTTGG
This sequence comes from Kogia breviceps, assembly GCF_026419965.1. Classification (NCBI taxonomy): domain Eukaryota; kingdom Metazoa; phylum Chordata; class Mammalia; order Artiodactyla; family Physeteridae; genus Kogia; species Kogia breviceps. The sequence goes on along the minus strand of NC_081330.1, from coordinate 87,958,572 downwards.
TTGTGGAATAAGGACAAGGCCAAGGGCAGTGAGTGTGTGAGTCTGAACCTTCGTTATGGTATCCACAGTGTCTGACACATAGTAGGTTCACAGAATGGTGGAAGAGATGGACCATGGGACCCAGGCAAGCTTGGTGAGGAAGATGAGGATATTGTGTGACAGACTGGGAGATAGTGCAAGGGTTTGTGGACAGGAGCCTCTGAAGTCTATGAACAAGGCAGAACATTAAGTGAATATACTAAGTGCCTGCTATGTGCCATGTTCTAGGTGTCTGGGAAGGAATGTTGAGAACTGGAAGGATAAACTGGGGCGCTAGTCAGATGGTCAGACAATAAGATGATTATATTTAAGAAGACAGCAGAGAGAACTCTGGGTGATGGGAAGGTCCAAGGAGTAGGTGGTTAAACGGGAGAAAAGGTGATAGTTCCTAGACTTGAGAGGTCAATGGCCTGGGAAGATGGGGTATTGGTTGGGTTATCCATTTGGACAGTGAAATCACCCAGGATGGAAGCAGGAGTTAGGGTAGGGAAGAGCACTGTGAGGCAAGTGCCAAAGTCCCCTCATGTAGTTGAAGATGTCCTCCCAGCTCCAGTGCCCACTAAGGCATGCGGCCCGCAGGCAATCAGAGATCCACCTTTGCCCTGTTTTGGGGAGTATTTCCCTGGACCTTTCTTTCCAGGAAGCTCTCATCTAATTGCCACATTACCAGATTCCTTATCTGGGACAGAGTCTTGCAGACAATGATGCTCTAGTAACAGCTGCCTTTCCCCTCCTGTAGACTCTGTAAGCAGTAAAGGAACAAGGTTTGCTGCTTAGGGAACAGGATCTAAAAAAGAAAAAGCTGCACCTGGAGCAAGGTAGTTCCTTGCCTGTGGTCATGAATTGAGACCTGCTTTTGCTGCTGAGGTTGTTCTTCACTGGAAGCAAAGGTTCTTCCATTAATTCCATAGGCCATGGTCCCCTCGGGGTGGATAGTACCTGGGAGAGGTAGACAAGGCCAGAGGCAGCTTAGACCTAGGAAGGACTCTAGTGGGTGGGTACCATATCCAGGGCCCTCTCAGACTTCCAGGTGATGTCCATCTGAAAATGGAATGGGCAGGAGTGGGTGATGGTGAGGGGTGGCAAGGAACTTGGGGACTATGATTCTAATAAAAATTGAGTTCAAAGTGCTTGATAGAGATAAGGGTGAATCATAGTCATGAAGAACTCTGACCTTCCCACTTACCTTCCCTCTGCAGACCACTAGGTTTGCAGGGCTCCCTACCTCTTCTCCTTTCCTACAAGGCTTAGACTTTGACAGGACAAGTGATGGACTTTTTCTCACTACCCAAGTGTAAGGACTGAAGGCATGTGAGGCAGGGAGGAAGCGATCAAGTCCAGTTCCAGGCAAGTGGGGAGTGGCCAGAGCTAGGAAAAGGAAGTGCCAGGGGAAATGGGGATAGACCCTGGTTCATGTTTTTTGTCACCTTTATCAGCTTGGAGGCCACTACTACAATGAAAGAACTCCCACGGTATATCATTAATTCCCAATAATTCTAGAATGTATCATATATCCTCCATTTGGCTAGGAGTGGGATAAGCCCCTAGAGCAGTTTATCTATTTTTTATTATCACTCCCCAAGAATCCTATTTAGACATTTTTGTCCTAATTGCTACCCCCCATGAAATTTGAACACCACAGATATACTGTATATCTATTTAATAACTGTACATTTGCATTTTATACATAAGATATTTTATTCAATACAGGGTTTATAATGACTAAATAAAATGTTTAAAAGTTTAACAATTTGTAAAAGCTATGAACATTTAACTTTATTTGCTGAGCAACTTTAAATGTAACCTATTTACACTGTAAGGTATTAGAGTACATATGTAAATGAGCAATTTATATAACTGATGATATTAGCAGTGTAATCAAAATTTAAAATACTATTCAAAACTTATTTTTTCAGCAGAAGTTTTAATTTCTTAAAAATTATTTTAGTGTAATTAACTTTATCTGTTGCTTGATATGAGAAAACTTTTAACTAGCTGCTGGATATTCATTCAGGTATCATCAACATTTTCCTTTTCAGTACTTGACATAATTAATGATAGATTGAATAACTTTTGTAGAATTAAATAAAAGCCATTTTTCTTTAATTCTCAAAACCCAAACAACACACAGAGCTACTGAGGATCAAACATAAAGGCAGTCAATGGCAGCCAAAAGGCACAAGCAGGTCACTTCTGCAAGAATGAGCAATAGATTGAAAGTCTTCCAATCATAGCCATCTATTTGCCATGGTTTTGTAGTGTTGATCTTGCATACATTTTGTGCATTTTCCTCATTGTTGCTCATGTGATACCCAAGAAAACCCAGTAACAGAAATTAAATATTAAAGAGTAAGATTCCTCAGGTAGGGCTAAGCTTTAGAGGGCCACAAACTATTGTAATTTTTGTGAAAGTTTTTTGTGATTTTTGTCCCCCACAAGGACCATTTTTCACTCCCTTGTAGGGTGATTACCCACCATCCTATCTGCCCTTTACCCCTGCATTGAGAATAGAAACCCTACAGCAACATTTCACCTGGGCTGAATAAAACAAGGTAGAATGAATGCTGAGTGGGGTGTGGGGAAGAAGAGAGAGAGAGAGGGAGGGGGAGAATGAGAGGAAGAAAAGAAAGAAAGGAAGGGAGGGAGGGAGGAAAAGAAAACAAGAAATATCTACTAGAGACCAACCATTTGTGTAAACAAAATGGATAACAATATTTTTCTCCAAACTTACACTTTGAAAAATGCTTTGGTCCAACATAATACTATTAATCCATGTACAATTGCCATTCATCCCTTCAAAAGGAGATTACCCCAAATCTTATTACCTACTATCTCCAGCCTCCAGTCTAGGAATTTTGGGGTGATGTCCTTTCCTTTTCTACCTACCTTGCAACCCATTCTAGATATGCTACAAGCTATGATCTAGATTGTACATTGAACCAACATGTCCTGTGAGTGTATGGGTATTGTATCATTTGGATAATCTTTGGATCATCACTGTGTATGATGTGGATGAAGGTACTAAGGGGATTTCCTGGGACTCATACTCATATATAGAAGGTAGATTAAGCCCTGCTCCAGTGGGTCCAGCAATCCTGAACTGCATGTTGTGCATTATGCTCCTGAGACCCTAGAGGTTGCCTCCACAATGACTGTGTGGAATCTGAGCTCTTGGAGGTCCTACTTGTATTGGCTGGCTGTAATATGCATTGACCTTTTGCCACTTAACATGGCAGTGCTAGGGTCATGCAATGAATCTCCTGAGTTCCAGACATGCTCTTCCCCACCCCATTGTGTAGCAGAGAGATTACCCATATCGCCTTGATAGTTGGGACCACTCATCCCAGCCTATTGGTTCAATGTCATGAGGAACTCCAAATGGCCAGGTGGAAGTCTCAACTTCCTGTGAATCAAATCTTTGCAGTTGTTTCACTAAGTGAAGTGATGAGAGGTGCCATTCCCATTTCTACCCTTTGATTTCTAGACCTATGTATTCTGTTTATGGGAGAAAGAGCATAGTATATTGGTTGTTGATTCACAGAATACACTGAATTCTGCAGGATGGCCCTCAGACCTCACAAAGTGTTGTTTCCTACCTGTCACCAGAACTTAATCTTCCATAGGCCATCCCACACTTCTGCAAAGGCGGTTGCATATGGGTGATCGCCCATTGTTGTTAGACCATTTGTCTTACCTCTTTCACTGTGAAATGTGTTCCTTGACCAGAAAAAAAAAATATTGTATGGGATATCTCAATGATGTACAAAGTGTATAAAGTAATTAGAAAATCCAAGGATGGTGGTGCTGGTAAAAGCACCAGGGAAGGCAAATCCATTCCAGAATACGTGATTATTTCCATAAGGATAAATTGATGCCCACTCCCTGATGGAAGAGGTTCAATGTAATCTGTCTGTCATCCAAGGACTTGTTGGTCTCCCCAGGGAATGGTGACATATTGGAGTTTCAGCTGTTGAGAAATTGGGCACTCAACAGTGTTGGTAGCCAAGTCAACCCATGTGATGGTAAATCCATGTCAAATCCCTGCATAACATCCATCCCTTCTACAATGGCAGTTTTGTTCACTGGCTCATCTAACAAGCACTGGAATATCTAGAGAAAGAGGTTGACAGATTTCCACAGGCTGGGTCATCATGCTCCCTTTTGTAAGCATTCACATGAGACACAAATATTCGTACACTCAGCCCATTCCAAGAGATCCGTTCACTTACTCCTCATATATATGTATGCAAAACAATTAGACTGTGCCTTACACGTAATAAGCGCTCTCTAAGTATTTTGCTGCCTTGTTGTTATAACTCAGTTCTCCAATCTTGTTCCTTCCCAGTGTCTGACCATCTGACAAGACTGTTAATTGGCATTGATCAGTTCCCTGGCCAGGTCACTTTCTGAATTAAGAGATCAACCAGATGCACAGCTCCGAGTTTTGCCTCCTAGGAGAATTTCCCTTCCTTACTTCCCATCAGGGTCACATCTAAGTGGGGCTGTTAACTTCCAGTTAGTTCCTACTTACCATACAGCATCATCTGCAAACCATGCTCCTGGGTTTTTTCTTCTTCAGTGAGCTGGTTATTGGGAACTCACCACAAGGGCCTAGGAGTGAGCTGAGGGAGAGCAAGCAGTGTGGCATGAGTAGGGACTATGGGAGTTTGCACCTCCTATAACTCGCTTTTGCTTTCAGGACCTGCTCCAGACTGACTTTGTTTATACCGCTACTCTTTGGTGATGGAGTGTTGTTATTACCTGTCCAAATTTATGGCTTGGCGGATCAGATGGCACCAAGCCTAGGATTGGCAGCTCAGTTTGCGTGGTCACTTGGGGTCCCATGGTTAGGTGTTCAAACTCTACTGGGGCCAGTGATTTAACTTTGTTAACTCAATCATCAGGTGTTGGGAGCTGTTTCTCAAAAGGAGGGTAATTATTTGACAAAGAGCATGGCTTATGCTCCCAAACTCTAGAGACTTGTGCTTTGATTCTCTGCTTGGGGCTTGTCACAGGCCCCACGCAGCATCCCAATCTGTCACAGATGCTCACTCAACTCACTCTGATATTTTCTTTTTCATTCCACAAACCTCTGCTAGTGACTACAGTGTTCATGGCCCGTGCTGGGTACTGGGGTGGCCTGTTCTCAAGAACAGTGAGGGAAAAAGTGACAGCACCAAAAGGAACCACTTGGGTTTGTGGGAGCCCAGATGAGCAAGTGATTCACCTTCTTCTGCATGTAGGTGTGTTATTAATCACAGATGTTGTGTGAGGAACATCTGCACAAATGTACAGTTACAGGCACACATTTTCATGTACAAATATAGGCATTGTGTACACACATTCTAATTATGGAATATGAGTCAGCAGTCAGTGTGCTCTGGTGGAAGGAGTCCTGACTGGGAGACAGGCGATGAGGGTTAAACTACCCCAGCTCCCTCACAGGGTCCCCGTGTGGCCTGGGACATGTCTCTGGCCCTCTCTAGCTTAATGCCTGCTGCCTGTAATATGCCAACAGCATTAGCTCACCCAACCTGCTCTTCATGAGCGTCACGTTAGATAGTAGATGGGGAGCACCCAGAGTACTTTGTGCCCCAGGAGACTTATGTCTTTGCTAATTTATCTTCAGTTTACCGATTGAGTGAGCCATCTGCTTTTTGATGGCATTTTGACTGATGAAGAGAGTAAATGAGAAAGAAAAGGGGAATGAGTGAATGTGTGAGTAAGGAAAGAGTGGGTGAATGTAATGTGAGCAAATGCATGAATGAATCAGTAAATGTGAATGAGTGAATGACTGAATGAGTTGATCAGTAACCTTTTCCTATTTATTCTACTAAGGGATGCAGAGGCCACACTTGCTTTCCTCTGGAATCACCACCGAGAATGGAAGGGCAGTGGGAGGACAGTGTGAAGTGCAGGCTGCCCCAGAGGACATCATCTCAGGCCCTGTAGGCCAGAGAGACATCCTGGCCGCCAGCCTTGCTTCAAACTTCATCTCAAGGTGTTTGTTTTTTCATCTCAAGGTGTTTGAATGCCACACTGGCTACAGCAGAATTGCTATGTGAGCTGTCAGAATACAGATTCCTGGACCCCACCCTCCTGGAGTCTGCTTCAGTAGGTTGGGGAGGGCCCCAGGAACCTAGATGCCTCTGCTGAGGGACAAGTGGACAGGCACAGAGAAATCACCCATGTCATGTGGCCACTCTCACTAAACTGTTTAGCTTCAGTTGTCCTACCTACTTGGACCCTGCTGACCCAGAGAGACAGTATGGAATACAGACAGGAGAGAGATAGACACAGACCTGGGTTCAAACCCCAGCTTTGACCTTCTCCGAAGGTGGGGCAGCAGGCAAATCACTCACTGGCTCTGCTTCACTTTTCCCGTCTGTATGATGAGGACATGCAATCAATGGCCCAGGACCACTGTGAGAATTTGAGAAAATTCCTCTCTGCAAATCACTGTTACAGAGTAATGAAGACCTGATGATACTTGTAATCATTAGCATTACCGAGCACTTACTATGATCCAAGGATGGTTCCAAATGCTTTACATAAATGATCTCATTGAATTCGCACAAACACTGTCTATGAAAGAGGAGCTATTATCCTTCCTGTGCTACAGATGAGGAGCCTGAGGCTTAGAGAGTATGAGTAACTTGTCCAGGGGCCCACAGGCAGCATCTGAGTCCTTGGAGCCTGCATGCTTAAACCCTAAGCTATAAATGGCAGCTCCCTCCCCCTTTCTCGTTAAAAGTTAAAGCGGAGGGGAGAGCCAATCCTGTGGGGATAAAACAGAACAAAGACCTCTGAAAGGAAGGAAGCCAAGAGAATGTATGTAAGCAGATGCCTCAGAGAGTATGGGAGCTCAGTTTGCCCCTAAGCTTCCTGACAGCTGTAGCAGGAAAGGGGGGAGGGGAGCAGAATTCCCTAGTTTCCATTTTCTGGAAAAAAAGGCGGCACAGAGACATGTCTAACTGCACATTTGTCTTGGGCTGAAATTCCAGAGGAGTTGATCTTGTGGCCAGCTCAGCAAACATCCGGGACCAGAAGTTCATCTGTGATTTCATGAGGCGCTAAAAGTCTTATTCACACACGTGATTCTGAGAGTCAAGAAGCCAGAGGGGGAAGAAAACACATGAAATTCTATCTAGAAGAGACCGTTGCTGGGCTGCAGTTTCCCACAGCAGTAAGGGGCATGGGAGGAGACCGAGGCCCTGACTGTGTATCTGTCTCTCTCCACAACACACACGACACGGTCACTCTGGGAGGAGATCCAGGCTTCTGGGGACGTGACACTCCTCCAGAGACTGGGATCCCGGGGTGGATGGCAAATGAGCCAGGATGAAGTTGTGAGTGAGGGCCGTGTTGCCAGAGCCTGGGAGCTGAGTGGGGCTGGGTGGGTCAGGCTGGGCCCGTGGAAGAGGCAGAGTATGGGGAGCTGGTTGTAGGATTGGGAGAGGAATGCAGCATTTGGGCAGGTGGAGGGGCGTTGCAGGCACAAGGAACAGCAGGTGGTGCAGGGCTTGCTTCTCACCCTCCCCAGATATTGCCTCTTTTGATGTCCCTTTACGTGGCTTTCTGTCTGGCGAGCTCTCCATCCCACCTACCCCCTCCCCACCCAGGCAGGTGAGGCTGACTCGCCCCCATCCACCAGGATTGAGAGGGGAGAGACCTGTGTCCAAATTACCTTCTGCGCGACACTGCAAGACCAGTCTGCCTTCTCCAGTTCAGGCATCAGGGCCGACTTCGTGGTCCAGTATGATGTAGTCATGGAAGACATCATTGGAGATGTGCAGGTGAGAGGGCCAGGGGAATGGAAAGTTTGTGGGCTCTGGAGTCAGACAGGCCTGGGAAACCAGGTGCTGGCCTCCACAAGGTGCGCGTTTGTTTCTCCCTAGGGATCAGTGAGGACTAGTGAACATGGACAGGACGGTGTGTAGCAACACATGACTTCACACTTGGTGAGGCACATGTGTCCCCCAAAGGGTTGGAGACCCGGGACTGTATAAACTGGATCAAGATCCAGGTGAATACATTCCTAACTGAAGCAAGTCATAGCCCACTCTTAACCAGACCTTTTGGAAAGGCAACCATTGGCCTGTGATTAGTCTCTCACACTTTCTGCAGCTCTGATACTCTCATGTTCTCTTGGGCTTTCTGGATGTCTCTAAGTTTTAAAAATTATTTTTGCCTCACTTGAGCCATTTGCCTAAACAGGGAGCCCTTAAATTCTGAGAGCACACACTCACGAAGAACGTGCAGAGGTTCCACGCTCTACCAGAGGAGGGGAGGCTGATCCGGGACCCTTGGCTTGACAACAACAATTGCATGGCAGCCTGAGATGTCTGGTCCCAGCCTGCTTCTCCCACCACACCTCTCACTGCCTCCAGCACACAAACCATCCTCCAGCTGCCCCACACCACACCACACAGCACACCAACGTCCCAAAGCACCTGAACCTGCCAGTCATCTGTGCCTGAGTATGTGCTCATACTATCTGCCGCCCTGGGAATGTCTTCTCCCTCCTTTCTCCACTGGTGAGTGTCCTCCTTATCCCTGAAAACCTTGCTTCAGTGCCACCTCCATGATGACCCCACCCCCACTTACAATTCCTCTCTCTGCTCTGGGCTAATATAGTGCTTTGGTTACACCTCTCCTCATGCACTTACTTATTCATTCATTCATTCATATGTGGACTCATCTCCATCAAGCAGGAAACTGCCCTAGCCCCGTCCTGCCCTCAGTGACTCTGGGAAGTCAGGAATGAGTTGGACACAGCCCCTAATCTCCCTTTGGAAATGTCCCATCCTGAGGTAACCCGATACATAGAGCCAGAGCAGTCATTAAAGGCTCTAAGGGCTGTGTATAAATCTGTAATGGGTTACGTATGGATACCACTGAGGGGGGTTTCACGAGAGCCTTCCTGAATGAGTTGGCCTTTAAGTTAGCATAGGAAAACTGAATAGACTTTACCTCCACCTGGACTGATAGGATGAAGGGGAGGGCATGCAGAGAGAGGGGAATAGCATATGCAGAGGCACAGAGGTATAACAGAGGCCTGTTGTGTAAGGGGAATAGAAGGAATTCACCCTCTCAGAATAGGAGCTGAGGGTATCATGCCAGTAGGTGGCAGCAGGGCCTTAACCTGGTGTCCTGGGGTGTGTGTGTGTGTGTGTGTGTGTGTGTGTGTGTGTGTGTGCACGCGGGCACGCGCACACATGTGAACTGAGGCATTTGTCTGCTTGTTCCTTCTTTACCATCTCCCATCTCCCACCATTGCCTGGAGCAAAGATACAGATAGAACAGACGGAACTAGGCATTAAATAGTATGAC